>NW_022196909.1:27719773-27781239 GCF_008632895.1 Mastomys coucha
AAAAAAAAAAAAAAAAAAAGACTCACAAACAACACCTTACTGCCAAGCCTGACCAACTGAGTTTGACCCCTAGAGCCCACATGATGGAAAAAGAACCAACCACGCATGTAAAATGTGGTATGCACACAAGTAAATGAAATAAAACAGAAAATCTATAAAAGCACAAAAACAGTGGTTAATATCTTCTTGGGTAATAGTATTTAAACTGTCAATACTAATGAAAATCAATTGAGGGAACTAAGTAAAGTGTTTGTTTTATTTTCTGAAATAAGAGTTTCTGGCTGGGCAGTGGTGGTGCACGCCTTTAATCCCAGCACTTGGGAGGCAGAGACAGGTAGGTTTCTGAGTTTGAGGCCAGCCTGGTCTACAGAGTGAGTTCCAGGACAGCCAGGGCTACACAGAGAAACCCTGTCTCAAAAAAACAAAAACAAAACAAAACAAAAAAAAAAGTTTCTCTGTGTAATCCCTGGCTGTCCTGGAACTCACTCTATAGGCCAGGCTGGCCTCGAACTCAGATATATTAAGTGTTAACATTACAATAACTAAGTAGGAACCAGGGGTCCCAATGCTTACTGTTGTAGGAGCCAATCTCTCATGCTGTTTCCTCATCTAGGAAAGTGTGTCAATCATAGCACATCCCTTGTAAGGCTTCAGGGTGACTGAATTACTGACTATGCACAAATCCATTACAAGAGGAAGGCTTCTGTGTGGGCACAAGTGTTGACCCTTTGTGAGGACAATCCCAACACAAGTTTGTCCTTGCTACAACTGCTGTGGTGCTTGGGAATGAACTCAAAGCCTAGCACATGCTACCAACAGTCTATTTCTTGAGCTTCACCTTAGGCCCCATCCTTGCTTTAATTGAAGTCATCAAGTTCCCAAGGACAAAAGTACTTTCTGTACAGAATGTGATCTCACACTCTGACCTATCAGAATGTAAGGGGTTATTTCTAGGTCTATTTTGGTTGTTATTGTTGTTTTGTTTTTTGTTTTGAGATTATAATTACATCATTTCTCCCTTCTCTTTCTTCTCTCCAAAACTATGTAGGTTTGCTGCTTGTTGATTTGAACTGTGGCTGCCAACTTGACCCAGCATAGTCATTTGAGAGAGGAACTGGCTGGATCAGATTGGTCTATAGGTGATTAGTTGATTACTAAGAGGAGAGTCCAATCCTATGGGATTATTCCTTAGCCAATAGTCCTGAACTATGTAAGAAGGCTAACTGAACAAGCCAGCAAACAGCGTTTTCCTATGGCATCAAGCTCCTGCTTGAATCCCTGCCCTGACTGCCCTCAGGGATGGACCCGAAGTGTAAGGCCAGCAGACCCTTCCTTCCCTCAGAGTCTCTTGGCCAGAGTCTTTTGTCGCAGCAACTTGACACAAACACACCAACCAAACTGAAACTTGAGAGAGTAAAAACTCAAGTCGGGAAGCAAACAGCACACAGATTCCTTCAAAGACTGCAGCCATCTGAAAATGACTCAATAGGCTTTCCCTCCTAGCTAACAGGAATTCAGCGATGCATCATTTCATGTATATCATTCAGTTATTCTGCTTTAAAAAAAAAATCATTTGTGGCTGGTGCCTGAGGAGACCAGAAAAGGGTGTTAGATCCCATAGAACTTAAGAGCAGTTGTGAGCCACCATGTACATGCTAGGAATTGAACTCAGGTCCTCTGGAAGAGCTGATCGTACTCTTAACCGCCAAGCCATCTCTCCAGCCCATTGATCATACTCTTTACTGATAAGCCACTTCTGCAGCTCCCTGTTCTGTTTCGTTTGTTTTTGAGATATGAACAGGTTCTCGTGTAACTCAAGTTGGTCTTAACCCTTCTACATGGCTGGGAACGAGGAGGACCCGACTCTGCTGCCTCACAGGTATGCGCTTCTGTGCACACTTCACTGCTGTGGGATGCCACGTCTCTGTTGCCCTAACTGAAATGGAGACATAACTGAGCACAGAGAACTGTGCTGTGTGTAATGCTGCCACAGACATAACGGCTCTGAGGAAGGATCGCAGACGCTTAGCATCCTAAATTACAGGTTCATCTCTCCTCGTACTTCCTCAGGGGGTAACAAGCTAAGGCACACAGAGACAGAGGCAGGATCTCTCCAAACTCAAGGCTAGCCTGGTCTACATTGTGTTTTCCAGGCTAGCAAGAGCTACACAGTGAGCCTCTCTCTCAAATAAATAGTGTGTTTAACTTGGAGATATTCCTAAGGGGGTGTAGGTGTAGTAGAGATCTGTACTATGTAAACATAGCCCACCAGGAGTTCCGAAAGTGTGGGCTGATGTGATTCTGTCTGCTCAATCTTTATCCTCAAGGAAAGACAGCCTAGTGATGATATTTTTCACACCCTACTATGCATGCGGCACAGAGCCTGGTGCAGTCTACACCATATCTAACAAATAAGACTGGCCAAGCAGACAGCAGTGTACAGGGTACGTGTCCCACTTACGACTTATTCTTTTTTCTTCAGTACCACTTTGATATAGCTCTACAGGAACACACTTTTTGCATTCCAGTCTAAGCATGCCTGCTAATGAAGCAGCAGAGTATGTCACTTAAAATGTGGGTTCTTGTAGGGGAGGGTGGCCCAGGCCTGAAAGAGCAGCACTTGGAGCATGGAGGCAGGAAGCTCAGGAGTTTGAGGTCATTCTCCTTCTCAGTTACAGTGAGTTCAAGACCAGCCTGGGTTACATCAGAACCCGTCTTAAACCCACAACAACAATAACTGGGTATAGCATAGGCTGAATCCCATACTCTATTCTTTATTCCAGGTAAGTCATTTAATTTCTGGTGCTTTCTATAAATTAGGACAGCAACAGTGCCTAGTTTATCAAGTTATGGTTAAAGGAATTATCACTTATAAACTACTGATAAAGAATGTCTGTAGGTCTTCTAAATACTGTTTATGAAATAAAGCCTGTTGATGTCTAAGACTCTGTCTCTTAGGCAGAAGTGGTGCCTTACTAACCATTCCCAAGCTGGAGACAGGAGGATCATAAGTTTGAGACCAATTCTGGCTAAACAGTGAGACCTGTCTCAAACAAAAGCAATTAGTATATTATTAGTGGGTTTTAAAGCCAGTAACAGCAATGCTGATACTTTCTTTCCTGGAGAAGAGGAGAGGCAGATGAGAGCTGGGTGATTTATTGTCTCCCCTGAAGTGAGAATTTCCATCTAAGTTCGGCAGAGCCTCTGAAACTGCTCAGCCCTTCCTGAACAGCACCCTGTGGGGCGATTGGAAGCTGCAGTGGGTCTAGCCCAGCACACTGTGTGCTTCTTATACAGAGATGCTCAACTGCATACGCTGCATTTCAGACATCAGATGGGTGAACATCATCAGAAAAACATGGCCCTGAACAGGCTCCCTGACGCAGAGCTCTCAGGACAGGCTCCCTGACGCAGAGCTCTCAGGACAGGCTCCCCTGAAGCGGGGCTCTCAGGACAGGCTCCCCTGAAGCGGGGCTCTCAGGACACAGTAATCACAACAGCAGCATAAATGTGACAATGTAAAAAGCAAACTCTCAGGTCTATCCTAGAACTGCTGCAGAAAAGCCTGAAGCCAGGTCTACTGAGGCTTAAGCTTGGTTTAAGAGTCTTGCTGTGTGGTGCAGCTGGTCTTGAACTCAAGCTCCTTCTCCCATAGGTTTCCAAGTTGCTGGGACTATAGGAGCCTCCATGGCCTACTGAGGCCTAACAAACCTTTTGGGTGCTTCTGATATCACACCATGGCCACAAAGATTTCAAATGTGTTGTGCAGGTAGCTGGTTTCCTCCAAAGCACTGCTGTCTTTAGTGAAAACAAAATAAAATCTGTAGTCTAAATACAAAAATGAGCTGGAGATGGCTCAATGGTTAAGAGTCCTGGCTGTTCTTGCGGAGGATCTGGCTGGGTTTGGTTCCCAGCACCCAAACAGTGGTTTCAAAACTAACTGTAACCAGTTCAAAGAAACCCGATGCCCTCTTCTGACCTCCAAGGGTACCGGCCATGCACATAGTGCACAGATACGCATGCAGCAGACACTCACACACACAAAATGAATACATCTAAAACAAATTAATACAAAAATACTCAGATGGTACATTTGGGTAACATTAGAATATTTCCCTTATGATTATATTAACACTACCTTTGCCATTATACTGTAGAGGAGGACTAGTTTTAAGCTGTCTTTAGTATGCAGTAGTAATTTCAGACACCTCTAAAGAGAAATTTCTGGATATATTGATAAATCTCATCAAAATCATGAATAGGAAGTTCCCATGAGTATGTACTTGTGTTCCTCAGGAGCCAACACCTTGTTTTATGTGCCAGGGTCTCTCATTGGCTTGGGACTTGCTGAGTTGAGTAGGCTGGCTGCCTCCCCCCACCCACCCCCCCAGCTCTACTGTCACCTGTCTCTGACTCAACACAGGCATTCCATGTATGTACCACCTCTCACCCAGCTCCTTGATATGACTCCTGGGGGCCAAATTCAGGCCTTCATGCCTGCACGGCAAGCACCTTATAAAGGGAGCCACCTCCACAGCCCACCTTGACTAGTTTTAGTCCAAATTTACGTTTTTATCTGCATGTACCACACCTCTTTCATGTACTGATTGTACAGTGCTTCCGATGACTCCAGGTAGGTCCGGGCGGTTTCGATCTCCTCTCTTTCAGACCACAAGATGCCCAGGTTATTCTGGAAAGCAAAGAAAGGAAACACGGTAACTGGATGCATCGATGAGAGTGAGCCATAGTGCCAGTCAGTGCTTCCTGATGAAATACGGCTTCTGTTAATGTAGCCCTCTTTGTTTTCATCACGTTGCTTCCTGCCTGTGAGCTGCCCTGCTCTGTCATATTACTACAGCCACAGCCCATGAGGCCAAGCCAACCTGGACTAAACTTGAAATAGGCCATTCCTCCCTTCCAGTGTTACATCAGGAACTTTGGTCACAGCTACACAAACTACCTGACACGGACCTAGAAATGAATGCCAGGATAAGGGCATCCTCATAGCTCATCAGACTCGCGAGACTCTCTTTTCTAAATTATTAGTTCTGTTATCCCTAACGTTGTTGGAATTAATGTTAAATTTCTAAAACTATTATAATTAGCTATGACTTATGTATAGGAATACTACTGACAAACCTTATGAGGTAGGGGTATGTGTGTGTATGCATCTTTTAGGTTTGTTTATTTTGAAGCAGGGTTTTACTACATAGCCCTGCCTGTTCTGAATCTTCCTGTGTAGACTAGGCTGGCCTGGAACTCAGAGATCTACCTCCCTCAGTTTCCCAGGTACTGTGATTAAAGGAATGTGCCGCCCACCCTGGCTCTATGCATCTTAAGTATACCATTTATCTTATATTTACTTCTCTTGTTTGTTGAACTGAGCTCTTTTTTTAAAAAAAAAGAAAAGATTTATTTTATGTATATGAGTATGCTGTACCTGTATAGATGGTTGAAATCGAAATTTAGGACCTTTGCTCACTCCAGACACTAGCTGTCTTCAGATGAACCAGAAGAGGGCGTCAGATCTCATTACGGGTGGTTGTGAGCCATCATGTGGTTGCTGGGATCCGAACTCAGGACCTTCGGAAGAGCAGTCAGTGCTCTTACCCGCTGAGCCATCTCTCCAGCCCTGAACTGAGCTCTTAAGTATACCATTACTACATATGCAAACAATGCTATTTAATTACTTTTAAGTTTTACTTATTATTTTATGTGTATGGGTATTTTGCCTACATGTGTGTCTATGCAACATGTGTGTAGTACCTGTGGAAGCCAAAGAGAGTGTGGGATCTGCTGGAGTTACAGATGACTGTGAGCCTCCATATGGGTGCTGGGAATCCAACCCTTAACCTTTGGAAGAATAGCCAGTGTTCTTAAGCACTGAGTCATCTCTCTAGACCCACCACAAGATACTCTTAGGTGCACCAAGATGTCAAACATGCATCTTTAAATCAATAAAACACAGTATACACTGCAGATACCCTTTCAAAAAGCTGTACGTTAACATGCATTTATCTTGTGTGTACATATGTGCATATGTGTGTTTATACTGAGATGTGCATATGGAGGAATTACACATGGGAGTCCATTCTCTCCTTTTAACATATGGGTCTTGGAAATGGAACTCAAGTTGCCAGGTGCTAGCTAAAAGTGCCTTTACCCCAGGCCATCTCTCCAAGACCTCAAAAGGTTTTAAACTTCTTTAAAAAAAAACAAACAAACTTGATTTTTCTGTCACTGTGCCAAAATACCCTGACAAAAACAACTTTTAAAATAAAGATTTGCTTGATTTCAGTTTGGAGAGAGAGTTTCTCGCGTGTTGTGGAAGGAGCGTAGTGTGGCTGGTGTCACTGAATCCACACTCAGTAGAGGGAAATGTCGGCATTTGCTGGCATTATCCAAGGGATGCAGCCACCCACGTTCAGAGTGAATCTCTTTGGAAACACCCTCCCAGACACGGCAAGGGGGCATCTCTTGGTTGATTCCAAATCCAGTCAACACAGGGTTAAGCTTAATTTAGGAATCGATTAAGTGGGTTACTTTATTTTTTTTTTTTCCCTTTTGGTTTTTTTGAAACAAGGTTTTTCCTGTGTAGCCCTGGCTGTCCTAAAACTCACTCTGTAGACCAGGCTGGCCTCAGAAGCACAGAGATCCTCCTGCCTCTGTGTCCCAGGTTCTGGGGTTAAAAGCGTGTGCCACCAGCAGGCTGAAGTGTTCCTTGAACTTAACCTCTCACTAAAGTCTTTAGCTCACAAACAAACATGCAAACTATCCCCATCTGTGCCGCCTACTGGAGCTGTGAGCACAAGGGACAGGCAGTCTTTGTTATTATTTGGCTTTTAATTTTATTGAGCCATAATAAAGGAATATGGCATACAATTTTCTTCTAAGTCTTGAAACGTCCTGAAAGGCCTACCTACCTACCCACCAATCAATCTTAGTAAATATTCCCTGGTTCACATATCTGGACTGCAGGATGAGACTGTCTAGAAATAACCCTAAGAAAGTAAGTAAGCTGGCACAAGGGAGTCAGACATTACTTGTATTTTTTTCCCCATAGCGTGGAGATGAAACCTGGAGTGCTAGGTAAATGCTGTACCACCGAGCTACACCCAGAGGCCTGGAGAACTCTACCCACTATTTGAATTTTGAAATGTTATGTTCTCCAAAGCAGAAAGTCACACTCACTTCTTATAAAAATGTGAAGGATGGGGCTGGCGAGATGGCTCAAGGGGTAAGAGCACTGACTGCTCTTCCAAAGGTCCTGAGTTCAGATCCCAGCAACCACATGGTGGCTCACAACCATCGTCATGAGATCTGACTCCCTCTTCTGGTGCTGTCTGAAGACAGCTAGCGGGGCCAGAGCAAGTAGGGCAGGAGGAGCAAACAGAGGTTCTGAGTTCAATTCCCAGCAGCCACATGATGGCCCAAGGCTATCTGTACAGCTACAGTGTACTCATACACATTAAACAAACAAACAAACAAACAAATAAATAAATCTTTTTTAAAAATGTGAAGGATGGAAGGAGAGATCAGTTTGGACCGGCGAGAGTTAGTCATGGTGGCCTATTCCCACAACCCGAGCAGGAAGGCTGGAGTGGGAGGATCATGGGTTAAAGCCAGCCTGGGCTACAAGACTCTGCCTGAAGAGAAAAGGGGGAGGGGGTCCTAGCACTCAGCAGGTGAAGACAGGAAGTCGAAGTTAAGCATCAGAGACACGAAAGCACGTCTACACACAAACAAAAAATAAGAAGTTATTAAAAGATTATTGGGAGCGAGCGGGGCGGAGCAAGCAGAGGTCCTGAATTTAATTCCCAGCAGCCACATGACGGCTCACGGCCATCTGTACAGCTACAGTGTACTCAGACACATAAAATAAATCTTAAAAAAAAATTATTGTAACAGTTTTAAGGAAATGGTAGGAATTCCTTGCTGAGAAAACAAGAGAATGTGGTAAAGAATAAAGTTTTAAGATTTTGGACATTTAAAAAAACAAAAACAAAAACAAAAACAAAAAAAACTTGCCGGGCGGTGGTGGCGCAGGCCTTTAATCCCAGCACTTGGGAGGCAGAGGCAGGTGGATTTCTGAGTTCGAGGCCAGCCTGGTCTACAGAGTGAGTTCCAGGACAGCCAGGGCTACACAGAGAAACCCTGTCTCGAAAAACAAAAACAAAAAACAAAAAAACAAACTTAAGATCGGATTATTCTTGTGATCCCTTGTTGGGTTCATCCCATTTGAACCACATTGGATTATTTCTTCCCAGAATGAAACTAAGCTGGTCACGGAGCTGGGAAGCGCAGATTCGGACGCTTACGTCCTGCCCAGGACTACGGAAAGTAGCCAAGTGAGGCTGGAGTAGGCGGCGAGAGAGAATTCAGAGGGAGTTGGCAAGCAGATGGTGGGTGGGTGTTATAATAAATAAATTAAAAGGCACTAGGCTTCGCTACGAAGTGCAGGCTAGCCAAGAACCCAAAGCCATCCTCCGGCCGCAGCCTCCCGAGGACGGCATCTCACCTGCGCCTGGATGTAGAGAGACACACAGCCGAGCGACAGGCGGTAGGGGCGCAGCAGCGACAGGCACCTGACCAGATGCTCCTCGCCGGCGGACAGTTCCTCCGTGTCGATGTGGTTCACGCCAAGGTGGAACTCGATCACCGCGAGGCGCAGCGCCCGCTGCGCTCCCGGACCATCGGCCTCCCGGGGCTCGCCCGCGCCCAAGGCCTGGTCCCCTGGTCCATCGTCGGCCACCCGCTCGTCCTCGTCCTCGGGCGCCGGGCCCAGCAGCGCGCGCACCTCCTCCAGCAGCGCGCGCGCGCCGTACTTGGACTTGTACGGCTCCTTCTCCGGGTTCTTGTGCAGCTCCACCCGCGACAGGGCCAGCGCGGCCTGGAACTTCTCGCGGATCTCCGGCCCTGGAGCGCTCGCCATCGCGGCTGGAGCTGACGGCTGCTTCCCCCGCCCGTGGACCGTCCGCCACGGGAGGACCTCGGCGTTGCGACACTTTCACTTACGACATGTGACGGCGGAGCGCTGGCCAATGAAGTCGGTAGAGCGGGGGAGCGCGAGCAGCCAGCGGGGAGGGCGTTCTGGTCGCCACAACAGCCGTCGTTAGGGAAACGGAGGACCGAGCCTTCCGCGGCCACCCGTGAGCAGTATGGCTTCTCCCGCTACATTCCACGATGTAGTTTATATAAAAATGTTCAGAATCAGAAAGATGCTTAGGCCAGGCAGTGGTGGCGCACGCCTTTAATCCCAGCGCTTGGGAGGCAGAGGCAGGTGGATTTCTGAGTTCGAGGCCAGCCTGGTCTACAGAGTGAGTTCCAGGACAGCCAGGGATACACAGAGAAACCTTGTCTTGAAAAACCAAAAAAAAAAAAAAAAAAAAAGATTCTTAGGGGTAAAGGCCTACCCATAGACGCGATCCCTAGCTTAAATAAAATTCAGAGTATTGTTTACGCTAACATCTCTCGTCAATTGCTCAGTTGATAGGCAGGAATCGTTCACTATTAATGTATTAGGCTATCAGAGTTAAAAATTATATTTGTAGCAGGGCAGTGGTAGCACACACCTTTAATCCCAGCACTTGGGAGGCAGAGGCAGGCGGATTTCTAAGTTCGAGGCCAGCCTGGTCTACAGAGTGAGTTCCAGGACAGCCAGTGCTATACAGAGAAACACTGTCTCGAAAAACTAAAAACCAATATATATATTATATGTATGTAGGAAACGTGTACCACGCAGTACATGTACAAGTCAGAGGATAGGGTCTCAGTTATCAAATTCAGATCCACAAGCTCAGCCTCCAGAGCCATCTCACACCACCACCGCCCAGCCCCTGAAAATCTTACAAAAGGTTCTGAGCTAGGCATGGTGCCAATTTTCTGTAGGCTTACACAGGAGCCAGTGTCGATATGTCTTGTAACCCTAAATTCTGTGGCCTATCATTGAAGTCTCTCCTGTTTACCAGCTTTTGTTGTGCAAACCTCATTCCTTAATTTAAAACTATTGGTTAAATAAAAATGGCTACAGCCAATAACTGGAGGAATTACAGGTAGGTGGGTTGACCTCGTTGAGCATTGGGGAGGGGTAGAACTAGGGGAGAAAGAGCCAGGAGAGACTGACCCTGAGCACATGGCCAGGAGAAACAGCAATTACTTGGGGGAATACTGCTGGAAAGAAGGCAGGCCGGCAGTTATAAAAGTAGATTAGAGGTTATCCCTAGTAACTGTCAAAGCCAAATAAAACAACCACAGCCTACGTCTCATTTATTTGTAAGCCGGGCAGGGATAAGCTTACAATTGGTTGTACTACAAGTCTACATAGTTCCAAGACAGCCAGAGCTACATAGTGAGACCCGTCTTGCAAAGTTTATTAAATGTAAAATTATTAAGTCTTCAACTGTATGTATGTACATATAGAAAGGTAAACAGAATGTTAGAGGAAGAGAGCAATTCACAAGAGTGAGTGGGTGATTCAAGAAATGAACTTGTATAAAACTGCCCGCTGGAAGGCTGGAGACGGCTCAGCGGTTAAGAGCACTGGCTACTCTTCCAGGGGTCTGGAGTTCAATTCCCAGCAACCACATGGTGACCCACAGCCATCTGCAATGGGATCTGTTGCCCTCTTCTGGTGTGTCTAGACAGTGACAGTATACTCACATACGTAATATAAGTAAATCTTTTAAAAAAAGCCTACTAAAATGTTAATGTAGGATTGCTCTTTGATGACAATTTAGCCAAGGCTACCCTCCCTTCTAACCTCATCTTCCTGCTTTAATGCAGTATACACAGAAGGCAAGCCTCTAGACCATGCTATAACCCTAGCCCCAATTTTTACTAGATTTGTATACCTAGCAGTCACTGTTATAAAAATATAAAGCTATTTTTGTTTTAGAAAATAAAAGCCAGGCTGGTGAGATGCCTCAGTGGGTAAGACACTGACTGCTCTTCCTAAGGTCCTGAGTTTGGATCCCAGCAACCTCATGTTGGCTCACAACCACCAGTAATGAGATCTGATGCCCTCTTCTGGTGCCTCTGAAGACAGCTACAGTGTATTACGCCTAAGCGAGCAGGGCTGGAGCAAGCGGCAGTCCTGAGTTCAATTACCAGCAACCACATGATGGCTCACGGCCATCTGTACAACTACAGTGTACTCATATACATAAAAATAAATAAATCTAAAAAAGAGAAAGAAAAGCCACCAAAAACCTAAATATAAAGCATTGGTATCTTTATTGTGGCATAATGCAGTACTTTATACAGTAATTCATTTTCATGTAAAAACAGTGTATGTACAATTTCAGAGAAACGACACAGACAGCTGGAACATAAAACAGGTTGCAATTCCCAAGTCCAGAGTTATCTGATAAAGTGGAAAATATTTTCTCTGTAGAAAATAGTAAAAATGATAACATTTCCCAATAAGCCCATTTAAACCAAATAGCTGAATTATACATATAAATATTGTTTAGTCTTTGCAATCCAAAAGAAACTTCTCTTCATTTGTTTGAAAAGCCATGTTCTATTTAAATTGTGTCAACTGAAAGTTGTCTCTTCTTCCCTTCTACTATGTGGATTATGACAGATGATTTTTCTGTAAGATAACCCATTAATTCAAAATTCAAAATGTTTTAGCCTCTTCTCCTGAAAATAGAGCCAGCACGTCCTTTCATCTTCTTGAAATAGCAAATTCTTATCCCAATAGTGAATGCTTCATTAAATTCTGCCCACATTTATTACAAGCTACAGTTATCAACAAATAACAAAAAAAAGTCCCCAAGAATCCTGAGGATGGAGGATGAGCTGTCTGGTCAGATTTCAAGGGGAAAACAGATTCTAAATAGAAAAAACAGCTGGGCAGTGGTGGCGCACATCTTTAATCCCAGCACTTGGGAGGCAGAGGCAGGAGGATTTCTGAGTTCAAGGCCATGATAATTTTTCAATGGAGAAGCAGCTTAACAGAAATAGATTTAACACTGTGGTTTAAGATCCAAGCCGCTGAAAACAAACTTGTCCCACTCTGCCCTTTAAAAGCCCTAGATTACACAGTCAATAGTTACAGTCCCTTAAAGAAGTGCTCCCAACTCAAAGCACCCCTCCCTCCACCTCCGCACTGGTCAACATGAAAGACATCTTTGCAGCTTTTTTGAGACATTTTTCAGCAACACTAACTGAGCACCATGCTCCCTCTATTTCTTGGTAAATCAATCTTTCAAAAGTGGGATAAAAGCACTTACACACTATTTATCCAGTCTCATTACTCATGGGAAAATCTAGACAAGTTAGGCATCTGGGCCTGAACTTTATAGATACTGGGTCCTATGAAAATGTACTTCTATATATACTTGTCTGGGGAATTCACTGGAACACACATCACCTAATGAGAAACAGAATATGTGAAGACACTGTAGAGTGAATCTATGCTGTCTGTGTTCTAACCCTCAACATGCAGAGCCCAGCACAAACTATTCAAATCGAAAGCATTGCTCAGCAGACACACAGAAACACAGCAATTGTTTGTGACAAGTCCAGGATGCCAAGGAATGCAAAATATTCCTCCCTGGCTCGTGCCGCCCTCCAGACACTGAGGCACCCCTTAGGGACTTTTTTTGTAGGATATGAGTTGGAGACATGTATAGGGACTAGAGATGCAGTTTAGTTGTAGGGCATGTGCATGCTCTGCATGTGTGAGGTTCTGAGTTTAGGCCCCAGTGAGCACACACACACACAAAGATGAAATTACAAGATCAACATACAAAGATAGGCAGATCCATGGTTGGTTTTACTTTGTAAATCTAGAAGTATGTTGGAAAACGATGCAATGAATCCTTATCCCTTATCAAAATGAAGAGAGTTTATGATGGTTAGTCGGACAGTTCAGAAGTCTCCCTCTGCAAGGAGGGGGAGCTGAGAAATGATAAAAATGGAAGGAAGCACTGGGGCTTTGTCAGCAGGCTGGGATGTCACAGTGGGAGCAGTTCCTTCCGGCCTCTACTCACTGATCAAACGCTTTACTAAAACTCCGCTTCTGGCCTTTGTTGCCACCTCCTGATCTCTGTCCTCGGAAGTTTCTACTTCCTCCTCGCTGTCCCTGTCCCCGGAAGTTCCTGCTTCCACCCCGCTGTCCTCTGAAAGCACCACGGCCACCATCGCGCTGACCCCTGCCATCACGCTGACCCCTGCCGCCTCGATACCCTTCTGGAGGTCCTTCCAGGTCTGGCTGCTCCGTGGCCACGGTGAGCTGCCAGCGTCTCGAATCATGCCACTTCTCCTGTAGGTAGGTTGGTTCCATGGTTTTATTAAATTTGAAAATTAGTATTAAATTAATAGTTAATTAATAATATTAATATTAAACAAGAAAAACTAATTGCCACGTGTCTAAGGAACATGCTGTTAACCAAGTGTTTAAAAAGCTGCGAGTACCAAAGCTATGTGGCTAGTGTGGGGACAAGCCTTCTGCAGGCTAGTCTCCATTCTACCAGAGCTATGTGGCTAGTGTGGGGGCAAGCCTTCTGCAGGCTAGTCTCCATTCTACCAAAGCTATGTGGCTAGTGTGGGGCAAGCCTTCTGCAGGCTAGTCTTCATTCTACCAGAGCTATGTGGCTAGTGTGGGGGCAAGCCTTCTGCAGGCTAGTCTCCATTCTACCAGAGCAATGTGGCTAGTGTGGGGACAAGCCTTCTGCAGGCTAGTCTCCATTCTACCAGAGCAATGTGGCTAGTGTGGGGACAAGCCTTCTGCAGGCTAGTCTTCATTCTACCAGAGCTATGTGGCTAGTGTGGGGACAAGCCTTCTGCAGGCTAGTCTTCATTCTACAGTTTGAATTTGCTGCAGCTGTCTGAGGTACAGGAGAGCATCCTGTGAAGAGCAGCTTTGCAGCTGCTGGGCCCAAGCTCACAACAGCATAGGGAGACAGTTCTCTGCAGCCCACATTGTTCTGCTGTCAGAATGAATACTGTATGGTCTACACACAAACAAAATACTGTACAAACAGTAAAACCAAAAAGAAAATACCTGTATTTCTGTGACTGCTTCAGTGCGGACATCAAAACAAACTCCCTAAAAACCAAAGGAGGAAGAGTTAATCCAACCAACAGAGATATATTAAAATACAAAGAAAGCAGCAGGCCCCGAGGTAAGGGACCCTAGAGCACAGCTAACTGGAGCTCCCGAGAGCAGCAGCAGGAGGGGCAGGGTCCGCAGCTGCCTGAGCAGGCACTCTTGGCTAGTATACTGTGCTAACCCGGAGTCAGGATGACACAATGAAAAGCAGAAAATTATCTTCCCTTGCTGATTCTAGTTCTTCATAATTCAGTTTTCTGTGAGAAGACTAGAAAAGGGATCTAGTCTACATTGTCAGATCTTTGATAAGCAATTCCCTTAACAGTGGGAGAAGGTGCCAACAGTACCAAATTACTCCTAGAATGGCACAATTGAGCTACTCTTTTCCACCCATGAATTTACCCAGCCACAGCATAGGTGTCAGTCAAGTGCTGAAGGACTCTGGCATCTGTGGGCTTCTCAATGCATGGACAACTCCAGAACACTGGGCATTCAGGTTATCTAGAGAGGCTTTGCCCTTGAGGCTGTCCATTGTAAGCAATCAGAGTGGGAGAAAATATTATGCCCCAAGAACTCTGACATACAGGTTAAGGACTGGGAAGCTGCACCGACTCTGAGCTCAGTCTTAAAGGACACCGTGGAGTGGAAGACCCGGTAAGTGACTGTGGTGGTTTGAACATGCTTGGCCCACGGGAAGTGGCACTATTAGGAGGGATGGCCTTGTTGGAGAAATCGTCACTGTGTGGTCTTTGAGGTCTCCTAGGGTTCAAGTTCTTTCCAGTGCAGAAGGCTCTCCTCATGACTGCTACAGAAGCTAACTCCTCCTGGCTGCCTTTGGATCAAGATTTAGGCCTCTTGGCTCCTCCAGCACAAGGCCCGCCTGTACATTGCATGGTCCCTACCATGATGACAATGGACTGTACACCAGCCCCAACTAAATGTTCATCTTTTTATAAGATTTGCCTTGGTCATGGTGTCTTTGCAGGGTAATCAAAGTCAGCTCCCACTGGGACTAAGGTACAGTGTGCTTGGTATCCTGCAGTACAGGGTGCGAGGGGTGGCCATGGGGAGCTGGTACAGGTTTACCCACAGCTTCTGGAAGATGGCTCATGGTTTCTCTGACCAGGCATTACCCACCTCACAAACATGTTTACCTAATACTGGGCTCTGGGTTTTCCATGTGCATCCATGTGTACATGTGTGTGTGTCTGTGTGACCACAAAGGGATCCCACAATCAGAACTATTTCTCCAATAATACTTAACTGCCCTTTTTATTCTCATTTCATATATAGCTTAAAAGTTTGGGTGCTGGGGCTGGAGAGATGGCTCAGCAGTTAAGAGCAGTGACTGCTTTTCTGAAGGTCCTGAGTTTAAATCCCAGCAACCACATGGTGGCTCACACCCATCCGCAAGGAGATCTGACTCCTCTTTCTGGAGTGTCTGAAGACAGCTACAATGTATTTACATATAATAAATAAATAAATCTTTAAAAAAAAAGTTTGGGCGCTAAGTTTCAAACTTGAGCTCACAACACGGAACTAAGCTACTTTATGATGACGGCAGGGAAGCAGCTGGTGTTGGGGTCTGACAGCATGTGCACCTTCGGCTGAGGACAGTTGTGGAGTGGGGAGATGCGGCAGCCCAGCAGGCAGAGCACTCACCAGCTTCCCTTTGAGGAAGACCATCCCCCTCACTTTGGCATCGATGCTCTCGCCTAGCTGCTCCTTAAGCTCTTTCCAAGCGTAACTGATGTTGGGCATCTCAATAGAGCACCGCAGGATCATGGTCACAAAGCCCTTAGGAGAGAAAGGCACACAAACATGAGTCTTGGAAACTAACTGGCATCATAAGCTCTTGCCCTGGGGAGGGAAGGACTTCTGGAGAAGCTCTCCCTGACAGCATACCCCCCTGCCACCCAATGGACGCCAGTGGACTGGGGCGGTCCTAGGAAGACAGCTGGGTGCACCAATGTCAGTCAGTACCCAGTCCTTAGCTCTCTAAGGGATCTGCACTGGAGGGGATTGGTTGAGCACAGAGAATCGATTGATCAGTGGACTTCTTATGCCACATGGGTCTACAATCAATAAACACATGGGATTTCAATGTGTCAAAGGAATTCACTACTGCAACTGTCAAGTTAGTGCATTTTAATTCAGTTCTAGCACTTGTTTTGTTTGGTTTGTCGAGACAGGCTTTCTCTGTGAAGCCCTGCCCGTCCTGGAACTTGCTATGTAGTTCAAGGCTGGCTTTGAACTCACAGGAATCCACAATCCCCTGCCTCCTGAGTGCTGGGACCATAGGTGGGCGCTACCTTACCCAACTACTGTTTTAGCATATTTTGACTCTCTTATTTGTCTGTGAGCTCATGTGTAGAGGCCAGCGATCAGGTTCAGAAATCTGTTCTCTCCCTCCACTACATGGATCCTGGAGATCAGATTTACGTGGTTGTAAGGCTTGATGGCAGGCTGTTAGCTGCTGGGTCTCAATGGCCCTTCATTTAAAAGAAAACTGAAGTAAACCTGAAATACCCATAGCAGTCAGTGCTGTTTCTCCTTCCAACCCACACCATCTAGTCTGCCCCCATTAATTCTCTTTTTAATTAGGAAAATGGCAAAATACAGCCAGTTCCTTCATGCCTCTAGAAGGGGGAAAACAACGAGGAAGTTCAAATGAACTCTTCTAGTTTTACTTAAGCCCTTTTATAAAGTACCAAAACCTTACCGCTTGCGAGTTGATCAATGAGCGCTGGTCGACTGATGTGGCCCCTGAGATGTGGGCCAGAGCAGCTGCCAGGGCCTCTACAGCTCCCTTCTCTTCAATCAGCTTCTCAGCCGACTGCTTGAAATGACTGATGGCAGTGGGAGGCACGGAATCCAAGAGCCTACGTGTGAGAGAACAAGACAAGCAACACTCCAGTAACAAGATAAATGAGCTTTAGAATGGGCATCAGCACGCTAGGGGTATGGCTATGCTGGCATGAAGAAGTCCTGTGTTCAATCCCTACCACTTCATAAACTGGAGGTGCTCCCACATTCCCAGCACCGAGAACTCGGAGGCAGGAGGATCTGAAGTTCAAGATCATCTTCTATGAGTTCTAGGCACTCTTGGGATACAAGACTCTGTCTCAGTATAAGACACGATGGGGTTCCATAGTGCATTTGTTTGCTTTTATTGTGCCCTTTGCAACAGGACTCTACCTCACCTGCCTGAAACCTGCTGTGCAGAGCAGACTAGCCTGATACTCATGGTTATCCTTCTGCTGGGATTACAAAAATGATTCACCATGCCCAGCCCCGACACTGCTTTTAAATGAGAGAATATCAAGTAGTTAACTCAAAACAAAAACAAAAGAAAACACCAGGGCTGGTGAGATAGCTCAGCGGTTAAGAGCACTGACTGCTTGCTCTTCCTAGAAGCCCCGAGTTTCATTCCCAGCAACTACATGGTGGCTCAAAACCATTTGTAATGGGATCCGATACCTTTGGCTGGTATGTCTGAAGACAGCTACAGTGTACTCATAAGTGAAATAAATAGATCTTTAAAAAAATGAATAAAAAACAGAACAAAAAACCCACCAATCACTAGCAAGCATGTACTGCTACTTTTAGAAGTAGACATAATCACAGCCAGTTACATTCTGCACTTTTCTTTTTTTTTTTTTTTAAGATTTATTTATTATATTAGTACACTGTAGCTGTTTTCAGACACACCAGAAGAGGGCATCAGATATCATTACAGGTTGTGAGCCACCACGTGGTTGCTGGGAATTAAACTCATGACCTTTGGAAGAGCAGTCAGTGCCATCTCTCCAGCCCCCATTCTGCACTTTTCACAAGTGCTCTACAGTAGATATCAGAACACTATATGAGCTTCAGGGCTGGCCTTGTCTTGACCATAACAAATCAGCACATCGCTACGCTACGTAGGGTGAGCTATAGGGTAGAGGGTGACGCCCTAAAGAACACTTCTTACTCACTACTAGAGTCTGCCCGTATTTCCTGAACTAGTTAGTACCCCATGGTACCCCAAGGTACCACGGGTCCTTAAGGAAAACACGCTACCATAAAACCAACCCAGAAGTGCGGTTTGGGGGAGACTGCCAAGCTCTCCTAACACTTCTTTTGCATTCGGACTCCCTTGCCTACTACTTACTATCCATCCAAACTATACGCTTCAGTAGAAACCAACTTCCACCTAAATCCTGGATGATCATGGATATCAGTCACCATGTGGGTGCCGGGAATTGAACTCAGGACCTGTGGAAGAGCAGCCAGCGCTCCTAACCTCTGAGCCACGTTACTCCTCATAAGCACTAAAAAGATCCAAGCAGCAGCCCTGAGGCAGCCCTCGACGGTGGTTCACACCGTACCTGATGGCGTCTTTGCTGGAGGCTTTTATTATTTCTGTGGCAGAAGGAACACCGATCCGCTTAAATTTAATTCCCTACAAGAAAACAAACCACAATTTCATGTACAAAGATTGTTTCTACTGAGGTTAAATAAGTTATTTCTTAAATCCATCAAATGAACTTTACTCTGTGCCCAGTTTCCCACATTACTAGTTCTAAGGCTGAGCGACAATGCGTGGTTATCTGATGCTTTTCTCATCCACAGACTGAGGCTATGGGATTGGGACACAATTAATTCCAGAGGTGACCGCCCATCTCTTCCCCTTTCACCAGGGACAGTGCTTCGCCACTGCTGCTGTGGGCGATGGACTCAGCACCCATCTCTGACCCCCACTTTCTATTCTTCACGGCAGCCTTTAAGTGAAGCTCTCAAGTGCGAGGAGGAAGGACCATCTACAGAATTGTCAGTTCTGTAAGGAAATAGTCTCTCCTCCCCCTTTAACAATGGTCTCCGACCCACAGTGATTCTCCTGCCTCAGCCTTTCAAGTGTTGTAGTTACATGTACCACACACCAGGTCCCTCTGTACTTCCAATGCTCCTTTCTAGCCTTCTTTCTCCATACTCGAAGCTCCTGCAGTATTTCTGGTCGTATTCACACTATTACGTAAGAATTCTCTTACATAATACACACGTACAAATATATCATTATTTTCCAATGCAAGTTAGTCAGAGGCCTTCTACCACGGACCAGCAAGCACAGCTTGCTGCCACGATTCCTAGGAGTGACTCTGCCTTCAGAACTTAGCATGTATTGAATACAAGTTTGGAAATCACTTTACCGCTTTCTGCTCCACTTGCACTAACTGGTATTCTTCTTTGTTCTGATAAAAGCAGATGCAAACCCCTGTCCTTCCAGCTCTGCCTGTCCGCCCTGAACGATGAATGTAAGACTCCACATCCTGTGGAAACCAAGCATGTAAGTGACATGACAAAGATCAGGCAGCCTGCGCAGAGCTCGGTGACGAAACTGCTAAAAGAGCAGTCCCTATCCTGTGTGCAAAGATCCCAAGGTTATGTGTATTTCCAAGTTTCAAGTGGCTACCGAAAAAGTATTCAAATTTATTTTAGTAATACATCTTATTTACTCTGTACACTCACAACTTCGAATGTTTCTATTCACAATAGAACATGGAATCAGCCGACATGTCCAAAAGATGAATGGATAAGAAAATATACACTACAAACAGTGAGATGATGAGATTTGGGAAAGGAGAATCTGATGCAGATGACTGAGTGCACAGCCTAACTTTTAATCTCCCTCTTTCTCACCATCCATCCAACCATCAAAACTGAATGTGTGTAGAACTCAGAAAATCAGAAAGGACCCAAAAACGGCATAAAAGTCAGTGAAGTTTATTTTAGTAACCCAAAGAAATCAGTAATTTTGTATTGTTATTAAAAGACAAAGAAAACACAAGAGCAAACATACCTTTGGAGGACAGCTCTGAACAACCAAGTCAACCTCAGGGATGTCTAACCCACGGGCAGCAACATTGGTTGCCACCAAAATTCCAAAACTGCCATTTCGGAAACCTTTCAGGGTGATTTCCCTTTGCTTCTGAGGAATGTCGCCATGTAAGGACTGGGCATCCTGCCAAAGAAATAAACTGCCCTCAGAATTCAGAATTCCAGATGTAACACGACCCTCTCCAACAGGTCCAAGGGCTCAGCTTGGGAACACTCCTGGGAATACCACAAAATGAAAAACAGACGCCTTCTCCCCCTCTCTGTTTTGTTTTAAATTTATTTATTTTATGCACGAGTGCTGTCTGCAGATACACCTGCAGGCCAGAAGAAGGCATGAGATCACACTATAGATGGTTATGAGCCACCGTGTGGTTGCAGGGAACTCAAGACCTCTGGAAAAGCAAACAGTACTCTTAACCACTGAGTCATCTCTAAACTTTTTGTTTTGTTTTGTTTTGTTTTTTTGGTTTCTCAAGACAGGGTTTCTCTGTGTAGCCCTGGCTGTCCTGGAACTTACTCTGTAGACCAGGCTGGTCTTGAACTCAGAAATCCGCCTGCCTCTGCCTCCCAAGTGCTGGGATTAAAGGCGTGCGCCACCAATGCCTGGCTAAATTTTTCCTTTTTTAAAAGATTTTTTTATGAAGAGCAGACATCTTCTTGCACCTGCTTCTTACATGGAAAAATCTTCAAACTGTTTGCAGCCCTCAGCTATTACAACAACTGTTTCTTTTTTAAAAGATTTATTTATTTTATTTATATGGATATACTGTCACTGTCTTCAGAGGCACCAGATGGGGGCATCCAATCTTATTAAAGATGGTTGTGAGCCACCATGTGGCTGGTGGGAACTGAACTCAGGACCTAGGGAAGAGCAGCCAGTGCTCCTAACCACTGAGCCATCTCTTCAGCCCACATCAACTGTTTCTAACTACACTCTCCAAGATTGAGAACACCACCCAAAGGAGACTATATCTACTCTGTAAGCGGAGCTTTACCTGTGAAGCACGACCTACGAGGCAGGACTGGTGGATTACATAAACCCTGACCATCAGAGACACTTCCCCTAATCTAATACAACCTGGAAGTCACTGGGTAATTAAAAACCAGAATGAAAGCAGAGTCCAAGGTAAAGGCCCAGGCTTCAGGTTTGAGAAGGACCAACCTGCTTTATGCAGGAGTTCTGCGACAGCTCCTGGGCATCCTTCTTGGTTTCACAGAAGATGATCGTGCGCCCTTGATGGCCACTGTACACCCGAATCACATCTCCAATCACCGCTGCCCTTTCTGTCCAGTGACACTTAATTGCCAGGTGCTAAAGAGAAGAAGCAACACTCAGTAAAGCCTAGATGGACATTGCAGCTCCCTTCTCAACTCTTACGTCTAATGCTTGGTACAGGAAGTAAATGCAGGCCTTACAGGGCTGTCTGCTGCCACCACTGCTTAGAGGGAAAGAAGGAAACTAAATAAACCAAAGTCAGGAGCAACATGGTCTGTCTCCTGGCCTCTCGTCTTTTCCCAAAGAGCATCTGGCTTCATTGCATTCTACTGTAATCAGGAAACAAAATATCCCAGACTCCTGCAGAAAACCAAATAACAGACAAGAAAGGCCCGTGTGTGCTATGGCCCTTTATTCACTTAAAATACAACCTGCAATAGCTACTGTACAGGCTCGCTTTTGGGTGAAATGAATTCATCTAGGTACCGGAGCCTAAGATGAGAGACTCAAGGTGATGCAGCAGATTGCTCTGCTGCCCACTTATGGCTAAACTCTAAATGTAATCATTTTGCTTATCTAATTCAAATACAAGTTTCCAAAGACTGTGAAATCAGGCTGCTAGATGGTGAAATCCAGAAAGCACAGACACCATACATAAGAGAAATGTTAATTGGCTCTGCACAAGGACTGAGCATTTATCTGGAAAAAAGAGCTTGTATTTGCTATGTTAAAGCCATCAGACAGGAAACAGAATGACTGACAATTTAACTAATTCCGGCAACTAAATGAATCATTTACCTCCACAGTTATGGCTGCTTTCTGGGTCTTTTTACCAATCAGGTCCACCTGTTCGTATGTAGATTTCATGTATTTCTTAGCAACATTAAATACCCAATGAGGGCAAGTTGCAGAGAAAAGCAATGTTTGGGGGTTGTCTTCAGAATCTTGGGGGAAAAAGAAGTCAGTGTGAATAATCCACGCAAGCCTGCATACACAGCACTCCACCTCACCTGGGACTGCCACACCGCAGCACCATTACCACCGACTGCTGGCAGTCAGCCAGGCATCAAAGACACAAAAATAAAAAAATGCCGAACACTCCCACCACACAGAAACTGAAATGATCTCACATCATAAAGGATCCCCAAGTGACGAAAATATGTGCAATCAGTTGTCTCCAGCCTTTACCCTCTCTGACTCACACAGGAAATCCATCCCTTGAAGGAGGCCCGCCAACTAGACAACCAATCCCAGAGGTCCAGGAACCAACCAGCATGCATCGCTAACTAAAGAGCCCACAGCTAAACAAATCCCACAGCAGTTTAGCATTTAAAACCTAGAACGGGGCTAGGGTGCAACCCAGAGACAATCCTCACACCCCCAAGTGACAAAAGGCCCCCAGTGTATGTGTTCACCTGGACTTAGGAACACCACTGTTCTCAGAAGCCGCATAGGGCACAAGCTGATAGAACAGGCTCAGAGAACTTTGCAGCTCCATCAGTAGCTCTACTTAAGATCTGTGTTATAGAACCAATCCCAGGCACTGCAGAACTCCAACCATGACCAGAACCCTCTGATATGAGTAACAGTGAGAAAACCATGGAGGTGATTGAATATATCTAACAGTTGAGGATTTATACTTAGTACATACACACCAGGAATACACCAAAAACTGTTAGGACATTCTGGTAGAATATGATTTTCTTTTTAAGTCTCCCAAGCTTTCATCAATTATATAACAAATCTTTTTTATTTTCAATTTCCAAGTTAAAAAAATTTTTTTTTAATTTCAAATTTTAGTCAGGTAGTGGTGGCACATGCCTTTAATCCTAGTACTTGGAAAGCAGAGGCAAGAGAATTTGAGTTCAAGGCCAACCTTGAGCAGATTGAATTCCAGAATAATCAGGGCTACATAGAGAAACTCTGCATCAAAACGGAGCTTCCCAGGTGTCCTTAATTATCTCCCAGACGACAATTTCACCATGAACCTTCCTTAGGTCCCGCCCATCAGTTCCTTAAATTTGGAGCTTACCTTTCTTGTATGCCACACATAAAATTTCTTCCACTTGATCAGCAAACCCCATATCCAACATCTGGTCGACTTCATCCAGGACAACATGTTTAAGTTTGGTGAGATCTAGCTTGCCATTCTGCAAGTGGTCTTTAATACGACCTGGGGTCCCAACCAGGATATCAATCCCACTTCGCATTCGTTCAACTGTAAAAAATACCAACGGAAAAGAGATGCCTTGTTTTAAAACTCCTTTCATCAAGCATGGAGAATCCATTTAAATACATTTCATTCTAAACTGTCAGACACAGCTACAAAGTAATATGTGGTAAATAATGTCACCAACAACCCTGGAGGCGCACCTACTCCTGCAAGAATCGTGGGGCCAGCACACTAACACAAATAGGAAGACGATCCACCAGGAAATAGACTTCCTGTTTAGCTGACAGAAAATATCAAGACTTCACAGAACATAAGTGATAATCTTAGAGAAATAGAAACAGTACTATTTTGGTTTGTTTTGTGACAGGGCATCAGCATGTAGTTCGGAATGCTCTTAAACTCAGCGCCTTTTGTCACTCACTCTAAAGACAGGCACCTCCCATGGAGTGACTGAATGGGGCATAAGAAAGTGAGAGAGCACAGAAGGGCCACTATTCTAGGGAAACACTAGGATCATGGTGCTCATGCACTGTGCCTGACATGGAGGCAATCGGAGGCGTTTCTTTCTGACTCTGTTGCCACTGTAGTCTACGGATTACACTAGGCATCCTTTGTTATTTGATACAACCTTCACAAACAGTTAAGTTAAGCAACTTGGACACCTAATTAGTATGGCATCAATCAGGATCCAATCAAAAGCCGGGCAGTGGTAGCACATGCCTTAAATCCAGGACTCGGGAGGCAGGTGGATTTCTGAATTCGAGGCCAGCCTGGTCTACAGAGTGAGTTCCAGGACAGCCAGGGAAACCCTGTCTTGAAATACCAATAAAGATCCAATCAAATGCAGGCCTTCCAAAGCCAATGAGGGCAGAAACCATACTCATTGTGCACCAGTGTTTGATTCTCCTTTCCAAGAGAGCATGTCCTAATGAGGAAACAATGGACCAGGAAGAAGGGATGCACCCTTAGCTTGCTTGTGAAAAAAGGGCCACCTGCAGCAAGAAACTCCATGTGAAGGGGTGAGACTGACACCCTAGGTCAGTCCTGTTAGTCATTAGACCAATACTGAACACCTGAACCAAGACTTACCTACAATCACCTAGGGCCCTGCTCTTTGCCACCCTTAAACAGCAGGCAAGAGAGAACCCACAAAATGTGCTTCAAGTTAAAGAGGCGCCCACAACAGGGTCCCCCCCCCCCGATTGTACTCACTCTGACCACCGTAGGGAGTCCCACCATAAAAACAAGCTACGGATAGCTTTTTGGTGATGTCGCTGAAGTCTTTGCTCACTTGATTTGCTAACTCTCTTGTGGGCGCAAGGACTAGTACCTGAAAGAGAGGAACCCGGGGTTTCCAAGTGTGGCAGCGCTGGTTGTCTCTCCACACTCCAGAACCCACAGCGCTCAGCCCGTCCCACCCATTCTGCCTTACACGGAACAGCCACCTTGTGCTCTAAGTCCCACACACTACATGGAGAGGAGCGAAGACCGTCCCCAAGCAGTGTTCTAAGAGCCTGTGACCACATCAATCAAGTAGGTGTGCACAAGCTGCTGCTCCAGACAAACTAGTGAAGAACTAGAGTTCCAGGGAAACAACCTGAAGGAGCTACCCCCACAACATTAGGGGATATTCCAGTTGCCCCTGGTGCCTTAGGCACTGAGAATACTTTCTACTTATTCCGAAGTCACTCCCGACAACTTTTGAGGCAGACATTAAAGAGTAAATGACTGGAGTCCAAGGGCCAGATGGAGGCCAAGCTTAAACTCAAAGGGCAGGCAGGGCCCAACCCTTGCAAACAAGTTTTTTACACTCACTCAGTTCATCCTGGACAATAGCAGAAACAATGATCTAGAAGCCAGTCGTGGTAGTGCACACCTTTATATTCCCAGCACGAGAGGCAGAGGCAAGTAGATCTCTGGGAGCTAGGTACCAGCCAAGTCATAGTGACTGTGTCAAAAATAAATACCCAGGACCAGGTCTGCGAGCCCCAAGAACACCAAGGAAATACGAACATTAGTAAATGTGCATGATCACGGCCGTGAGTCATTACAGGAGCGACACACAGAGCTGATGGCCAACAGCCGTTGAGTCATTACAGGAGCGACACACAGAGCTGATGGCCAAGCCTCGCAAAGCCTCATCCAGCCCGTCTTAGACATACTGGGTGAGACAAGAGCCTCAGAGGTTCTGGGAGCTGTTCACGAGCCTGCAATGCAGCAAGACAGTTACCTGAGGGGCTCGGCCTCTCTTCCTCTCTTGTAGCCCACCTTGAAGTTTCTCAATCAAAGGGATGGCAAAGGAGAATGTCTTCCCGGTTCCTGTCCGAGCCTGGGCAATTAAGTCTTTCCCACTGTACACATGGTGGAAGGTCTTGGCTTGTACAGGAAACAGGAAGTTCACCCCACGAGCTGTAAACGAATCAACTGTGTTACCTTTCTTTTATTTTCAGGGTTAGGGAGCAAACCCCGAGGCTTTGCTAAAATATCAACCCCAACTGAACAGTCATACTTGTGGTCTTACAGAATTAGGGGATTTTACCCTTCCTTGTCTGTCTGTCTGTCTGTCTGTCTGTCTGCCTGCCTGCCTGCCTGCCTATATATCTATCTTATGTATATGAGTACACTGTAGCTGTCCTCAGACACACCAGAAAAAGGCATTGGATCCCATGACAGATGGTTGTGAGCCACCATGTGGTTGCTGGGAACTGAACTCAGGATCTCTGGAAGAGCAGATGGTGCTCTTACCACTGAGTCATCTCTCTAGCCCAGATTCTACCTTTTCATGAACATTTACAAAGTCAGGGTCAATATATTCCTAGTAGGGAGGAACCCACTAGACTGAAAATTATTTTTAATAACTTTTAATTGTAACTTAAATAGTGTGATTATTAGTTTTGATCAAATCTCACTCATAAGCTCATCTGAACTTTCCAGCCATTCTCTTCAATGCTGTGCTGTGCCAGGGAAAGCAAGTGAACTACTCAGCTGGGACAGGCAGATCAAAGCATCCAAGACATCCTCCTGGGGACATTAACCTCATGTGGGAGAAGATGACAGAGATCAGAGTGTGCCAGGCATCACACTTCTGAATGTGGACTAAGTTTTAGTAACAGACCCCAAACAGCACAATCCCACATGTAGTGCACAGGTCTCCTCCACTGTAGCATAGGTGCCTGCAGGAAGAATTGGTCTCCACTCACCACAATAGAGGGCTAAGTTAGGACACTCTGGACCTTACCTTTGAGAAGTTTGACAGTCTCTTCAGATATGGGGAAATTAGAGAAAGCTCCTTCTTTCTGCTCCACAGGTATTTCCTATCAAAGGAAAAGACCACAGAAATCAGTAATTCACATACAAGTGAACGCAGGAAGCCTTTGGAGAAAGAGAGAGGCCATCCTCTAACAGCTCTGGAGCAAAGGCACTTGCTGTCTAACGCCGAGGAACTGAGTTTGATCAGCAGAACCCACAGGGCAGACAGAAAATTGACTCAAGTTGTCCAACCTCCACACACACAATGGGACATGCACCAGCCCTCCATAAAAACTGAATGTTTTTTTAAAAAAAGAAAAAAGCTCACCTAAACATCAGTTTACAAACCAATCAAAGAGGGGCAGATGAGGTGCCTTGGTGCCCCTGCTAACCTGACGAGACAACTGAGCATTCAACCTTCAGACCCATGATAGAAAAAGAAACGATTCCTCAAAGTTTTCTCCAACTTCCAGACACACACCTGTGTGTTCTCTTGAGCTGTACAGTCTGGAAATCTCTCAGCAAGACCCTGTCTTACCCCACCCTGAAGCCTAACGAAGAGGCCTGGGTGTGCCTTAACCCTTGAGAGGCAGATCCCTGGGAATTCTAGGCTATCCAGGAATACAAAGTGAGACTTCATCATTAAGACAAACAAATAAGAAAACCCCACTAAGCTGGGCAGTGGTGGCACACTGCTTTAATCCAGCACTTGGACAACTCTCTGAGTTCAAGGCCAGCCTGGTATACAGCCAGGGCTACACAGAGAAACCCTGTTACAAGGAAAGGAAAAAAAAGGGGGGGTTGGGGGAGCTGGAGAGATGGCTCAGTGGTTAAGAGCACTGACTGCTCTTCCAGAGGTCCTGAGTTCAAATCCCAGCAACCACATGGTGGCTCACAACCATCCGTAGCACCCTCTTCTGGTGTGTCTGAAGGCAGCTACAGTGTACTTAGATATAATAAATAAATAAATCTTTAAAAAAAAGGGTATTAAAAAGTGGGGGCCTGAGGTCAATCACTGATTCAGAATCTACTTAATTACACAGCTAAGTGTGGTGGTGCGTGCTGTCAATCCAAACCCTGGGGGACAGCTCTTTGTGAGTTCTAGGCCAGCCTGGTCTACATAATGAATTCTAAAAACAACCAGGGCTACGGAGAATGACCCTATCTCAAAAACCAAACCAAACCAAACCAATCCAAAACAAGAGAGGGGACCCAGGTTCAATACCATGTACAACTCCAGAGGCTACTGACTCAAATGGGCAACAACAGGAGTATACATATGTGGTAAACACACAGAGGCAGGCAAACAACATACACAAATAAAATAAACTTAAAATAAAAAGAGAGAGAAAACAAAGTGTTCATATAGTTTAAGTTTAAGGAGAAAACACAAATGTTTGGAGATGTGGCTCAGCAATAAAGAGTACTTGTTGCTCTTGCAAAGGTCCAGGTTTGATTCCCAGCATGCAAGTGGAAGTTCACAACCATCCCTAACTACAGTTCCAGGGGACCCAAAGGGCACCAGGCACACACAAGGCTCACAGATACACTTCCAAGCAAAGCACCCATATACCTAAAAATAATAATAAACCTAGAATGCTTAGTAGAAAAGGAATGAAGTCAACTTCTAAGCATATTATATGTATTCTATGATCATTAATTACACTTAGCATGTTGTATTACGTATAATATATTGTAAGGAAACATCAAAATGCCAACTAGCTACCCCTCTACCTAAGGGAGGGATGGAAGCTAAAATTACAGAAGGCTTCCTCCCTTCGGGGTAAGTTCTCCTATTTTCTTGATACTTTCCAGTCAGGAAAACTTGTAAACATTGACTATGAACCTAAGCAAAAGGAGCTTTCACAGAATGAAGGTTTTCCTTTCTTGAGACAGGGTCTCCCTCTGCAGCCCCCAGCCTGGACTGCTAGCTGCTCCTCCTGAGCCTCCGTGGTGCTAGGGTTACAGGCATGAGCCAACGCGCCCAGCCAAGACCGTTCTTCCCCAAGTCTCTGGACAATCACAAAATCCGTGCCAGAGTGGATGCTCACCTTGTTCAACACAAGTAGCTCAAATCACAGCAAGCACACCTCATCTTGGTGGTTTGTTCAATGGGATCAAAATCCAGTGATAGAGGGAACCTGGGACCAAGTCACACAGCTGTAGCTTTCCAGCTGCTTACAGACTTGGCAAGTAGAGCCAGGCTTTCCCTGAACTTCAACACACCAGCTCATCTGTAAACAGGGACTTGATAGGACAGGATACAGTTTCCGTGTATTTACTTATGGATGGGTATGGGTGTTTTATCTGCATGTCTGTGTATCACACACATGTTGCTGCATGTGGAGGCCAGAGCCCCTCTGCAGCTCCTTACATATCCCAAAGAGGTGCTGATAAAAAAAAAAAAACAAACATGCATGCTCAAGGCCCTGGGTTCAACCTCCACTACTAAAACTCTTTTAGAATGATTACAATTATGCAGTTACTCCCTATTTTTCTATAACAATGAAACAGCCTAGTAAAACTTTGCCAGCAGGTAAAGCATTTATCCCCAAGCCTGACATCTCAAGCTCCATCCCCAGGACCGACACACTGGAGGGACAATAAACTCCTGCAAGTGTTGTCTACACACACACACACACACACACACACACACACACACACACACCCCCGCATAGGCACACACTTACCTTTTCTGTTTCGCTACTACTTTCTTCACCAGGAGCTTCACTGGAGTTGGATTTTGGTTCAGAATGGGAGAGTCCATTCTTCAGCTTGGGGCTTTTCTCTGCCATGTCTCCATTTGCTTCCTTCCCTTTCTTCATCTTCTTGGGCTTAGGACCCTCCGCCTCTTCCTCGGAAGGCTCCTCGGTTTCTATCTCTTTGGTTTTAGAGGCTGCTTTCTTTTCAAGGGGCTCCTTTTTCTTCTTGGAGGCTTTGCTTTTAGAAGTGGTGTCATCTTGAGGCTCTTCGTCCTTCTTGGACTTCTTGGACTTAGGGGGATCCACACCATCTTCAGCAGGCTGCTTGGACTTCTTGGACTTAGGGGGATCCACACCATCTTCAGCAGGCTGCTTGGCCTTCTTGGACTCCGGGGGATCCACACCGTCTTCAGCAGGCCCTTTCTTTTTAACGGCTTTCTTCCCTTTGGAGGAAGAGGCCTCTTCCATTTCTTCTGTTGCTTCTTCAGTCTTAGATTTTGTCTTCTCTTTTCTAGTTTTCTAAAAATTTATAAAAGACAGCAAAAACCTCAATAAACGGTACATCTGCTGCTATAAATTTGCATAAGGCCCGACAATTCTGGATTCCTTCAGGACTACTTATAGTTGTGAAAATCACAACTTTAGGCATTTCAACACTGTAGAAGTTAAAAAAAATCAACCCTGAAGCCAGGCAGTGGTGGTGCACGCCTTTAATCCCAGCACCTGGGAGGCAGAGGCCAACAGATTTCGGAGTTCGAGGCCAGCCTGGTCTACAGAGTGAGTTCCAGGACAGCCAGGGCTATACAGAGAAACCCTGTCTCAAAAACAAAAAACAAAACAAAACAAAAAAATTAATAAGACAAGATCATACAGCGTGCTTTTTAATACCACTTCTTAGCTAAAATGGAAAGAAATTTGGAATAGTCATTAACTTGGGGGAATAAAAGAGTTCTTCAAGCTTCAAGTCATATTGGCCAACCATTATAAAACTTTTTTTTTAAAAAAGAGATTCCCCCAAGGCTCTAAGCTATATATACTCCAAAAAATGGCTCAGGAGGCAAAATGCTTACTGTGCCAGTATGGGGGCTTGACAGGAAACTCTAGTATCCACTTAAAAAAAAGTGGTGTGGTGGCACATGCCTATCACCCTAAGCTGGTGAAGCTAGAGTGGGCCTAGGTGTTCAGCCTAGGTTTCCCCAAAGGTGTGAATCCCTGCAAGGGAGGAGGTGGTGATAAAAACCTTTAATCCCAACACTCAAGAGTTAAAGGGAGGTGGGTCTACAGTTTGAGGCCAACCTGGTCTACAGAGCAAGTTCCAAAATAGCCAGGGCTATACAGAGAAAATGTCTGGAGTGGGTGGGAGTGGGGGAAGTAGAGTGATGAGTGATAAACATTGACATCTATCTTCCGTACATGCAGGGGCAAGCATATCCATCCCCATACAGGAACACACACAGTAACACTGAACAAGCGCTGTCCAAAAGGTAACTATGAAAGAAATAAAACTTTGTCTGTCCTTGGACATAAAAGCAGGTTTCTAGCTGGGCGGTGGTGGTGCACGCCTTTAATCCCAGCACTTGGGAGGCAGAGGCAGGCGGATTTCTGAGTTCGGGGCCAGCCTGGTCTACAGAGTGAGTTCCAGGACAGCCGGGGCTACACAGAGAAACCCTGTCTCGAAAAAACAAACAAACAAAAAAGCAGGTTTCTTTTCCCTCTATATGGTAAAGCACTCAAGAAATTTGTACTTCAATGTAGATTCACAGACATTATATGAAACAAACGAAACTACCAAAAAAAATTTCATCCCATCTATCATTTGCATATGTGAAACTTTATTTGGACTTTATTTAAATGTACAACTTTTCGTATCACGGAAAATGTGTACCAATTATTAGCCACCCACTGGATAGACTCTAGTAGTGTCCCAGGACAATAAGCACAGGACTAAATTCTCAAATCATGGCCTGAGGCCATTCTCAACCTTCAAAATAGTTCAGGTTGTCGTGACCCCCAGCTATAAAATTATCTCTTTGCTACTTCAAGTTTTGCTACCGTTATGAATCATAATGTAAACATCGAATACGCAGGATATCTGTCATGTGGAGAATCGCTGGGCTAAGGGGCCAGAGGTACAACTCAGAAGGGACAGCACCTGCCAACTCGTGAGCTGGTGCGGTTTGGTCCCTGGTTCCACAAAAAACCATCTTAAAAAATGATGGGTTATGGACAATCTCTCTGCCCCGTGAACATGTATCTGTTACACATGTGGAATACAGGAAGTCGAGTTATACACAGTTATATACAGGAACATAAACTCGTAGTCAGGTCCCTCCCTACGGGTTTCAGCACCACGTCGCTGAACACGCGGATGCAAACCGGGAACGCGATGCTCCCGTGGTTTCCACCTACTCAAAGAATACTGCTGCTCCTTTACAAGGCTCCTACCTTAAAAGTCCCCGGAGACAGCCAAAACCTCAACTAAGTCGTACAACATAGGAGTTCGAGCCCTCCTACTTTGACCATCAGAGACTGTCACAAGTTAAGTAAGTATTTTTATGCAAGGAATTAATAAGAGACAAAGCGATTTAACAGGGCTCACACAGATCCTTCTGTCTAATAGGGTGATCGCTTAGCCAACCTCGTTTTCTGTCTTGGGTTTTGTTTTTGTTTTTTTTTTCTTTTTTTTAAAGGGGGAACTGTGTCTGTGTGTGCCTGCGGATGCCGGCCATGTCCGCAAGTTCCAGACTTTGCGGTCTCCGGCTCCTGTCCGCGCGGTGACGCGATAGGCACTTCCCAGTCGGGCCAGCCGGCACGGCATGTCAGAGGGCCGGCCACGCGCTCCGGGCCCGGCCCAACCCAGCCCGGCGCCCCCGGGCTCACCTTTTCGCTCGGCTTCGGCAGCGTCTCCATGCTGTCCTCGGCCCCGTCTGATCCCAGCTTGGATGCACTGCGGAGTTTTCCCGGCATTATTCAGCAGCAGAAGCTCGGGCCTACCGGCTTCCTCAACCGCGTGCAAAGGAGAGAGAGCAACGGAGAGAACGGACCGCCCCCTTGACCCGGCCTGTGCGTCACTTCCTCTGCGCGGCGCATCCGGCGGAAGCCGCGAGCACCTGCACGGCTGTGGCTGCGGCTCTCGGGGCTTTGGATGGGACCGGCGTGTGCGGCGCGGAGGTGCTCTGCGTGTTCGAACCCCCGGCCCTGTGGGAGCCCGCTGGACTTGGGTGACGACCTTGAATCTGACCCTGCTGCCTCCACGGCCCAAATCCGGGATGACCAGGCGGCCACATTTTTCGTGCGAGGTGTACGCCACCCGTGAAAGACTGATGGGAGGTGACCGCTAAACCCCGGTGCTTGGGTGAGCACCGGAATTCAGGGATCGGCGAGATACCTCGGTCCCGGTGACCTGAATCTGCGATCCCTGGAAAACAGAAGAACCAACTGCGCAGTTTTGTTTTTTTTTTTTTTTTCGCGTACGCACGCAGTGGCACCCAGGACACTCATACACCTGCCGCACAGTCATGAAGTAGCAACATAAGGGGCATTAAAGGGTTGCAGCATTAGGAAGATTGAGAACCACTGTTAAAGACTAATGTAAGAGAAGGACAATTATCAGTGGGTTTGAGGGCACACTCAACCCCATAATAGGACCTTGGGACTAGGAATGGGTGTCCCAGAGATGCCTAAATTGAACAGTTTACAACTTCCATCAGGTAAGGGAAATTGAATGATCAGTATCGATGATTGCTAGTTTTGAGTCAGGCTTTCACTGTACATCCCTGGCTGCTCCTGAACTCAGAGATCTGCCTATGCTGGGATTAAAACTTTGCAGGACCGCAGGGCAATGGTGGCGTACGCCTTTAATCCCAGCACTTGGAAGCTGGCGGATTTCAACATTCGAGGCCAGCCTGCTCTACAAAGTGAGTTCCAGGACAGCCAGGGATATACAGAGAAACCCTGACTCGAAAAACCAAAAGAAAAAAAAAAAACTTTGCACAACCACACTGATAGATCAACCAATTATTCAAGGAATTGGGAGAGTTTATTATAGCAGTTTGAAAAATGAGAATGGAACCGATTCTCTTCTTTATGTGGGTTCTGGGTATAGAGCTCAATTCTTCAAGCTTGCATCAAGAGGTAGCAAGCGCCATATGGGTTGAAGCATCGCATAGGCCCTAAGAAAATGTTTCTAAATGGATCCACTGTAATGTATGCTAGTTTTGGGAAAACAGCAACTTGTAGTAGAAGAAATTATGGATGCAAATCTTGAGCGCTGCTGCTTTGGAGGTCTCAAAAGACTGAAATGCAAAATGTTCAAGGAAAAAAGAAAAAATATATATAAATATATATGTATATATGTATTGGCTTGGAATGAAGACATCCATCTTCATCTACTTTCCGAAGTGCTGGGATTAAAGTTGTGTGTCACCCCTGCCCAGCTAAGATTTTTTTTTTAATTTATTTATGTATATGAATATATACTGTAGTTATACAGATAGTTATGACCCTTCATCTGGTTGTTGGGAGTTGACTTTAGGACCTCTGGCTTGCTCTGGTCAACCCTGCCGGGCTCCAGTTGGCCCAACTGCTCTGGTAGACCCATTCGCTCAGTTCCTACTCGGTCAGGCCCAAAGATTTATTTATTATTATAAATAAGTACACTGTAGCTGTCTTCAGATGCACCAGAAGAGGGCATCAGATCTCATTACGGGTGGCTGTGAGCCACCATGTGGTTGCTGGGATTTGAACTCAGGACCTCTGGGAGAGCAGTCAGTGCTCTTACCCACTGAGCCATCTTGCCAGCCCAATTATGGGGACTTTTGAAGATGGACTGCCACACCCACTCCAGTGGAGTCTGCACAACAAGTCCAAAAGCTTGGCCGCAGTCCTGAGGCAAAAAGTTTCAAGGAAACTAGTCTCCTGGAGGTCTTTGATGTCCCATACCATGGACATGGTCCAGATTTGTCCTTGCAATATTCGATGGAGAGTTTTGCACTCTTTCTTTCAGTATTCTATTATAGGTATAGAGGTTCCCCCAAGGAGTGATTTGACAAATAGCCAAGTTAAATTGGACATTGTTTCCTGGCCTCCACCAGTGTTCCAACATCCTAGTCAATGCTGAGCTGGGAATTTCTTAAGAATGTTACTTATTCAGACAGAATGCCTCCAGTGTTGAGAGAAAACAGGCATTGCAGTTTACTGGATAAGAGTTAATAATCCCAGGGCAAGTTCAACAAAGTAAACTTAGAATTCTCTTTATAGTCATGTATGGCAGACTACATTACTTAATAGAAGAAAGTTGATGGGTTCCTCTAGTAAGTGGAGGTCCCCCACGAATACTAAGAACAACTGAGTCACTCCCATTTACAGGAATTTACAAAGGTCTAGGAAGGTGGGATGTAGTCTAAGAAGGAACTGGAGTGCTTCAGATAAGGCTGGCTTTATCTCAGTTGTAACCACTGCCTTGGTTCCTGCCGATTTTCATGTATGCATTTTGTTTTGTTTAAAGAATCATTACACATCAGATGACCTCGATGTACCTTGGCTGTTGTATTACCTAACTTCATTATTTCTTCTGTAATGACCATAAAAGTCTGATGCTCGCTTTGAGAAATTATACTCAGATTCATCACTCTCTTGTGTTCGTGTCTGTCTGTCACTCGCCAGCTCCTTGCCCACCTGAGTACTGGAACCCTGATTCTCCCAGGGTTGAGGGACTCCGACTGTGTCGGCCCTGGGCAGGACGCAATTTATGCTATGGCTATGTATAGCCTCCAGACTCATATATTTGAACAAGCCTATGGGGGCCAGGGAGTGGAATGTGGTGGTTTGAATATGCTTGACCCAGGGGTGGTACAATTAGGTGTGGCCATGTTGGAGTAGGTGTGGCCTTGTTAGAGGAAGTGTGTTGCTGTGGGGATGGGCTTTGAGATTCTCATCTTAGTTGCCTGGGAGACAGCCTACTGTTGCCCTTCAGATCAGGATATAGACCTCTGAGCTCCTCCTGTACCACACCTATCTGAATTCTGCCATGCTTCCTGCCTCGATGATAATGGACTGAACCTCAGATGATAATGGACTGGACCTCAGAACCTGCAAGCCAGTTGCCAATTAAATGTTGTCCCTTACAAGAGTTGCCTTGGTCATGGTGTCTCTGTGAAGCAACAAAACCCAAGCTAAAACGGCTTATATTCCTTGTCCTCCGAATGAGTTGGGGAAATATGGATATCCCTATGGTGGTTAGTGAATCTTCTTGGTTGGCTACCTCATCCTTATGACTGAGGGCCTGCTAACCCTGTGGAGGAGGGTAAAGAGATTATGAATTCTACTGTGAGAGTACAAGGAACTCCTATTTGTATGGGTAATGGATCTCAAAGTCTACATACAGCTTTTCAAATTTAGTTATCTATAGTTAGTCATACTGCCCAGGATTTTTGTAGGAAGTTTTTTATGCTTCATGAATCTAGTATTAGGGGACAGAAGATTAATGCTACTAGTTCCATCTTGTAAACTGCCATCTTGTAAGCTGTGGGTTCCCAGCCAGGACTTACTCTAGCAGTACAAGTCTCCCCTCCTTGGGTGAGCTGTAATCTGGCTCTAGAAGACTTCAGCTTCCTCATCCTCATGCTGTTCCTTCCCTCACATTTCCACACACTATCTTTCACTTTCACACAAAAGCCCTGGTAAACTGCGCATAGCTGGTGTTATTACTCCACAGCCCCCCTCTTCCAGTAACTTACCAAACCTACCCTTCACTGACATTTTGGAATCGGGTCAAATCTTCCGCAGTCTTGTCTTTTCCTCATGCTAGCTTTCACTGTCCACAAACACGTGGCAATTACTTCCCAGTTCTTCAAACTCAATTAAGCATGTTTGTTCCCAACCGGTCTACATACCAGAGTTTTCTAACTGTTCCACCTTTTAAACACGGTCTCACGATATTACCTTGGCTGGCCTATGGGTGCTGGGATTAGAACTTGGGTCCTCTGCAAGAACACTACACTCAACCACTAAGCCATCTCTCCAGCCCTTCCTTTACTTCCCCCACTCCCCGCCCTCCACCTTGGGAATAGTTAGGTTTATTATTAATGTAACATCAATTGCCATGAAACCCAACTGTACCCTGCCCCCAGAAAGAGTCTACACTAGGGAGTCAGAAAATCTGTGACTTGCCATCTCTGCTTTGGTACCCAGAAGAGAGTATGAGACTCTTCAAGGCTTCTGAAGCTTAGGGGAGTCCAGGGTCATTTTGGGAGGGCTCCTTGGAGTTCTGCTTGTTAGAATCTATGAGTATTGAGTACCCTTCCCAATCCTTGTGCCAGAGGTACATTAAACTAAATCTTAGGCCAAACTTTGACCCACAGCTTCCAACAAGTTGAGACCCAAAGGTATGGTCCCTTGAAACCAGCTCAGCTGTGTGGGCTCAGACAATTGCTTGAGCTCCATCTCATGCCTTCAATAAAGGAACCAAACCCTAACATCTCCTTTTGTCCGTTTGAGTGCGGCAGCCGAGGCCTCCAGAGTCTCCTCGTTAGGGAGAGAAGTGGTTTTTTAGCGCCTGGAACTGCTCACAGTAAACCGAGAGTCACGGTCCATGCAATATGGACTCGGAGTTGTCTCAGTTACTTCTATCTTGGCTGCAGCTCACTTGAGTTCCATTCCTCACTTTGAGGCTCCACTCTAGGATTTTAGCTTAAATTCCATTCCATGCTGGGCCCACCTATTTAAGCTGCTCCTATCTGCAGCTTCTCCCACTCTTTTTCCCTTTCCATACTCTTTAGACCTCACATCTCTCGGGTTCTCACAGGCCTTGAGTTCTCTGCCCCATTACACTGTATCCATTCTCTCCTCAGTCTACAGGCCACAGATATTATGCTTCCAAAGCTAGTCAGTGTATGCGACCTGTCAGTCTCCTCATCTCTTAGAGACCCACCTGTGGTCAGCCACCTGCTTCCATCTCATCTCCACTCCCACACAGAATGAGAACGCTCTGGCTGTGGGAACTCATTGCTTCATTCCCACACTACAACCACTGCAAATCTAACCTCGGCCTTTGTTTTTTTAAACTTTTCAAGACAAGAGTTTTTCTGTATAGCCCAGGCTGTCCTGGAACTTGCTATGCAGACCAACCTGTCCTCGAACTCAGAGGTCCACCTGCCTCTGACTCCTGGGTGCCACCCAGCTAACCTCTACTTTTTTACCTCAACACCACCACTTGAATACATGGCTTTGTTTTTGTTTTCCTGACAAAATACAGAAAGGCGCTGCTCCCACCTAGCTAATGCTAAACTCTCTAGTTTTGTGCTTGACCTCACACTTGTGTTTTGATAGTTTCCACAGTATCCTCCTTTCTGCTCTTCAGATTTCAGCACAGATGAAATACCCCCTCTTGCATCATCCTCATGCACAAAAGTTCTAACCACCACCTCATCATCTATTCATAACCCTTATTTCTTCTCCCTTATCTACAGCCCAATCTGTAACAAGAGCTCTTCATGTCTGCTACATGTGTAACTTGAGTCTTATGATGTAACCCAGGTTAGCCTCAAACTCACCATCTAGTCTCTTAAACTAGAATTATACACGCTGGAGTTAAAGGTGTATGCCACCATGCCCACTATTTCTACTTCTTAGTCTCCTATTCCTACTTAGTACTAAATGGCTTCTGCTCGCAATACTCCACTGGATGTTCTTTATGTAAGAGAATCTCCTTGTCAAATCTAGTGATCAGCTCAGACTTGTTTTCTTATTCCCCATGAAAGGCTGCCATTCCTAGCTTTCTGCCATCTTCTCAATGTCCCTGTCAGTGGGACTTCCTTCACTTTATGCATGAAATATATAATCTCAATTCTTAACCTGCTCTCCTTGAATAACTGTATTTATGTTGAATACAACTTTTTTTAGAGTAAAATGACTTTATTTGTGCATAAAGTCCGATTTTAGGTTTCTTTAGCATGCTTCCATTTATTAAATGCAAAGGATTTCCAAATCTGTACTGCTGCAAGAAATCTCAGGCTTCCGATCTATAATCCCAACTGTCCATTGTTTATTTCTTCTTAGACTCTTATGGGGCTTACTCAATATTAAAATATACCCAACAGTAAGGTGTAATGGTACACTTTTAATCCCGGCACTGGGAGGCAGATGCAGACAGATCTCTAGAGGCCAGTCTGGTCTGCATAGTGAGGACAGCCAGAGCTATGTAGAGACCTAATCTTTAAAAAAGGAATTACAAAGGCTGAAGAGAGATGGCTCAGAGGTTAAGAGCACTAACTGCTCTTGCGGAGGTCCCCAGTTCAAATGCCAGGAACCATATGGTGGCTCACAACCATCTTTAATGAAATCTGATGCCCTCTTCTGGAGTGTCTGAAGACAGCTACAGTGTACTTATATATAATAAATAAAATCTTTGGGCTGGAGCAAGTGGGGCCGCATTGAGAGCTGGAGATATATGAAATACAAACACAAATACACATTAATCATGTCCCTGAATTAATCATATCCCTACTCCTTCCCATAGAACTTTACTTCCTTGTCTCAGTATCCCTTTTGTTGCTGGTTTTCTAGTTTTTGAAATAGAGTTTCAATGAATAACCCAGGCTGTCCTCAAACCCAGAGATCACCTGCCTCGGCCTCATGAATGTCAGTATCCTAATGACAAAAAATCTTGGCATCTCCTTTCATTGTCTAGTCCAAACAATATTTGAGTCCTAACAATTCTATAATTGTAATATACCATGTAATATACCATGCTCCTTGTTTCTTGAGACAGAGTCTCACCATGTAGCTTTGACTAGCCTGGAACTCATTATGCAGTGACTCACTATGGCTGACTTCAAACTCAAGACAAATCCACCTGCCTCTGCTTCCTAAGTGCAAGGATTAAAACCATGGAGCACCATGCCAGCTTACCCATATTTCTAATATCCACCAACTGCAATTCTGTGTTGTAGTTAAGAAACTAAACTAGGCTTTTGTGGGCTTAAATCTCAACTTCACTATATGTCCAGCTATAATTTTAGATCTCCAAAGTGCTGTGGATCTCATCACATAAGAACATGACAAATCATCTTGGCTCACCTGCTTCTCTCTACATTGAGTTATTGCTACAGCTTGTTTTTTTTCTTTCAGTGTTAAGAATTAAGCCCTTGCCCAGCAGTGGTGGTGCACGCCTTTAATCCCAGCACTTGGGGCCAGCCTGGTGCAGAGTGAGTTCCAGGACAGCCAGGGCTACACAGAGAAACCCTGTCTCGAAAAACCAAAAAAAAAAAAAAAACAAAAGAATTAAGCCCTTTCCTTTATGAGCTAGGCAAGCACTCTATCACTCAACTATATGCCAAGCCCTCTTGCACCCTCTTCAGAGGTCTCCTGACCTTCAGTCTAGCCCTTCTCCAACATAGGAAGCCAGCAATCTTTTTGAAAAACAAACCTAATCACGTGACTCCTCAGGGCTGGAGAGATTGCTCAGCAGGTAAGAACACTGGCCGCTCTTTCAGAGGACCTATGCAATAGCTCCACAAATATCTGTTAATTCTAGTTGCAGGTATCCAACACCTCTACTAGTACCAGGCATACACATAGTACACAGACATACATACAGATAAAACACACATACATACATTTTAAAAAGCCCTAATCATACAATTTCTGACCTGCTAAAACCTTTGTAATGTTCTGCCCACTGCCTGAGTAAAAATGGAACTATAACAATAAAGATAAGGCTTTTCACACTGGACATTCAAGACTGGACTCAACCTTGCTCTTGCCCTTAACCTACTCCAGGCAAACCGGACTAAGAGTGTGTAGACATACTCTCTGACTTCCTGTATATGTGCTCTTTGCCTGCAAGCCTTCACCATTCCAAAGTCATCTAGCTGGTGGTCATCAAATTTGAGGCCAGTCAAGGCTACATAAAAGCCTCAAAAACAAAAACCTAAAAACTAAACCAATCACAAAAGTGAATCCCTCTTCTTTTTTTTTTGGTTTTTCGAGACAGGGTTTCTCTGTGTAGTCCTGGCTGTCCTGGAACTCACTCTGTAGACCAGGCTGGCCTCAAACTCAGAAATCTGCCTGCCTCTGCCTCCCAAGTGGTGGGATTAAAGGCGTGCACCACCACCACCTGGCCCCTCTTCTTACTGTGGGCACATCCAAGCCCTCTCCATTCCACATCTGCTTTTGTCTCATGTCTATTGCATCTGGTTGACTATAGACAATGAGTTGTATAAAATTAGTGCCTGTGCCCTGGTTATAAATATGTGCTCTAGCTGGGCAGTGGTGGCATATACCTTTAATCCCAGCACTTTGGAAGCAGAGGCAGGTGGATTTCTGAGTTCAAGGCCAGCCTGGTCTACAGAGTGAGTTCCAGGACAGCCAAGGATACACAGAGAAACCTTGTCTAGAAAGAAAACAAAACCAAAAAAATGTATGTTCTAGTGATTACCAGAAAGAAGATATATAGACATTCAATAAATGTTTGATATATAAAGGAGTGTATACTGCTTGCACACCAATCTACCTGAATCTATCTATTAAGTTAAACCAGTAAACTTCAGCAAACAAGTCCCCAGTTACCAGCCCTTACTGTGGAAAGGTTTTGTCCTTCATCACATCAAAGAATGGCCTAATTTGCCACATTTCGTAGATTACCAGAAACCTTAAGGTTAACTTGACTGCCACATCTTAGAAATTTTTAAAACTTACATTGAGAAAACTCTTAACACAGAATGGAAACAGACAATAAAAGGGCTTTTTTTTTTAATTCAAAGGTATAGCCAGATAAGTAGATTTGTTTAGAACCATTCTTGTGAAATACTTTTTAAAAAAATACGACCAACTTCTTTGCAAATTACAGACAAATACCTCAACTATGATGATCTAATTTTTGGTGAATAATATACATGATTAGACAGAAATAGGCAAGCTCATACTGGAAGATTAACTATCAAACACTCAGTCAAAATTCCGTTTATGGCCCCCACTTCTTGATCGATTTCTGTTCCCACTTCGTCTTCTGCCATCTTGCCGACTTCCTGACCGACTTCCCTGTCGACTCTGTCTACCTGATCGGCCACCAGATCGACCACCAGACCGGCCTGAACGGCCTGACCTGCCACCAGACCAGCCACTCCTCTGTCTGGGATTAGAAGAAGTGTTTCCATCATAATATTCTTCAATTTCAGGTAATTTGGCTGGCACTGAGAGTATCCAATCTGAATCATGCCACTCTGCCTGTTGAAACAATATGCCAGGTCAACAGAAGAGTACAACAGGCAAAACTCTAACATGTTCAAATTTTAATCGTAAAAGAAACTTTGTCGATTCTCAGTCCTCAGGCTAAGATCAAGTGTAGAGAAACCCTCAGATCCATTCCAAGATTCTAAATGTCTACCCAGGTGTTTTTTAAAAGACAGCGTTCACTTTCTCAGGACAAAGCAATGTGTGAAACAGACCGCTAAGAAGCAGTGAAGCATTTTGAGAAACCACATCAATAGAACCAGAAGCAAAATCAGACATGAGGCAGAAACATTTAAGTTCAAGGACTGCTTAGGCTACTACAGTTACTTTAAGGCCAGTGTGGGCAGGTTAGTGAGGCCTTGTCACCAAATATAAAGTAAAAAGAGGACTAGAGCACCTGCATAGCTTTCATTAGGGCAGTAAAATTAATTCCCAATTAAAAAAAAAAAATCCACAATATTTCTTTAAACTTTTTTTAACTTTAAAAAAAAAAAAAGATTTATTTATGTATATGAGTACACTACAGCTGTACAGATGGTTGTGAGCCATCATGTGGTTGCTAGGAATTGAAGTCAGGACATCTGCACCGCTTGGCTCCCAGCCCCACTCACTTCTGCCCTGCTCACTCTGGCCCAAAGATTTATTTGTTATTATAAATAAGTACACTGTAGCTGACTTCAGACACACCAGAAGAGGGCATCAGATCTCATTACAGATGGTTGTGAGCCACCGTGTGGTTGCTGGGATTTGAACTCAGGGTCTTCGGAAGAGCAATCAGTGCTCTTACCCGCTGAGCCATCTCACCAGCACTTGTTTTTAATTTTTATGTATGTAGATGTTTTGTCTGCACATACTTGTGAAGGCACATACATGGAGGTCAAAGGGCAACTTGTAAGGAGTTTGTTCTCTTCTTCTGCCTTTATATGAATAACAGGGAAGAAATTCACATCAAGCAGCTTTCACCTTTAACCACTAGGCCATGTCACTGGGCACTTGTATGCACAATATTTTAATGATTCCACAAAAACAAGTATAGAGATGGCTCTGTGGGTAGAGGTTCGTGTTAGCAATGCTGATGAATTCATTTTATGCCTGAGATCAACATGGCAGGAGAGACCCAAGTTGTCTTTTGAACTCATATATATGGCCACAGTGTGCATAGGTCCTACCCCATATATAATAATGTAATAAATGGTACAACGCCATTAACTTAAAACAGGTATATGAATAAGCTACATATAAAGATATGAATAAGCACATATAAAGATCAAGTCTGACCACTATCTACAGTGAGCTCCAAGCCAGCTCAGGCTACATACGAGGACTCTGTCCCAAAACAACCTCGCCAAAATGTACATAAAAGCAAAGACATAAAAAAAAACAAGATTTTGGATTATAAGAATTTAGTGGACTCCTCGGTTCAATAAATCTAATTAAATTTTAGAGAAAAGTTATAAATTGCATCAAATTACAATGTGTGAACTTTATGGATCTTCTTTTAAAAATATTCACTATGCACTCAGGAGGCAAAGCAAACAGATCTTTGGGTTCAAAGCCAGCCTAGTCTACAAAGCAAGTTCCAGGATAGAGGGCTACACAGAAACAACCCCCCAACCCCCGCAAATAATTCAGTAAGGCAGGGGGTAAGGAGTGGGGGGAGGAAGGAAGGGGGCTCACTTTAACCTATCTATCATGTGTAAGGTCTTAGCTTCCAACCTGAGAACATCAAAGAATCAAGAGACAACAGGGGAAATTTAGATACAAAATATTAAAAAAAATAGTTGTGAAATGGAGAGATGGCTCAGTGGTTAAGAGCACTGACTATTTTTCCAGAGGTCCTGAGTTCGATTCCCAGCAACCACATGGTGGCTCACAACCATATGTGGGGTATGATGTCCTCTTCTGGTGTGTCTGAATATAGCCATATACAGTGTAAATACATCATATAAATACATCTTTTAAAAAAAAACTTAAAAAGAAAATGGTTGTATAAAAGGAATTATCGTATTATGATTCTTTAAGTCTTTAACATTTAAATATGAAGGAATACTTAAGATTAAAATGATGGGCTGGAGAGATGTCTCAGCAGTTAAGAGCACAGATTGCTCTTCTGAAGGTCCTGAGTTCAAATCCCAGCAACCACATGGTAGCTCTCAACCATCTGTATGCTCTCTTCTGGTGTGTCTGAAGACTGCTACAGTCTACTTACATATAATTAATAAATAAATAAATCTTAAAAAAAACAAGACTGAAATGGCAAAATGCCTGGAGTTTGTCTATAAACACTGGCAATGGATAGTAATGAGATGAAAAAGAACTATTCACACAATTATCAAATTGATGAAGCTGGTTATGCATGTATGGGAACTCAATTACCCAATTGTTTAAAAAAGAGTTTCTTTATATATGAGAGCAATTTGCCTACCTCTATGTCTGTACCACATGGGTGCATTATTGGATGTGGTTAGAAGGTGTCACATCGACAGGCAGTGGTGGCACATGCCTTTAATCCCACCACTTGGGAGGCAGAGGCAGGCAGATTTCTGAGTTTGAGCCCAGCCCGGTCTACAGAGTGAGTTCCAGGACAGCCAGGGCTACACAGAGAAACCCTGTCTTGAAAAACCAAAAAAAAAAAAAGAAGAAGAAGGTATTACACCTCTGGTTTTGTGAATCTTCTTATGTGTGCTGGGAATGGAACCCAGGTCCTCTATAAGAGTACCATGTAGTCTTAACTACTGAGCCATTTCTCTACTGAGCCATTTCTCCAGCTCCCAATTAACCATTACATTTGAAATTACCTATAATATATTTTTAATAATGGATCAGGCAACATTTCATATTAAGGACTTCCTTAATTGATTTAAGGATTACAAATGACACTGTGTCTGTTTTCTAAAACTATTTTAAAAAAACATACTCAGCTACTTAATAGGTAAAAAAATTTTAAATACCTGTAATCTTTCTGACTCATTTGTAGGAACATCAAAGCAAACACCCTAAAAGGAAAATAAAGATTTTTATTTAGATAAGAGTTAATTTTTCTAATTAATATTTGTTGAATTTTGTTCTTAAAAAATATGTTATTCCATGACTGTTTACATGATCAAAACAGGTAACAAATTAGCATAGATGACTTATAGCACGTAATGTAGTTTCTAATCTGAGATAGAACTAAATATAGCTAGTAAGACTCTTTAAGTACCTAGAATATTCTCTAGGAGAGTTTTGTTTTGTTTTGTTTTGTTTTGTTGAGACAGGGTTTCTCTGTGTAGCCCTGCCTGTCCTGGAACTCACTCTGTAGACCAGGCTGGCCTCAAACTCAGAAATCCTCCTGCCTCTGCCTCCCAAGTGCTGGGGTTAATCTAGAAGAATTTTTGTAGACACTATAGTTCCATATCTCTTAAGAATTGGTCCTTCTAGAAGGGTTGTAGTGGTGCATGCCTTTAATCCCAGCACTTGGGAAAGAGGCAGGCTGTGAGTTTTGAAGCCAGCCTGGTCTACATAGTAAGCTCCAGAGCAGCCAAAACTACTCAGAGAAACTCTGTCTTAAATGTTCCCCTACCCCTCCAAAAAACAGAAAGAAAATGGTGCTTCTAGCTGGGTGGTGGTGAAGAACACTTTTAATCCCAGCATTCAGAGGCAGGTGGGTCTCTGGGTTTCAAGACAGCCAGGGATGCAAAGAGAAACCCTGTCTTGGAAAGAAAACAAAAACAAATGATCCAAATGAAGATGGTTCTTCTGATTTCTTTAAAATACTAGGAATCTGGGAACACAGGTCTGTACTTACTTGTGATATACAAATCAAAGGCTCAGATCCTCGCGCTGCAAATGACTAAGATTCCACAAGTTAAAACTGGGTAAGAAAGGTTTTCTCTCTCAGAGTTGAGAGTTGGTAATTTCTAATAAATAACCTTAGATCCTCTCAAAACAGTAAAAGAAACCTTAACCACTAACACTAAGCTTTAAGATGGGTGTGGTAGCCACACCTTTAATCCCAAAACTCAGAAAGCAAACATCAGAAAGCATGCACCTGTGTGGGCCAGCCTGGTCTACATAGTGAGTTCCAGGACAGCCATGAGTATGTAAAGAGACCCGGTGCCAAAAAAGTCAAAACAAACAAACCAAAGCTTTAACAAGTTCATTTTACTGTAAGTTACTCAGGAACATGTCTGTTACCGTACAAGTAGAATGGAAATAAGCAAGAGTCTGGGCAATAATGAAATACTGTCTCTCAGAAAAAGACGGTCATTAATCTCATTAACAACCAACAGCAGAAAGCAATAAATAATCTGTATTTCCAAGAGCTGTTCTAATGTTCCACATATAAATTAATCTTAAAAAATAAACACATAACCACACACAATAATTATACCATAGCAGGAACTTAGATCACTTAAATCTTAGACAGGATAAATCTACTGGCAATCCTAACATTCATAAAATGACCCTGGGTTCAAGGCCAGCCTGGGCTACAGAGGAATACCCCGCCTCAAAGTAATAATAGCAACAAAAATTTTAAGTATTAGTCAAAACAGAATGACTTAAAGCTCTGAAGGAATATATATTTATATAATCCCCCAAGTAGACACAATCCCATACAGAGATAAAATACTATTAATCATCCATAAAAAAATCATTGAAGTCTTATGAACATAATCCTACCATGTTTCCTTTCAAGAGGCACATCCTGGTTACTTGAGACACAGCATTACTACTGAGCTTTCTGTTGAGTTCCTTCCAAGCACAGCTGACATCCTGTATCTCTTCAGGGCTTTCCAGAGTCATGGTCACAAAGCCCTTTAGGAATAAAAGTCCTATTAGATTTGGGAGAGGAGCAGCAGGAGGACAATGCAGTTTGACTCTACGGTGCTTCCTGAGTCAACCACACAGGTCCCATGCAATATTTGTGTGGCATCTGTGTGCCATGTGTAACAGTGTACCATGGCTACTGAAAGCTAACTTCTCTGAAAGTACCCTAGAAGACCACTGCTTCCATGCCATGTTGTGTGCACTGCTCTTACAGGTTCCACAGAGACTATGTTCTTCACATTACAGCATGGAATTAGATCAGAGCATCCCAGGAAGAGCTGGGAGGCAAAGTAGGAAAGAAATCAGGAAATGGGAAAAAGTCAGTTACTTAGCAGTGAAAAAAAGCCATCAAACTCTAAACTTTTGGAGGACTACCACATAAAAATAAGGACTACCTCGTACAATGTACCAGAAACCACGTAGGAAAGTAAAGATTTTATGATAAACAAACCTTTCTCTTCTGGACATAAGCTTTCTTCTGGGAAGTGGGAGTGGAGATAATAAGAGAGTACATAAAACACCAGCAATAAGGTCAGGAAGAATAACACAAAAGGACTGGGGAATATAAAAAGGTAAGGAGGAGACCAGGATGATCAGGAAAGATTTCTCTGATATGGTGATATTTGAACAGAGACCAAAATAAAAGAGGAAGTCAAAATAAGAGGAAGGGGGCTGGGGCTGGCACGATGGTTCAGCGGGTAAGAGCACTGACTACTCTTCCGGAGGTTCTGAGTTCAAATCCCAGCAACCACATGGTGGCTCACAACCACCCATAATGAGATCTGATGCCCTCTTCTGGTGCATCTGAAGACAGCTACAGTGTACTTATATATAATAATAAGTAAAACTTTAAAAAAAAAAAAAGAGGAAGGGGGCTGAGAAAATGGGTAAGCATGAAGGTCTTTTTGCAGGAGTGGGTAAATGAAGAAGGTAGGTCAAACAGATTCCTATAATTGGAGAAGTCATACCAGCAGCAAGCAGAATACCCTGCAGGACATGCATTATAGGTCATTTCATGGTAAACATCAGGGCTGGAGAGACAACTCAGTGGTTATAGAGCTCTGGCTGCTCTTCCATAGGACCCGGGTTCAATTCCCAGTCTTATCTATAAGGTAGCAGTCCCAGGGTACCTGATGCCCTCTTCTGGCTCAAGGCATTGTATGCATACAAACTTTCAGGCAAAAATTTAAGACATGAGAGAGAGAAAGACTCGAGAGAGAGATTGAGATTGAGATTTCAAGCTATTAGTACCTTGTTCCCAAACTATTTAATCAGAAGTCAAATGACCTATCTACTAAATGGTTCTTGGTCAGGCTGGCCTCAGACTCACAGTTTTCCTGCCTCTGCTTCCCAAGTGCTGGGATTGCAGATAAGCATTTCTGTGGCCAGTTAAAGCATTTTCATCGGACAGGATTAGCAATAAGTGACCTCTAAAGTACCTTAGCACTGTCTTTAAAAGGATAGTTTAGGGTGTCTTACGCATGGTGTGTGGTCATGTTTCTCAGGTAAAGAACGGCTAAAAGCTTGCGGAGTAAGTGGAAAAGGAAGATACGAGCTGAGAAGAGAAAGAAGAATGCACCAAGGGAGTTCAGCAGACTTGTAAGTATTCTCAAGAGTTGATGGTGATGCGCTAATGAAAGACATTGAATAAATAGCAACTATGGTGGTGCCCAAACACTGCCAGGAAAAAATGCAGTGTGAGGAAGTGCAGTGTGACACGGATGAGAGAAAGGATGACATGAAAGTGGAAACTGAAATTAAGAGAAACAAAAAGACTCTAGACCAGCATGGCCAGTACCCAGTGTGAATGAACCAGAGGCAAAGAAAAAGACTGAAGGCCAAGAGAGAAAAGAAACGGGGGAAAGCAGAGCAAAGGCCGTGAAGGGCCTGGCTTGGTAGACCCTCAGAGACTGGAAAAGGAGCCAGATGTGGTAGCGCACCCCTTTACTCCCAGCACTCAAGAGACAGAGGCAGGTGCCTCTCTGTGAGTTCGAGGCCAGCCTGGTCTACAGAGCAATTCTAAGACACCCAGGGCTCTTTTACACAGAGAAACCCTGTCTTGAAAAAAGAAGCAAACAAACAAAAAAAACAGAAGCTATTTGTTTTCAGCTTGGACTTAGTTCTGTAATTCAAAACCAAAATAACTCATTTGTGTTGGAAACTTGAATAAAATATCTTTGGTGATGAAAAAAATATATATAGTTTAAAAATTGCTTTGTTTTTTTGGGTTGTTTAGTTTAACAGGATTTCTCTGTATAGACTTGGCTGTCCTGTAGACCATAGATCCCAACTCTGCCTCCTGGGAGAGGCACTACTATTGTCTGCCTAAAAATTGTATTGAATTTAAGAGGTGAAGCAGGAGAATTGTTGTGACTTCAAGGCCAACCTGAGATATACAAGACTTTGTCTTTAAAAAGATAAAATAAAATGCACCAGATGGTGCATAGTGGTACATGCCTAAACAAGGGGAATCTCTATGAGTTCTAGGCCAACCCAGCCTACATAGTGAATTGCAGGTTGTACAGGGGAACCCACTGGGTTGATTTTTCTTTTTTTGGGACAGGTTTCCGGTATTTAGCCCTGGATGGCCTAAAATCCCTATATTCAACAGGCTACTCTCAAATTTGTAAGTCTACTGTCTCTGTCTCCTGAGTGCTGAGATTACAAACATGAGCTACCTCTTCTGGCTTTTCTCCTGGTAAATATATTTTATAAAGTATCTGATGAAATTTTAGGGATGGACTATCTACTCAGTGCTAAAGCATGACCATTATAGGTCACTATTCAGAGAGTAAAATAGTTTTAAAATGAGTTTTATAAGGCAACTGGTATTCCTACCTCCCCTGTTCCCTCTCAAGACTCCTACCCCCACCCCACTTATATCCCAGTAAGTAACAAATCTCTGACCCATTTGCAACCAATGAGTGTGGTGTGGTATATCCGATATCTGACACTAACCTGGAGGCAGGCCATGAGTGCCACACATATACACTGAGGCACATCAACACCCTGCACATCCTTACTTTCCTCAACAACATCTACTCACTTTGCAGATCCATGGTAACTAACAAAATGAAAACTCCAGTTTCAATTGGCACCACACAGTACAAAATAAGGACTTTCTTTATCTAGAAATCCTTTAGACACTTTTGTGATAATGAATTAGGAACTAAATTCCCAGGAGGTAAGGAAGCCACAAGCCATGCCTGTGCTTAAGACTCTGCCAGGCTGGCTGACTGATTAAAAATTTTAGAAACTGGTATGTTGCAAATCCAGAGCAAAAATTACATTTGGAATTTTTTACCTCCCCACTTACACCTTCCTACTAGCCATTCAATACCTACCGCTGTATTTGACCTAACAGTCTCTCAACAGTCCAGTAAAACAAACAAACAAAAAAACCCAACAAACTCCACAGTCTCAGCATACCAATAGCTTCTATGAATCTGAAGCTAAGAATGTCATCACGTATCATCTACATGATTTCCTCACCTGGCTATAACCTGCCTACTTGATGTCCCTAAGAATGTACATATGATGAAAGCAAATGTAGCCACTTCCATGATGGCATATATCCTTCTTGTCAAATGAAATCCAAATTATGGTAACTGACATACAGCTCAAAATAAAACTACTTCATATTCCCTTTGGAATGAGAGCTATGTTTTGTATGGACAGAAGCAAATCTATAGATATGATTAACATGGAACCATCTTTGTTAGCAGGTTAGACTGTGATATTGTAATTAAGTACAATGTCATTATTTTTAGAAGTTACAAGCTAAAATAAGAATACTTTCATGTTTCAACATTCAAATAGTTTACAAAAGGATGAATATAAAATATATGTTACAGAATAATAACAGCTGTTAAATTAATGAGGATGGTATTTATATTACTAGTCTTTCTCCCTACTGCTTGGATTGCAGGCATGTATATCAGAAGAGAAGAGGAAGATTTTTCTAAACAGTAAGAGAATAACTGCAACAACAACACTCCAATATATTGAAGAGATCAATGCAGCATTTCATTGATGTGCTATATAACTGCTCAGCTAAGTTTTAACCAGATCTAGCCAAATACCACTTCACACTTTTCTACCTTATCAGAGGTGATCAAAGATCGTGGTTCAAAGCTTGATGCACCAGAAATGTGAGCTAATGCTGCAGCCAATGCATCCACTGCCCCCTTTTCTTCTATCAGTCTTTGAGCTGATGGTCGGAAAAAATCAACAGCAGCATAAGAAACAGAGGCCAGAGACCTGTGGTTTAAAAAGAGAAAATGTTCTTGGTCAGGATACAGGGGAAAAGGTAAAGGCAAAATCAGGAATGGGAAAAAAAAAAAAGTAACATTTTTATATAATGCTGTAACTAAGTGTCTCCTGGTAGAACCCCTGACTATGTTCTCCCACAGATGAAAGCCTCCTGCAGAGGACAGGTTACTCAGCAAGGTCAGAAAGCATACCTGATGGCATCCATGCTTTTAGATTTAACTAAATCCATTGGAGAAGGAACACCTACACGTTTAAAAGTAATCCCCTGAAAATGAAAGAATTAGATTAAAGAAAAAGGAAGTTGTCATAGTTAATTTCTAAATTAATATAGTTTGTTGAATTTCCATTTCTTGGACTTAAAAGATTTCCAAGCCCTAACAGATGGAAAAAAAAGATGCTTTTTCTAACAAATCATCTATAATCAATTCCAAAAAGACAAAATACTTTGAAAAATTGTCCCTTAGTTAAATCATGGAACTTCACGTGCAAAACAAAGCTGATTCAGAAAGAGAAAAGGATGTCATTTCAATCTGTCAACACTTTTTCTTAGCACTTTCATTTCATAAAATAAACTAGTATATAAAAATTAACAAAAAGGTAGTTGATAAAATGTGAAAAACTACAAGTGCAGACCATAAAAAATGTATTTTTAAATAAAACTGGCCATCGTATTATGAACCTATCTAACATAGCAGTGCTAATAGTTACCTATTCATAATGCTTAGATGACACTGAAACCATTAACACTGTCAACTTTAGCATCAAGGGAGAAATTCAAAGAAAAAAGGGCATGTCAGATCTTCTGGCTTGACAATAAAAGCTGTATAAAACAAAGTCTTGCAACTAATATAAATCAAGCTGTCAGATGCTTGGCACAGAAATGCAGCTTAAGCTGAGAAATGATCAGAAGGCTTATTTGTGATAACAAGCCTTAAACAACTTCACTTTACTTACTGCTTTCTGCTCCACATATCTCAGTTGACCTCTTTCCCTTGGTTGATAAAAACATACACAAATTCCTGTCCGGCCAGCTCTACCTGTGCGTCCAGAGCGATGGATATAGGATTCAACATCCTATGAAGACAAAAAGAAACTTCATTTTATAAACTTGACAAGCAAATCAAGGCATGATGGTGCACACCTGAAATCAGTACTAAGGAGGCTGAAGCAGGAGGATTAACCTAAGACTATGGTCATCTAAGGCTGAGACCATGTAAACCCAGGTGGTGGTACATGCCTTTAATCCCAGTACTCAGAAGGCAGAGGCAGGCAGATCTCTGAGTTCAAGGCCAGACTAGTCTACAGAGCAAGTTCCAGAACAGGCAGGGCTACACAGAGAAATCCTATCTCGAAAAACAAAACAATCAATGAAACGTTTATACACCCCCCTCCCCCCAAAAAAGAAAAGAAATTAAGCCTGGTAGTGCAGCTCTATGACTCCACTGCTTAGGAGGCTGATGAGGCCAGCCTGGGTTAAAAAGAACTTCAGAACTGTCTGGTCTAAGACCATATCTCAAAAAAAACAAAAATAAATTCAATCCTTCTATACTTTAACAACATCACAAGTAATTTATATGCTAAAATTCAATTAAATAAGTAAATAAAAGCTACTATCCAAGACATGAACAAGAACAACAACAGACATGCCAAAAAGGGAAGGAAATCTCACAGGGCCCTAAACCCTTGACAAGAAACTACAGACAATGAAAGAATGCTAAGAGCAAGAAAAATAGCTTTCCTCAGGGACAAGCGCTCCAATTGGTTATCTAGTACCAAGAGGTCAGTCCTAAAATCATACACAGAAGAGTAACATAAGGACTGAGTATTTATATTTATATATTTAGAAATGTGTGTGTACAAAAAAAAAAAAAGGTTATGAATTTGATTTTTTGGTTTTCCGAGACAGGGTTTCTCTGTGTAGCCCTGGCTGTCCTGGAACTCACTCTGGAGACCAGGCTGGCCTAGAACTCAGAGATCCGCCTGCCTCTGCCTCCCAAGTGCTGGGATTAAAGGCGTGCGCCATCACTGCCCGACGAGGTTATGAATTTGGGAAAGCAAGCAGAGTATCTAGGAAAGATTGGAGGAAGGAAAGGGAAGGAGAAAATTACATAATGTTATTTTAATTGAAAAGTCTATTTACTCATATACACTAGAGCTCAGTATATGGAACTCTGAACTTCCTTACTGAGACATGCATGCTGTCACCATCGTTCTTTGGTTTGGGATTCAGTATGTATCGGTGGCTAGCCTGGACTATACAGTATCCTTCAGCCTCTGCCTCTAGTGTACTGTAGTTGTATATGCCGGCATGCAAACAATAAAGCTACTTATTTACAAGGGAAGTACATCTGAGCCAACATAATACCATCCTAACAAGCCATGTTAAGATCAACAGCAAATGAAAAATGAAGTTTGGCATCTCAAGCAATACTCTGTAAATAAAACAGCATTTATGAAACTGTTCTAAAACCAAATCCCATGTCCTACCTGTGGAGGAGAACTCTGAATCACAAGGTCAACCTCAGGAATGTCCAAGCCACGAGCAGCCACATTGGTTGCCACCAAAACTTTAAAACTACCTTCTCTGAAGCCTTTCAAGGTAATTTCTCTTTGTGACTGTGCAATGTCTCCATGCAAACACTGAGCATTCTATTTGGAAAAAAAAAAAAAAAGAAGTGTATGGATCATACCTGATACTAGGTACCCCAACATCATTCAGTCTGTACTCATTTCTTGTGGTTTTTTTTCAATTTTCTTTAATAACAATGTATTTTTTTTTTAAGAATTACTTATTTTATGTATATGACTACACTGTAGCTGTCTTCAGATATACCAGAAGAGGGTATCAAATTCCATTACAGATAGTTGTGAGCCACCATGTGGTTGCTGGTAATTGAACTCAGGACCTCTGGAAGAGCAGTCAGTACTCTTAACGCTGAGCCATCTCTCTAGTCCATAACAATGTATTTGTAAAATCTTTTTTAAAAAGATGTATTTACCTTTATTTTAAATGCATTGGTATTGTGCCTGCATGTATATCTACATGAGAGTACCAGATCTAGGAGTTAAGGGGACAGTTGTAAGCTGGGATTTGAATCAGGGTCCTCTGGAAGAGCAGTCAGTGCCCTTAACTGTTAAGCCATCTCTTCAGGTCCAATGTATGAGGTCTTTAAAACAAAACAAAACAAAAACCAGGGCTGGAGAAATGTTCAGCAGGGAAAGACACTTGCCACCAAGACTGCCAACCTGAGCTAAATCCCTGGGACCCATGTGTTAGAAGGGAAAGAATAGAATCTTGTAAACTGTTCTCTTCCACACTCACACTGTGGCATGTGTCCATGTGCATGTACACTAAATACATATAAGTAAATATAAAAAAATTCAAAACCCAAAACATCATACTATATATGTCTTATTTAATATCAGCCTCCTAAAAAATAACTGCTAATCATTTGAAGGATACTTTACAACTTCTTTTGTATGTCCACAGTACCAGGGTTTGAATCCCTTGTCAGCCTAGTCAAGTACTGCCTAGAGATGAACAACAGGTTCCATACTGAGTTACATGCTAGACTGAAAACTGTCCAGTGCCTTTTTGTGTAGAGATTCGAGCTCATTACCCTGCTGCTTTAGCTTCTCAGATGCAGTGATTATGAGCACCATCATGCCCAGGTTTTCTCTTTGTTTGTACTAATTAAAAATTTTAACAAGGCATGGTGGTGCATGCCTTTAGGTCTGGTACTTGGGAAGCAGAAGCAGATGGATCTCTGTAAGTTTGAGGCCAGCCTGGTCTATAGAGTGAGTCCCAGGACAACCAGAGCTACACACAGAATACCTGTCTTGGAAAACCACATACATAAAGTAAGTTTTAATATTTTTACAGATTATTTTATGTGTATTGGTGTTTTACCTGCATTAATGCCTGTGCATCACATTTTGCACCCTCAAAAGTCAGAAGGGTATCAAACTGGAGTTACAGATGGTTATCAGCCTCCATGTGGGCACTGGGATTCAAATTCAGGTTCTCTGGCAGAGCACAGCCAGTGTTCTTAACGGTTATGCCATCTCTCCAGCCCCACTAGGTTTTTTTTGAAACAGTATGAGCCAAGGCTGGTACTGAATTTGCTACATTTCTACTTCTACCTTCTCAACACTGGGATTATAGATTTTCTGCCATAACTGGCTGGGACATTTTTGTTCTTTTAAAAATAAATACAGCCAGGCGGTGGTGGCACACGCCTTTAATCCCAGCACTTGTGAGGCAGAGGCAGCGGATCTCTTAAGTTCGAGACCAGACTTGTCTACAAGGTGAGCTCCATGACAGCCAGGGCTACACAGAGAAACCCTGTCTGGAAAAAACAAAACAAATAAATAAATAAATAAATAATACAGGGGGCCAGGGTTCTGGTAAACGCTTTTAATCCCAACACTCCGAGGCTGAGGCAGATCTCTATGGATGCCAAAAGCTCACTAGTCGGCTAATCTAGTCAACAAGGGGATGCTATGTCAAACAAGGAGGAAAGCGCTGACATCCACAGTTGTCCTATGACCATCACATACTTGTCCTGGCACAGATACCTAATATTCATTCATTCATTCATTCATTTATTCCATTCTCCCACCTCCCTCCCTTTTCCCCCTCCCCACAGAGTCAGAAAGACAGATAGGAAAGATGCCTCAGTAGTTAGAAGCACCTGCTCTTCATGCAGAAGACCCACGTCAATGCCCAGGCCCTACACAGTGGTTCTTAACTGTAACTCAGTGTTATCTATGCCCACTTCTGGCTTCTGTAGTTACTGCATGCATGTGGTACACATACATGCCTACACGTAAAACGTTCATACTCACAAAATAAATATGAATCTTTTAATAAAAACATTATACAGCCAGGTGGTAGTAATGCATGCCTTTCCCAGAACTAAAGAGACAGAAGCAGGGGGATATTTGAGTTTGATACAGCCTGTTCTAGGGAGTGAGTTCCAGGACATCCAGGGCTACACAGAGAAACCATTATCTTGGAAAAAAACAAAAACAAAAACAAATACATACACACAAACACTCTGTCACACAATTCATTAACTAGTATAGGCTACAAATGTGTCTATAAAAGTAGCATACTACACATGCTGTTTTACAATCTAATTTATAAATTTAATATAATAGCCATTTTTGTTATCTGTAAGTGGAGTACCATTTAATTTTTTATATACCGCAAGTATTTTTTCATATAGATGCAAAAAATGTATTTTTTGTTTTGTTTTCTTCTTTCGAGACAGGGTTTCTCTGTGTAGCCCTGGCTGTCCTGGAACTCACTCTGTAGACCAGGCTGGCCTCGAACTCAGAAATCCACCTGCCTCTGCCTCCCAAGTGCTGGGATTAAAGACGTGCACCAACACTGCCTGGCTGCAAAAATGTATTTTATCAGTATCTTACTGATGAACATCTGTGTTATACACACATATTCACATAAACAACGTTATAATAAGAAACCTTTTACTTTACATCTTTGGCCATTTATATGTATTTCAGGATATTTACCCTAGAAATTAAATTTCTGTGTTAAAAATAATGAATATTTGGAAGAGTGTTCCACACTTGGAAGAGTCATATTTATGTGAATGGGTGTTTTGCCTGTAAGTATGCCTGTGCACAACATGTATAATGTCTATGAATACCAGAAGAGGGCATCTTTAGATCCTCTGAATTGGAGTTACAACAGTTCTTAGCTACCAGAAGTGAGGAGAATAAAGACTGGGTCCTGAAGGCAGTACTCAAAACTATTAAACCACATTTCCAGCCCACCGCATTTTAATTGTCATTGCCAAACTATTATAAAAAATTATTGTACCCACTTAACCTTTCAATGTTCTGTATTTATTTCATCATAGTCTAACCAACAATGCCAGTATATTATAAATCATAATCCATGTTAATCTAATAGGTCAAATTATATCCCAAATCTGTTTTTCTATAATTTTTGACATTTGTTTTAATGTTCATGGTTGTTTTGCCCACATGTATGTATATGTCCCCATATGTATAAATGGTGTCCAAGAAGGCAACAGACTTCCTGGAACTAGAGTTATAGATGGTTGTGAACTGCAACATGCATAAGAATAGAAACCAGGTCCTCTGAAAGAACAGTCAGTGTGCTCTTAACTACTAAGCCAACTCTCCAACCCTGTATTTTCTGTAATTTTTTTTAGGCTAAACTTACTTATGCTATACTGATATCTATGCCAGAAATACTTTTCCTAATTTTATGTAAATACACATACACATGGGTATTTTGCCTGCAGGGATGGCTGTGTAACACATGCAATGTTCAATAGCCTGAAAAGGGTGTCAGATTCCTTGGAACTGGAGATATACACAGCTGTTAAGAAATCAACTAACAAAAAGAAACATGGCTAAGGAGTTTCAGTAAAAATTCTTATACGTAAATGTTACCTAGGAAATAAACTACAAAATATATAGTTAAGAGATTTGAAACTTGAATAGAACAAATGAACATTGTCCTGGAACAATAGGGAACAACCAACAGAGTGTAAGAACAGTATAATGAACAAATTTACATTTAGGAGGAGAAAAACTCTGGAGCCAGTCTGATAGTACACAGCTTTAATCCAAACAACACTCAGGAGCCTAAGGCCAGCATGGTGTACACACCCCTACTTTAGTTATCTGTTTTTCCAAGAGTTTTCTCTTTGTAGTCTTGGCTGTCCTGGAACTCATTCTGTAGACTAGACCAGGCTGGCCTCAAACTCAGAGATCTGCCTGCCTCTGCCTCCCAAGTGTGCCAACATGCCTGGTTTACTCACTCACACATATTTTTTAAAAGTGCTTATTTTAGCCAGGCCGTGGTGGCGCACGCCTTTAATCCCAGCGCTTGGGAGGCAGAGGCAGGTGGATTTCTGAGTTCAAGGCCAGCCTGGTCTATAGAGTTCCAGGACAGCCAGAGCTCTACAGAGAAACCCTGTCTCGAAAAACAAAACAAAAAACAAAACAAAAAGTGCTTATTTCATGTGCACATCTAAGTGCCTGCATGTATGTGTGTACTCCAAGTGCATGCCCAATGCCTTTGGAAGCCAAGGGGTCAGATTACCTGACACTGGTGTTCCAGACAGTTGTGGCCACTATGAGTGCTGGGAACAAAGCTCATGTCCTCTGCAGAATCAGCAAATGACCTTAACCACTAAACTATCTATCCAGTCCCAACAACACAAAACTCTTATCTGACAGTGATTCTGGTGACGCTGATAAACCAAGAGCTCTATAGGTGCTAACAGTGGGTCCTAGAGAGAAGAGGGAAGTGGATATGTCTTATGTTCTAGAATCAGAAAAGACAGACTCGTCCTGCCAAAGAGGCAAATGAGAAATATCCTCAATTTGAAATTGCTTTTTATTAAAAAAAAAAAACAAAACAAAAACTGCCCATTTTGTTCAGAAGATGAAACTCAGTAATTATTTCCACTTATAGATATACTGGATCTTGATTGGTAAATTACTAATATAGAAAACACTATATGCTAATGAAAAGTCTGTTACATATAGGCAAGTTGGGATTTCTAATTTTTTGTTCCATCAATAGCACTGGTTACATGAAACAAATTACTACTTCCTGTAGTTGTTTCTTTTCTCAGAAAAGAATATCCTATCATGTACATGTCCTCCAAAATGTTGAGGAAATTTTTCAGTCATTACTAAGCCAGAAGTTACTTTTTTTTTTCCAAGACAGGGTTTCTCTGTGTAGCCCTGGCTGTCCTGGAACTCACTGTAGACCAGGCTGGCCTTGAACTCAGAAATCTGCCTGTCTCTACCTCCCAAGTGCTGGGATTAAAGGCATGCACCACCACTGCCCAGCTAGAAGTTACTTTTAGTTGGTATACAGAATGACTATTTGGGAGTTTATTTTCTGAGTATATAAAAAAATACTTAGGCAATACCATTTCTGTTGTGTTGGTTGATTGCCTGATTTTTTTGTTTTCTCAATCATTTTTAATAGTTATTCACTTATTTTGTGTATAAGAGAGTGTGCAGGCCATGGCATCCCTGTGGAGATCAGAATACAATTGATGGCCTTTAATTCAGAGATTTGACATGTTAACCACACCCACCTTATAATTCACTCTTGTAACACAAGCTTAAAATATTGATTCTTACCAACAAAAATTGATTCTGTCAACTTTCATATTTTCTAGATTATATATTAAATGTCTTGTAAAAGAGATGGCTCACTGGGTAAAAGCATTTGCTCCGTAAACCCGAGGATTAAGTTCAAGTCCCCAGAGCCAATGTCAAAAACCAGGTATGACTGACCGTGCTCATCCTGTAACACCAGCGTTGGGGGAGTATGGTGAGGACAGAGGACAGGGATCATTGAGGCAATGCTACCAACTGGTTAAGCAATTAAGAGACCTGCCTCAAGTGACTAGGGCAGGAAATGATAGAGCAAGATACTTGCTGTCCTCCTCTGGCCTCTGTGGGTCTGTGCAAACATGCTTATATGCTCATACACATACACAAATACCATCTTAAAATTTTGCTAATGAAAACTGACAGAGTTCCCTTCTAATATCATCATATAAACTTCAAAAACATAAATTTTATTGTGATTAAAGATTTATTTTACTTTTAACTATATGTATGTGCATGTCTGTATTTAGGCTTGTAAAAATTAGTGCAGGTGCCCAAAGAGGATTCATCCCTCCCTGGAACTGAAGTTACTTATTTGGGTGCTGGGAATTGACCTTGGGTCCTCTGAAAGAGTAGTATGTTCTTTGAAAGGTGGAGGATCTCTCCAGCCCCATAGTATGACTTTGATTTTCTTGGGACTAGCTCAGTAGTATACTACTTGCCTAGCATAGAGAGTCCTGGTTTGATTGTTAGCAAAAGGGGAAAAAAAAAAAACCTATTCTGACTTAATATATGAGAAGAAAAGTTTGCTATAATGTCTCTCTGAATTACTCTATTTTGAAGAGACTATCAATTTTGGTCTATAAAGAGCAATGTGCATTTCTGCCTAGAGATACATCTCTATTATTTAGGAAAAGCACAAAAGAAAGCTTACCTGCTTTATGTGTGGATTCATGGCCATTTCAGTAACATTCTTCTTAGTCTCGCAGAAGATAATAGCTCTCCCTTCAGACCCACTGTAGACCTGAAGGACATCTCCAATAACTGCTGGTCTCTGAGACCAATGGCACTGGATAGCCAAATGCTTCAAGAAAAGAAAAGGCAAAATCTCTTTTTATCAAGTTATCTTTTAAAGAACCTGAGGATGCATGCTCAGCTGGCAGCGTGTGCCTGGCATAAATTTAGTCTCGGGTTAAGTCCCTAGCACTACATAAACCAGGACTGGTGACACAAACTTGGCCAATAATCCCAAGGCTAGCCTAGCCTAAGAGTAAAAGCCAGTCTCAAACAGACAGAGGGGCCAGGGATATAACTGAATTACAGTAGACCATTTCACTAACATGCACAAGCTCTGGGGCCAATCCCAGTGGCTGGAGAAAATAAAAATATGTATTAAGGAAAAGAGACGCAAAATATCATACTGTGTATAACTACGATTAATATGAACTATCTGTAACAGGTGAAAGAGTAGGTGTTGCCAGAGTAGACTAGGGGAAGGATAGAATGGGGAATGATTCACTAGTTCTAGAACTGCCTTTTGGGATAAGGAAGACAGAAGTGTGGTTATAGATCCTAAATGTAATACTAAATGATACTGATTTATACATAAGACTGGGCCATGGAGTCAATCTCAGCACCAAAAACAAAAAATAAAATAAAATGAAAGCCAAGATAGACAAATATTAAAAAAATAAATATAGCATTAAGCCAGGTGTAGTCCAGCCTCCCTGTCTGCTGTCTGGGCATTTAGGAGACTAAGATTGTTGAGCTCATCCTGGGGTACACAGCCAGATCCAACCTTAAAGGAAATAAGGGGAGTGGAATTCAAGTGGATGCAGAAAGATCAATTCAAGGCATCTTTAGCTACATATAAGTTCCAAGTCCCTGTCTCAAAACAAAAAAAATATAAAAATGTAAATAAAGTACATTCTGGGTACATATACATGTAAGTATATTACTATAAAATTCTTACTATAAAATGCTTGCAACCTGTCTGAATGCTTACGAACCTCACACAATAAAAAGTAGGGAAAGGCTGAGCTGCGTTCTTTTTTGTCACTCAACTTATCTTCCATTTATTTAGTGTATACCTTTGCACATGAGCACAAGCCACAGCATGTATGGAGAGAACAAGAGACAACTTGTGGAAGTCAGTTCTCTCTGCCATGCAGGCTCCAGGGATCAAATCTAGGCCACCATCAGGTTGACTGAAAGCACCACTACCTACTGCATCAGCTCACTGGTCCTACTATATGGAGATATATATATATCTTTTTTTTTTGTAAGATTTACCTATTTTTATCTTATGCATGTGGATGTTTTGCCCATCTGTATGTCTGTATACCAAGTGCATACAGTACAAAAGAACTCTGAGTGGTCTCTCTAGTCCTCTCTCCCTGTTTTTGTTTTCATTGGGGCTATTGTATTCCTAAGTAGCCCAAGATGGCCTGGAAGTGGCTATCAGATCTGCCTATGCCCTTCCCCACCACCTGCCTCCCATCAGCAATAATCAAATTAAAGGCATATACCACTAAGCCAGGCTTAGTACAGATATATTACATATAGGTATATATGCATGTATACAATACATAGATATATTCTCTCTTGCTACATATATATATTCTTTAAAAAAAAAGTGACATAGCAATTACAGACTACCTACAAGCATATTAAAAAAAGGACAAAGACAAAGACTAAGATTTGTTTACATCACCTATAACAAAATCTTGCTCTTCCTCTACC
>NW_022196909.1:27781427-27855578 GCF_008632895.1 Mastomys coucha
AAAAAAGAAAAAAAAAAAGAAAGAAAGAAAGAAAGAAAGAAAGAAAGAAAGAAGGACAACCTAAATCAGACCAAACCCACAATTTTTTTAAAAAAGATTTATTTATTATTATATGTAAGTACACTGTAGCTGTCTTCAGACACACCAGAAGAGGGTGCCAGATCTCATTACGAATGGTTGTGAGCCACCATGTGGTTGCTGGGATTTGAACTTCGGAAGAGCAGTCGGTGCTCTTACCCACTGAGCCATCTCTCCAGCCCGCAAACCCACAATTTAAGCAACATGTGAAGTAACCTTGTAGGGTCACACTTAAGACTTTAAGACAAATCACAATTTTTTTTGTTTTTGAACAAAAGTACAAAGTGGAGAGGGGAAGCAGACATGAAAGCACACCAGCAGTTCAAAACCAACAAGTAGTGTAGGATGACAAGACATGGACCAGCCTGAGCTACACACCAAGATACTGACCTAAAAACAAACAGTTGGGGCCTACATAGTGGTGGCACACACCTTTACTTGGTCTATAGACCAAGTTCTAGGACAGCCAGGGCTACACAGAGAAACCGAAACCAACAACAACAGCTGGGTGTGGTGGTGCACACCCTGAAACCAGCACAAGTGAGGCAGAGGCAGGTTGAGGCAGATTCAAAGCCAGCCTGGTCTACAGAGGAGGTTCCAGGACAGACCAAGGCTACAGGATAGATGCTTTCCCAAAAACCAAGCAGGGCTGGGGAGATATCTCAGTAGTTAAAAAAGCATTCTGTTCTACCAGAAGACCCTTGGTTTAATTCCCAGCACCCATACAACCATTTAACTCCAAGTCTAGAAGATTTAATGCCACAGATGCAGGCAAAAACTCTTAACAGATAAAAGTTCAATCTCAGTGTTGCAAGGATGCCTGTAATCTCAAGACGTGGGAGGCGAACTCAGGGTAGGGGTAGGATAAGAGTGCTTATCTAGTAAGCTTATCTAGTGTCCCCAGTGCCATAGACACCTAGGGTAGCAGCACCGGCCCAGAATCCCAACACTTGGGAGATAAAGACAGCAGGATCAGAAGCTGAAGGCAATTACCTTCTGCTAACAAGTGAGTATGAAGTCAGCCTTAGATGTATGATAATGGAAAGATGGTTGGTAATACTTGAAATGGAGGAATGAAAAATATGAGGGGGGATAAAAACAGTTAAAGCCTAGAAAATAGTGTTTATCTGTTATGCCATTCAATCTCTGAATGTCTGCAAATGACTTAAATTGTTCTTCACTGGCACATGTTACATTCTTATTGTAAAACCACTAAACATTACAAAGTACATGAACCTTCCACTGACTATCTAGCACTGCAATGTCCCTTTTTCGAGAAATAATCATGTTGGTATTCATTTTTTGGACTTAGACTTTATATTCCAAATAAATCCTTTTAGCACTGCATGCTTTTGATATTGAGGTGCTAAGAATTACATATGTTTTTAAAAATAGGATTCTATACGTGGCATTCTGATTTTCTGTTGTTTGTGGTGCTGGAACAGAACCCTTCTGACTTAGATTTTAACACTTAAATCAATTACTGTACTGCACTCCAGGTTATCTACTGTTTTAGCTATCTGTTTTGCTTAGCAAATGGAAAAAGTGATATATATGCAGTATACATATACCTTAGAGTCACAAATACTGCACCTAGCACCTCTAATTCTTTCTTATTATAAACATTCTCAATTTTCATCTCATGACATCACATTATCAACCTTTCCCTCAGGTTTCTTTTTCAGACATCTATGTTTAGAAAAACCTTCTCCGCCAATCCTCTCAGGAAAGCCCACACCTACCCTCCAGGATGTCCTACTTCTTGAGCATCTCTTTCCTTCTGCTACATTTTAGCTAACTATCTCAATACTACTTAAAGGTTTGTTTTAATTATATTTATTGTGAGCACACATATTCACGTGCGTTTGTATACCACAATGTATGTGTGGTGGTCAGGACAATTTGCAGAAGTCAGTTCTGTCTTTTCAGGTCATCAGCCTTGCCCTGTACCCACTGAGCCATCTCACAGGTCCCATTAGTAAGAACTACCTTCTGTTGCTTTTTCCTTCACTCTCTCCTGTCTGGGATGTGTGAGTGCTTTTGAGACAACTCTTCAGACTGTCACACTGTGATTCAGGCTAACTTGTACCTCACTATGCAGCCTCTGCTCACTTCAACTTAATGGGATCGTCCTGGCTCCGTCTCCTGCACATGTACCATCATACCTGGCCTCTGGAGCAATAAACGCTCCTGGCATGTTTGCACAGCAGCTTTTACATTAGGCCTCCCTTGTTCACACAGTCACAGCACTCCTATATTTTCTATCTGTTCCTCAATTTCAAACTACTCATAACCTTTTTTTTTCCCCCTTGAGAGTTGGGAATTGAACTTACGGCACCATAAATGCTAACCAAGTGCTCTACCATTAAGGTATGGTCCGCAGCACTATACATGGAGCTTACTACGGGTAGGAAAAGAGGTAAAGCTTGAAGAGGTACCTCAAACTTGAATTTAGCTTCATCAAAAGTAAACACCAATTAAAAAGCTAAAATCTACATGCTGGCAAAACTACTTACTTCCACAGTGGTTGCAGCTTTTTGAGTCATTTTTCCAACAAGGTCAACCTGTTCATATCTGGATTTCATGTATTTTTTTGCAACTTTGTATACCCACTGTGGGCAAGTTGCAGAAAAAAGTAAGGTCTGAGGATTGTCTTCTGAATCTTAAACAAACAAAAAGAATTCAAATGTTTTCTTAATGTCCCATGATGTAGCCAGCTTTTAAAAATCAACCCAAGCTTCAAAACAAAACAAAAAATGAAAAATTATAAACTTGGGGCAAGTTTTTAACATATATCAATGCAACTATTAAACTTTCAGATGAAACAAAAATAAAACTGAACTAGGAAGAAAGTAAGAACTTAAGAAAGAACAGTAACCCAAGAAATGGATACAGTGAGTTAGTAAATCCACATGGAAGACGACAGAATAATCAGGGTGTGCTTTGTACTTTCTTTTTTAAAGAAAGGATACCAAATAACTTTTTGTTAGAATACCAGGAGACAAGGTAATAAAAATTATGAAATGAATTCTCAAACTTTTATAAAAAAAAAAAACCAGCTGCTAATATATTCATCTGAACTAGGACATACCAGTTTTGTAGGATTCATGAATAATATCTTCGACTTGTTCAGCAAAACCTAAATCTAACATTTGATCTACTTCATCAAGCACAACATGGCGTAACTTTGAAAGATCCAAACGGCCACTTTGCAGATGGTCTTTGATACGCCCTGGAGTCCCAACAAGGATGTCAATACCATTCCGAATTTGATTAACTGCAAGGAAAGAAACACCAGGAATATGTTAAAAGCAAATGTCTGCTTTTACATTATTTCTTTATATTTAAAAATTAGTCAATCCAACTTGGATTATTGTATATATCTACTCACTCTGGCTTTGATATGATGTTCCACCATAAAAACACGCCACGTTGAGTTTTCTAGTTATATCTTTGAAATCTTTGGCTACTTGATTTGCCAATTCCCTTGTTGGAGCCAAAACGAGTACCTGAGCAAGAATTTTAAAAAAGAAAAATATACCTTTTCTAAAGACTGATATAAACTCCACCTGAAAGGATATTTCTTAAAGATGCATTTAGAATAAGAATCTCAACACTAACTTCATAAGCACTTAATGACAGAGCTGGGTGTACTGTTAATGACAAAGTCTAGCATGCATAAACTGGGTTTCATCCTTATCCTTAGGGCGTGGGGGCAGAGAAAACAAATATAAACAAGAACAGCTTATATTTACTACAACATATTTTATCAGACTTTAAAAGTCACTTTCCTGGGTTGGGGACAGTTCAGTTGGCAGAGTGTTTGCTTAGCATGCATGGAAATGTACCCTTACAATCCTAGCATTTGGAAGGTGGAGGTAAAATGATTGTCTTCAAGTATATAGTGACCTCAAGGCCTGCCTGGGCTACATGAGACCCTATCTCAAAAAACAAACAAAATATAAAAGAGCACTTAATGAGGTTCCCAAACCTCTTAAGATAATTTCCTCATCTCTCTATTCCTCCCCTTCATATTTATATTACTCTCCTAAAATAGTTATGTATTTATAGACAGAAAAATAATGTACATTATCTGCTGACTGTCTAGCTAATCTACTCAAATGTAAGGTCAATGAATACATAAGTTTCTGACAGAAGAGTCACTGTATTCTCTAGACTTTAAATAACTGGTACAGAACAAAGATTCAAAACATATTTGTCAAGGTAAAGATGGTTCATACACTGACTGCTTGTGCTCTATATGAAGTAGTAAGTTTGATCAGTGAATTAGTGAATTTTGTCATGAAAAACAGATGAGGTGGCATTAGTATCCCAATTTCACCACAGACATGGAACTTGAGTCACAGTGAGGTTGTAAGCCTTGCCCTGCCCAAGAAACAATAGCTAGAACTGGCAGAGCCATGATCTCAGAAGCAGCTTCTAACAGACTAAGGCAGGTGCATTTCCTATCTGCATTACTTGCAACTGTGTAAAGATTAAGACTGCATTACCTACAAATTTCAACAAAGAAAAATGACTTATCCTGTAAACCAATACAGCCAACATGATATGAAATAGTTGGTCCTAAGCCATTTTGATAATCATTCTATTCATATACATGTGAATCTGCCTTTATAGTGTAACATTAAGAATATTTAAAAGCACAAACACACACATACCTGTTAATATCATTATGATGACTTTTCTTCTCCACTGTTACAAACCTTAAAGTGCACACAGGTTCTAAAAATGTCAAATTTTAGACTAGAATTTTACTAGTTCCCTTGGTTGATTTTTACTATTTATAAGTTAAGACATATTTCTAGTACCCAATAGCAGCATATCACTGATATAATATTCTTCATAAAAAGTCAACCTGTGAAATAATTCTAAATACTTACTGAATCAAAAAGGGAATACCTCGAAAATTCATTATTTAAAAGGAAAAGTCAGGGATAAAGAGAAAAGTCACTAAATATACTAAATATAAATCCATCTATAAGGTAAATTGACTTTATAATACAAAGTTATGGAAGATATCTATATATCTGGAGATATTAAATTTGTGCTCATTAACTAATCTTTAGCTTTGCTTAAAATTTTCCTATCTGAAAAACAATCTCTTACTTTAGGAATCAAAATTTAGCTTTATGAAAAAGGGGAACTGACTCCATAAGGGGAGGGCTATACCTGACTCTGAGCCTAGTGCAATTCTTTCAGGGTCTGGGGTACAGCTCAGAGGGGGAGCATGAGCTTAGCATGCACAAGGCCCTGGGTTTGATCCCCAGTACCAAGAAAAAAACAAAAAAACAAAAAACAAAAAAACAAACCCAAAAGACGACTATTGTTCCTGTCCCTTTTCATTAATGTTAAGAGCTTTTACTCCCTTAATAACCGTTACCTTTGGTGAGCGGCTTTTTTTAATTGTTTCTTGATTTCTTTGGAGCCTTTCAATCAAGGGTATGGCAAAAGAGAATGTCTTTCCTGTTCCTGTCCGGGCTTGAGCAATTAAATCTTTTCCTTCATATACAGGACCAAAGGTTTTAACTTGAATAGGAAAGAGATATGTTACCCCTCGACCTGTAAAATGAGATTTCATTAAAATTTTTGACTAGCATTAGGAAAAAATAAGTTCATTTGAAAATGACAATCCTTATTCCTCCATGATTGCCTATGGTCACACTACTTAGTAACATTTACAGTTATTCCTACCCCAAACAGGAATTAGAATGAAATTGGTCTAATTTGACAAACACATATAACTCTTTTAGTTAAAACAAGTCAGAATAAAGAAAAGAATGATGTAGAAATAACTGCAATTAAAAAGAGGGTGATATTTATCTTTACATTCTCCTTGTCAGAAAAGGCAGCAAAGCTGTATAAAATCAGCAGTCGATTGTTTATGACACGAAACTCACAGTACCTTTCAGAAGCTTTATGGTCTCCTCAGAAATGGAGAAATTAGAGAAGGCTCCTTCCTTTTGCTCACGTGTTAGAGTCTGTCAAAATGAAACCGAAATTCTAAATAATATAGTTTACATTACCTTTTAATCATTTTGAGGGGCAAAGAGGAGGCTTCTCAGACAGCGTCTCATAGAGCCTAGGCTACTCTCAAACATGCTACACAGCAAAGGATGGTCCTTAACTCTGATTGCCTCCACCTCTGGAGTACTGTCATCACAGCTGTACACGACTAAATATTTCTATAAGTAGCAAACTTATTTTCTCACACACACACACCCTTCGCTATGTAGCCCTAGCTGAGCTGTTCTGGAATTTGCCAGGGAGGCCTCAAACTCTCAAGATCACTTGCCTCTGCTTCCAAGTATTAAAATTAAAGACATACGCCACCATGCCCAGTCCCATAAAATATCTTCAAAAATAGAAATTCAGTCAGGCAGTGGTGGCACATGCCTTTAATCCCAGCACTTGGGGGTCAGAGACAGGTAAATTTCTGAGTTTGAGGCCAGCCTGGTCTACAGAGTGAGTTCCAGGACAGTCAGGCTAGACAGAGAAACCCTGTCTCAAAAAAAAAAAAAAAAAGAAAGAAATTCATCCGTTTAGTGTTTTTGTGGCCAGAAAAAGCATCAGGTCCCCTAGACTGACAGAACTTGAGTAACAAGCAGTTATGAGCTGACCAGTGTGGGTACTGAAAATTGAACTTGAGTCCACTAGAAAGAGCATGTGCTCTTAACTACAAAGCCATTTTTCTACCCTCCCAAACTCATCCAAACCCCACAACAAGATTTCTCTGTGTAGCCCTGGCTGTCCTGGAACTCACTCTGTAGACCAGGGTGGCCTCCAACTCAGAGATTCACCTGCCTCTGCCTACTAGGTTTAAAGGCGTGCACCACCATGCCTGGCTACAATCCCCCCCCCCTTTTTTTCCCAAGATAAGGCGTGTGCCACCACTGCCTGGCTTTTTTTTTTTTTCTGATTTTTGAAGGAATATGCTAGATGTCTCTACAATCTTATACAGATGATTTTGCAGAACCAGGAAAAGCTATTTCTACATTGATGCATATTACTATTACTGGTCTTTATATATATAATATTATGTATGTACACAGACACGCATATGTATAATTATAATTTTGTTTTGTTTTTGTTCTTAGAGACAGGATCTCTCTACATACCCCTGGCTGGGGTGGAACTCTCTTGAGTACCAGGCTGACCTCAAACTCAGAGATCCATCTGCCTCTGCCACTTTAGTGCTGAGATTAAAGGCATATGCTGCCACACCTGGCTACAATTTGAATTTTTGGAACCTTTAGCTATTCCCCATTTGTACATGGGTAATGGACTAAGCTAAATTTGAATACATAAGTTCCTAAAATAAAATTGTCCTCAAGTTTCAATTTGAAAATAATCACAACAAGAAAAATACCATCTACATGACTATGACTATGGAAACTAATAAAGTATGCTCTAAGTAATAAGACTGGGACCTAGGACCTTCTTCTGGACTCATCAGGCGCAAGGCATGCATAGGGTACACATACACACAGGTAGGCAAGACACTCACACATATAAAAATTTTAAAAAATACGTCTTTTGCCAAGCATAGTGGCACAAACCTTTATTCTCAGTACTTGGGAGGCAGAGGCAGGTGGATCTCTGTGAGTTTGAGGCTAATCGAGTCTGCAAAATGAGTGCCAGGACTGTGCCACTGAGAAACCCTGGCCCTAAAAATAAACACTTTAAAATTTTAAAAAAGGTCTTTTTAAAAATTGGAAAATTATATAAACTGTTTTATAATTTCACTTAGCGAAATATTCTGAGAATTTTTCTAACATTCTTATAATACACTCTTGGAATAGCTGTGCTCTACTGCATAGATAGCATATTTAACTAACTGCTTATTATTAGACTTTAGGCTATTTAGACTTTTTGCAATGATCGATACTTAATTTACATAGCTTTGTATACAGCATATTCACACCCTTAGCATAAACTACTAAAAGCAAAAATTCCTTAAATCTAATATAATCAGAACAAAATAACCATGGCTTGAAATACTGCTCAGTATTTAAGAACAAATTCTGCTCTGGCAGAAGACCTGAGTTTAGTCTCAAGTTCCCATGTCAGGTGGCTCACCAATACCTGTAACTGCAAGTATTGTTCCAAACGATCCAAGACCCTCTTCTGGCTTCCCTGGACACCCACGCCCATGTGGCATGCTTGCTTGCACTCTCTCACGCTCCTGCGCTCGCTCGCTCACGCGCTCTCTCTCTCTCTCTCTCTCTCTCTCTCTCTGTCTCACACACACACACACACACACAAATAATAATAATAACCAACAGTTTAGTCTATTATAATATACCCCCATAGGCAAATTTCAAGAAACCCAAGAACAATCTATACATTCTATAGCAAAACAGATTTGTAGGCCCTTACTAAACTCAATTAACATTTGTGCTTCTTGGCAAACCAATTTACAAGTAGAAAAACACAGGATATCAATACATAGAGTCTCATCCATGGATCTCACCAACTATCCTGGGGTTTGATCCCTAATGAGGGTTTAAAGCTATTATCAGATTTGAAGAGTATACATTTTTATCAAAGAAAGAATCCAGGCACAATAACAATAGCACATATCTTTAACACTAGCACTCAGGAAGTATAGGTTGAGTTCCCAGCATCCATTCGGCATGTCAGAACCATCTGTAACTCCAGTCCCAGGAGTTCTTACACCCTCTTCTGGCCTCAGTAGGAATCAAAAATGCACACAGTACATGCAAACAAAACATTCATACACTTAAGAGGAAAAAAAAGTTGTTTTAAAAAGAAAGTAACTATTCTAAAAGAAACAGCAGATATAAACCCAGCACAACTGGGCATACTGGCACTATTTCCAGAAATAAAATCAAGACAAAATAAAAAAATAAAAACTCTCCATGGTGATGCGAACCTGCACCCTCAGCACCTGGAAGGCAGCGTTAAGAGGGTGGAGACTCCAAAGTCACCTCAGCTACCTGGGAAGTCTGAGACTAGCCTGGGTGATTATGAGACCCCATCTCAAACAAATGAAGCAGGTCTTGGAGTAGAGTCTACTATACTTCCCCAAATTTAATATCCAGAGAAATTCTATCCCAAGAAAGATAAAATAAAGAGGTGGGGTAGCAGCAAGTTGGTTCAGTGAAAGTTAGCTGCTGCCAAGCTTAGCAACATGAGTTTGATCCCTGGGACCTACACAGCAGAAGGAAAAATGACTCCTACAAGTTACACTCTGACCTCTACACAAGATAAATGTTTGTTTAAAAAAAAGGATAGCACAATGAAAGACACAAGAGTCAAAGGGAAAAGGCTAGGGTTTCAGCCACACTGGTTCTATAGTTCAATAGCAACACTAGCACTAAGCAGAGAATAGCACATAATCAATTCCAATGAACCTCACAGGTCAAGCCAGCCTACATTTCAAAGAGACCACATGCAACACAGTCTGCTGTGTACCTCCTCTGCTTTATCACTTGACTTGTGAGAGTTTTCTGAGGATGACACTCGCTTTGACCTTTTCTCATACTCATCCACATCTCCGTTTGGCAGGTCTTTTCTTCTTGATTTATGAGATGGGGCGAATTCATCTGAAAATCTTAGTCCTTCTTTGGTGTCTCCATTTAGCTTCTCTCTCATTTTAGCTTTTTTGGATTTGGGAGCATCCAGGTCATCTGTAACACCATTTTCTGTTTCTGTTCTCTCCTCTGATTCAGAATGGTGCCTTGACTTCCTTCTATCACTCTGTAGACAAAAAGAAACAGTGACAAGCTCTCCTTCTAAGATCCCAAAGAAGTTCAAGTATGACTTCCCAACCAGCTAAGCTCAACCTACAATTACACTCAACACTCTACCTGCAAGAGATCCAAGCTGGTTAGTAAAGCCAAAGTCTGCATCTTACCTGCTTCGTGTTTCAAGATTCAGTCTCTAGAACATTTCTAATCCCATCCTAAGATTTTCAGGACAGTTAAATATCCTCCTCAGGAAAAGAACAAAGCCTCAAAATTATAAATTAAAATACAAATAAAAACTTCTAACATCTCCAAGAGGGAAAAAAAATGTATTGAGTACCTACCCATTATTGTGTAATGTTTTCGTCTTATCTTGTTTTAATCTTCATAACAACCCTATCAGGGAAGTACAGGTCCATAATCCCTTATCCGAAATTCCGAAATCCATAAAGCTCTGAAAACCGAAAGTGTTTTTGTAACTTATATGGAGATAGAACCTTATCTGATCTGAATTCACTTGATGGCAAAATTTAACTACAACGAATGTGAAGCAATTTACTGTTATCCCATTTAGTATGACCACCCATATTTAACATTAAGGCTGCAGGTCCCCAACCCTTCTAACGATTTCCAGCTTATGAGAATTTTAAAACCATCTAGCTCCAATGATTTTGGATAAGGGATGGTGAACCTGTAATCTCTGCCACTATAAGATGAAGAAAGAGACTTGGTTCTAAAGGCTATTCTGCAGGTGGAAGTGGAAGGGATGGGATGCAGCCCTGTCTGACCTGAAAGTCTATGTTCTTCTCACAGCATGTGTCTTCCTTGAATTATTTGCTCTGTTTTGAGACAGGAGCTCATGTAGCGCAGAGTGGCCTGTACCACCTGACCTGCCTGCCTCCACCTCCAAGTGCATGGATTACAGGCATGTACTAGTTAGTAGATATAGCTCTCCTTGAAAACAATTGATAGTTAAAGAAAATCAAATGTCATTTATACAAACCAATTGTTACACTTTCATGAAGGACTATAACACTGAAAACTAAGGCTGTGTTTAACAAAACAACAAAAAGCCAAACACCAAGGCACTATTCTGTAACTTCACTTTTTTCTTTTTCTTTTTCTTTTTCTTTTTTTTTTTTTTTTTTTTTGGTTTTTCGAGACAGGGTTTTTCTGTGTAGCCCTGGCTGGCTGTCCTGGAACTCACTTTGTAGACCAGGCTGGCCTCAAACTCAGAAATTCACCTGCCTCTGCCTCCCAAGTGCTGGCATTAAAGGCGTGCGCACCACTGCCCAGCCTGTAACTTCACTTTTAAAATGCAAAACTAAGACTGTAAAGACGGCCCATTGGTTAAGAAGAGCACTGGCTCCTCTTCCAAAGTACTCAGGTTCAAACCCAGCACCCACATGGTAACTCCAGGGGATATGACAGCTTCCTGTGGCCACAGAGGACAGGCCTACACATGGTACACAGACATACACACAGGCATAAAACCCATACACACTAAAAAAATTTTTTTTTTTTTAGTTTTTAAAATATCAAACTGAAGGCAAGTTCTTTTTTTTATTTATTGACCATAAAGAATGATTAGAAAACTTGGTCCTTCAGACTCACTTGGTCAAATAAATAAGTCATTTGCCTCAGTACTATCTAGTAAATTAGACAGCAACACTTCATTTCACTCAAAATGACAAGCACCAAGCTTTCACAATGCTGATATAATTTTTGAAGTGCTTTAGCATAAATTTTCTTTTTTTTAGCATTAAATTTTCATTCATAAATAGTTCAAAAGAACTGAGTAATGTGTGAAAATGCCTTTTAAAATGTTCTACATCATCTGATCTTTACCTAACTGCACTAGCCACAGCTTCCTAAAGTAGTAGGGCCTGTAGAACAAACAGGATTAGTCAGCCATGCAGTCTGGACTGCTTCAGGGACAAGATACAGCAGCAAGTCAATGACACCTCTGTGTCCACACCCTGCAGCACCCTAGAGTGCTAAGTACTAACATTACTCCCTCCTAGAGCTCAAGCCCAACGGCCTCCTGTTTACTGCACTCTGTTCATTTTACCTCTTAGCTCTCAACCTTCTGTAGTATTTCCTTCTCACCCTTCCGAGGAAGCTCAAGTCTGTGTGAACACACACTTCCAGACTCTCTTCACTACTTTCATTCCTTTTCTAAGAACACAAATCCCCTATCTCTATCTCAATATCTCCAAACTAGAATTATTTTCACTAAATGCCAGACTTAGCCTAATATTCTATTTTTGCTATTTGGTATTCCATTCCATTTCCAAATGTCTATTACTCTTTCATGAAGGGCAATCAACAAGTATATTATTTCTGGAGAACTTACAGTGTGAAAGCTACCAACATATAAGAACACAGTGAAACAAAGATACGATCGCTTTCCTCAAGAATCTTTGAAAACTATTTCAGGATGTGTATATAAAGGAAAGCTAACGTTACAAGGAGCACATAAAAATGTCAATCACAGAGATAACAGTGGAACAAGCCTTCGAAGGCAAATGAGATTACTGTATTGATATGGTTAGAAAAAAACATTACCTACGTCTTGTCAGAAGGAGGATTTAGGTGTGAAAGGTTATTCAAGACAAACTAAATTAAAATTAAAATAACTGCTTGAGATTACATTTGCAATCTACTCTAGGAGCCTACAGTAAGTAGTAAAATTCAAAGGCTTACATTCAAAGGGGCAAAGAGCTTCAGCTTGGGAAGATGAAAAGATTCTAGAGATCATGGTGGTCATGACAGCACAATTCTATTATACTTAATGACATCAAGTTTTACACTTAAAAATGGTATAAAAAAATAAACCCTGGGCTATAGTCGAATTTAAACCCCAGCACTGAAACATAGAACTCTCAAAATGTAAATTCCAAATTTGGTACATTCTACAAAAACAGAGAAATGAGAGTTGGGAATAGAGCTCAATGCTGGGCATTTGTGGTGGCCCCACTTCAATGCCCATTGGGAAGGTGGCATAAAAGGGTGGCTAGAATTTCAAATTTACTTTGGTGGTAAGTCCTAGGGGTGTTCCCTCATCTCTAGCACTCTACAGAGTAAATATTTTATCGAATGTCATCTTTCTCACAGTCATTTTCATCCCCCTCAGCTCTCTTTTCCTTCACCAGTTCAAAATTTTACCTGTGCACTTTTTCTTAGCACCGTAAGATCCTCTCTTTTTCAGGTTTTTGGGGGGTTTTTCTTCCTTTTTTGAGGGTGGGGGGACGGGGTACAGCCTCTAAAAATTCCTCTACAGGCTCCTGGTGGGCAGGGACCATTTTGCATATTTAATTAGTTTAAGCTCCTTGATACTCAACAAGAGTGTCTGCCACAATTAGCCTCAAAGAATACTTGTGGATTGAAAATACTGACAGTCAGGGCTATTCGTAATACGAACTCCATCACAGCCAAACCCAGGCGAGCCTGGCTTTGACACTACCTCTATTCCCCAATCAAGGAGGATTGTAAACCCCTAGGCTAGCCTTTCCCGAGACTGCTGCAGGCAGGCACGACACCGCGACCGAGAAGCAACCCCTAGGCAAAACCATCATCTCTCCCTCTCTCAACTCCTCCAAGGCCCTGGAAAACCAAACGATGGGACTCGCCGTAGGAGAAAGGGACCATGAGCGGGTGCCACGGCGATGGGAGCTCAAGTCTGCCCATCGCTTGGGAGAGATCCGGGCGCAAAGGCCGGCGTCCGGCTCAAGGGCCATGGTTCTCCTCCCGCTCCGGTCCCAGGGACCTCGGAGGGCCGAAGCTGTCCCTCGGAAGCTCCCGCCCGGTCCTGACAGGTCGTCCCCCTTCAGAGACCGCTGCCCTCCCGCCCAGGCCGGCGCAGCTCGAGGGAGGCGCGGCCCAGCCGCAGCGCACCTTTTGCCGCTCCTTCCTCTGGCTCTCGGACTCTTCCAAGGGCGCCTCGAGCTCCATGATGTCTCCCCAGAGGAGTTTCCCGGGCATTCCTGGCCGCCGCCACCTCCCGCCGGGTGCGGTGGCCACGACCACCTACGGCCACCGAGAGCGTGAAAGGAAGCGGGGGCTGGGCGGCCGCAAGCCAGGGCCGTGCGTCACTTCCGGGCCACGCACCTCGCGGCAGGAGCCGAGCCTCCCGAAATCTCCGGGAGGAGACTCTCCCAGCAAAGTCGCAGCCTCCCTCAACCAATCAGAAACCTGACTGGCCCAGACGGCCCCGCCCACACTCCGGAGTGACAGGCGTCTCCGGGGCACGGGGCCAATCGCCGGGAAGGATGCTCGCGCCTCTCCCCGCCCCCGCCCCTCCCCCGGCCCGGCGCGGCACGAAGGATTCCAAGAGTCGTCTCCTCCTCCCCAACGCGGAACACCCCCCTTCCCGGCGTGCCCTGCGGCGCTCGAGCAGCCCCCCTCTTCCCAGGCGGTGGGGAAGAGAGGGGCTGACGCGCGACGCAGCGGCTCGAGCCGAGGGCCAGCACGAGCCGAGGCCGGCGGGAGCGCCACGCGCCATCCGGCCATTCGCCGCCGGAAACTGCGGCCCTTCGCCCCGCCCGCGGTGGGCGGGGCGTTCGCCTGTAACGGCTTCCCGCTAGACCGGTGCCCTGGCGTTGACGTTGAGGCTCTCTGGGGGTCTGCATGGGTCCGAAGCCGAGGTCTGAAGCCTCAGGGACGTTAGCTCCTTAAACATGCGTGGAGTTATGGCTTCCTTTCAGTTCTCATGCATCCCAGAAGAGACAGAAACCCACCCGAGAAAGGGAATGTGTTTGTCCAAACGTCCGCAGCGCACGCAAGGCTTGAAAACGGATCAGAATCCGCACCGTTCGCCGGGCTGTCACCTCCCAGGGTTGCAAGGCGGATGCTCGCTCCTATAAAACAGAATAGGGAAAAATCTAAAGGAGCCCAAGATAAAGGAAGCAAGTCCAGTGTGTCTGACAGATTACCTGCTTGTAATAAGTACATTTAATCTCAAGGTTCACGATTAACCGCCTCTGAGTTACAAACTTAAGACAAAGATGTCAGTGTCAGCGAATTGACTTCTTGGTCTCTATGTATATTCACAAAGACTGGGTTCGATCTCCTGTACCTCACAGACCAGGCAAGCTTGCTACCAATTGAACAACAATCCCAGCCCTCAAACCTTGTTCATCATGCTCTCTTCATTCAGCCGATCAGCTGTCTCATTCCCGAGGGAAGATGACACCAAACCGAGATGTAGGTGCAGGGCATTCTCGCAAACTACAGTCTCTAGTGCAGCATCCTTAAAAAAATTTAGGCTACATGTCCTGACTTCCAGGATTGGACTTGAATAACCGGGATCACAATATTAAGTTTGCGATAGCTTCCGGACTTCTGTGTAAATAAGGACTTTGAGTGTAGTTTTATGGACTCAGTTCTATAACACCAGGTGTGTTCAAGGAATGATGGTAGAAAAAGGGCTTTTTCCACGGGTTGGATGAATAGTTATGGGTCGCTACATCTAAATTTTTACAAATCTAAATCTCAATAGCTTTTCTAAATCCTTCTGCATTGATACACTATGCCCCTACAACAGAATAGGCTATGCATAGAAACAGTTGATAGGGTTAAGAATGCCACACACATGGGGATAAAGGGAACAGATGCTAGTTCGTGGTTGAAGGTCACACAAATGAAGTAAAGTTTTACCTCCTTAGGGTCCCTATTTTTGGCATTTTTTCTCATGCCAAACCTCACAGCAAACCTGAAAAGCAAGTGACTGCTTCCCAGATGACCTTCGGTGTCAACAAATGTAGCCTTTCTAAGTCCTAATGACCTGAACTAATTCTCTGATCTAGTCAGGTGGAGGAGGAAGAGTGGAGAACCAGACATGAGTAACTTGCCCAAGGAGGGAAGGACTCGGTCGACATCAGCTTAATTGATTAGGAAACATGTGAACAGGAACTATAATTTAAAACTCAAAAGATTTATTTCTGATAAGATTTGGAGCCAAGAGGAATGAAAACAACATATTTATTTTTCTCATTACTGGGACAAAATACCTGAGAAGGGACTTAAGTGTTTTTTATTTTGGGTCATTTTGGCTCATAGCTGGAGGCTAGAGTCCATCAGGGCAGGCAAGTCATGGCAATAGGCTAACAAGGTAACTGGTCACATTTCATCTACTAGAAGCAGAGATGGACAATGGTACTCACCTAGCCTCTCTCATTTAGTCTGGCAGTTAGGGTGGGTCATCCCACTTGAATTAACCACATAAAGACACTCCCTGATTCTAAATCCTGTCCAGTTGACCATCAATATAAACCACCATCATGGACATCGATTCAAAATATAATCACCAATTCATGGGATCACATGATCTCCCTGCTCCAGCGCTCCTAGTACCTCCAACTACAGGCACAGACCATGGCGCCTAGTTTCAAATACAGCAATCAGAATCAATTTTTCTTTTCCAAATACTTCTTTAGTTTAGCTAGAGCTTGACCACTACTTCTTTAGTTTAGCTAGAGCTTGACCACTTGAGCCCTAGCTGACCTGGGACCTACTAGGTAGAAGAAGGCTGGCTTCCAACTCACAGAGCTATGCTTGTATCTGCCCCCCAACCTACTGCTAGGATAGAAGAAAGGCATGTGCTGCAGTGCCCAGTTTTATGTTTGTTTTACATTATTTTGTGTGTAGACGTTCTCTTCCCACAATATGTGTCCTGGGGATCAAACTCATTGTCAGGCTCAGTGGTCGAAGCCTTTACCAGTGGAGTTATCTTGCTACCCCTATTTTGCAAGTATATTAAAAGAGTTCCTGATAATACCCTGAAAAGTTAGATTGTTGTATTTTTTTCCTAGTATTCTCTTATCAAAGGTTCTATTTTTAAAAAATCCCCTTGCCTTTAACCTTAGATTATTAAATTCTAAGCTTTAAGATATAAAAACAAGGTACTATCTCTAAACTTGCTTCCAAAATCGTTCATTTTTTTTCAGCTCATAATTAGAAATTAGAAGGCAAAGAGCTATCAAGATGCATCTAGCACTTTGAAAGGCGAATGTGAAACTTTTACAACAATAGAACATCAAGCATTTCAGATGATATGGAAATAAAGGGGCAGTTGTGAATTGGTGGAGACAGTGAGGATAAAGATTGTGTTTTGAGGGTGGTGAGGCAAATGGAAAACGAGAGGCCATGTGGCCATAGCCACTTTAGCTTTAAAAACCGTTGTTAGCCAAGCAGGGACAACAAGCACGGAAACTGGATTGGCAAATACAACATTACTAGAGCAATGAGGCCCAGTGGCACTCACACTGAAGTGATGAAAGAGTGCCGCTGCGGTTTTTGGCTTTTCCAGACAGGGTCTCAAGTTGTCCTGGCTGGCCTTGAACTATATAGCTCACGTTTGCCTTAAAAACCCCTCCTGCCTGCCTCTGCCTTCTCTGTTGGAATTAAACCTGTGTGCCACCATGCCCGGCTCCAGCGTGTCTTCCGTAAATAGTTGTGGGTATTTAAAAAAAAAAAAAATGAAAAAGTGTTTTTAATCATGTGTATATGTGGGTATGGGGGGGCACTGTGGCAGCAAGAAGAGGCCATCAGATCCCCCCAGAAATCACACTGCGGTCCTCTGCAAGAACAGTACAAGTTTTTAATCATTGAGCTTTCTCCCCCGCACTGCTTTTTTGCTTGTGTTTTGAATCAGACTGTAGAAATGAGGGTCAACATGAGCTACCCCAGAAGAGGGCACCATCACCCGGTACTATGCAGGGAAAACAGCTAAGAAGATTAGGTAAAGTCACAGAAAAGAAAAAGGAAAGAGAGGTCACAGGACAGTCTGGAGTCTGTCCATGGTGCCACCCCATTCTTGTTTTATACATTCCTCACCCCTGGAAGGCATCACCTACTTTCCTGTTTCCTGTAGCTTCAGACAAGTTCTCAAAAACACAGCAACATTGTTTTCTAAAACAGAGCTGACATTTTCAATATCACGTTTGCCTAAAGGTACATCCAGCAATAGGTTCATGGTCTAAGAACATATGTAGTTTAACAGCACACCTACATATGGGAATCGTATTACGAGCTGGTGTGATGTCAATCACAATCAATAAACTTGATTGATAAAGAGTACAAGGGGTGGTGCTGGAGAGAGGGATGGCATGGCTGTTAAAGGGTACATGTTCTTCCGAGGACCACTGTTCAATTCCCAGCATTCCCAACAACAACGGTCTTTAGCGCCATCCAGTCCTGGATCTGATGGCCTCTCCTGACCTCTGAGGATACCAGGCATGCACATGATACACAAATGAGTGTAGACAAAACACTCATTTCAAATCTACAAAAAAATGTTACAAATGCGTGTGTATGTGTGCTGCAAGTTTGTGTGCACCCACCATAGTGTGCCCACAAAGAAAGACCAACTTGGTAGAGAACCCAGTGACCTGAAAACATTCAGAGTCTTAAAAACATCCAGTGGGTCTTACGTTTACAAAGACCAATAAAGATATAAGTAACAAAAACTAGTATGTAAGTCAAATAAAAACTTCATCGATTTTTCTAAAGAGAAGTATTATGGTTAACATTATGTGTGTAGAGATGAGACGGTGACACTCAGTAAATTCTTTCCTTCTCCCACGAGTCCCGGGGATGTGAACTCAAGTCATCAGGCTAAAGAGAGGGCTTGCTTAGCCCACTGATTATTCTAAAAGATTTGTTACTATGAAAGTAAAATGACAGTAAGAAATGAGACATTTGACATTGTGTTGAGTGGCGTGCTTGTGTGGTCAGTATTAGGGAGTTGGTTCTCCTATGTAGATCCCAGGGATTGAACACACATTGCCAGGCTTGTCAGAAAGCGCCTTTAGCCACTCAGCCATTTCACTGGCTCCTTATTTTTGATACTATAAACCACTTAGTGTCAAAAATCATGAAACCCTTTCAACATCTGGCCTCAAAATAACCATCTTACCTCTCAAAAGCAAATGATGCCAACGAAGCCAACATCAACACTTAAAAAAAAAAAAAATCCTAGAGTCAGGCGACTCATTGGCCTTTGTGAAATTTAGTCTTGTCGACAGACTTGATGCATTTAAGAATTTTTCAAAATGAATTTTCTTGATGTACTATGCAATGATAGCTCTGTAGGTGTGAGTGTGGGGTGGTAATTACGTGATATTTTTCAAGTTTCCTTCACCTACCATCACAGATAAATTGGCAATGGAAAAAGGAAATTGTCAGCCAGGCAGTGGTGGCACATACCTTTAATCCTAGCACTTGGGAGGCAGAGGCAGGCGGATTTCTGAGTTCCAGGCCAGTCTGGTCTACAGAGTGAGTTCCAAGACAGCCAGGGCTATACGGAGAAACACTGTCTCAAAAAACCAAAAAAAAAAAAAAAAAAAAAAAAAAAAGGAAATTGTCTTTTTTTTAATTATACAGATTTATTTATATGAAAGTACACTGTAGCTGTCTTCGAAAGAGCAGTCAGTGCTCTTATCCACTGAGCCATCTCTCCAGCTCTCCCAGAAACTGTCTTAACATAGGTATTACTTGCTACAGATCTATTTAGTGTGTCTGAATGGCACTAAAGACACCATTTCTTTGTACAGTGACATTTGTCATCGGCACCAAGAAAAATGGAGAGTTGAGGTATAATTGCAGTACAAGAGCCAAAGCCCACAGTGAAAGCTTAAGGGAAACCTTGGCAGTTTGCTAAAGTTTCACTCCTCCTTCCTGTTGAGACAGAACCTCATGCACCCAGGTTGGCTTCAGACTTGGCATAGCCAAGGATGACCTTGACCACCTAAGCCGCCTGCCTCCACTTCCCAAGGGGTAAGCCCACAAGGCCTGTGTTGCCCCACTCATTTCATCTAGTGCCTGGAACTGAACCCAGGCCCTCATGTATGCTGAACAAGCACTCATCCATTTGAGCCACATCCTTACTTCCCCTGAATTTCTTTCCATTTCTCAGTTCCTTCAATTCACTTGACTGTCTGATTTTAAAAATATCCTCTTGTCCCCCCGGGAAGAATATTATATCTGCTACATTCTCCATCATGGATCAACAAACTCCCCATTAGTAAAGGATTTTGTTGCTATTAAATACGATACTATACAACCACCTTTCACAACAGAATCTGGGTTTAACTTAAAAAAAAATGTTTTCTGAGGAAATAGCCTTTTTTAAAAAAATCATTTGTACCGTGTTTTCCCTTCAGCATAATCCCTGACACACACCCAATTTGGCAGCATATATATATATTGCCTTTTAAAACTAGAAGCTTTGAAAATGTGACAAGTTCTCTACAAATTAAACAAAATGTCTTACTACTACAGACAAAAAAAAAAATTCAGTAGACATCTGTCAACTTTTCACTTGGGGGAGTTTTGTTTTGTTTCTTTTGTTTTTTGGTTTCTCGAGACAGGATTTCTCTGTGTAGCTCTGGCTGTCCTGGAGCTCACTCTGTAGACCAGGCTGGCCTCGAATTCAGAAATCTGCCTGCCTCTGCCTCCCAAGTGCTGTATTAAAGGCATGGAAAACCACTGCCCGGCTTGCTTTTTTCTGTTTTGGATGTGAGATTATTAATAAATTCGGCTGAGAAAAAAACGGACAGAGTAGGAGATGAAGCACGACAAAGGCCAGCCACTTGTCTAGGGGCTATGACGGGGAGATATATAACATATACCTGACTCCACGGCCATCAGGGATGAATGACTTTCTCAGCCACCATGTCTTCCAGCTCAGCTGAGATGTGGTGGCTAAGGGATTGGGGCCAGGAGCTCAGCCACCAGTTCCTTATTGAATGAACATGATGAGCTGGCCATTGTGTTTTGTGCCTTCTCAAGGGTACGTAGCCCACAACATGCCTGCCTAGACTTTAGTCTTGGGACAGCATGAAATCAGAAGTATAAAGAGCCACCAGAAAATTGTAGTGTGATTTATTTTATTTTATTTTATTTTTTGGCTTGGTCCTTGTTTTTTTTTTCCCCCAGTTGCTAGTCACCTGGCCCTTTAAGAATACTTAGCTGTTAGAACTGCTTGACCCTATGGCCTTCAGTGTCGGTTGCCTCTTGGATTTCTTGGGAACAGGATAGGTTATTAAAAAAAAAAAAAAAAAGCCAACAGAGGCTGAAAAGGTGAATTGTGGGTTAGCGGAGCAAGAGGAGAAGGCAGTTGGTGCAAAAGATATGGTTAGGAGACAGTTGAGCCTGGAGAAGCCGGCTGAGCAGACAGGCTAGAACAGCCATTACAGTTTGGAGCTTCTAGTACTGGGGAAACAGGGAGAAGGGATTGTTTAAGCAGATAGCTGGGGAACTGAGGGAGGAAGGGCTGGGAGGAAACGTTGAAGGGGCTGGGGCTGGAAACTGGGAGGAGGGCTGGCCAGGAGTTAAGAGAACTGGTTACTGAAAATAGCTAGCCACTTTACAGAAAATTGTCTCGAATGACACATACAACAAGCAACGGGTTCCATACATTTCGAAGATGGCAGCTGTTTGTAGTCCCTGCACACAAGGTCCCCATGAGGAACCACAAGTCTACGGACACAGGAGTTTCAGACATCCTGAGTCAATCCCATTTGGAGCCATTTGTTTACACCCGAGATTGGTTGAAAAAAAAATGCTGGACTCCAATAACAGGTGGGGGGCTCTGGGGAGGGCGGGGGAAGGGTTCTTCTGGAAAGTAGGCAACACAGCCTAGGAAATTCTCTCTGACAATACTTTAAATTTTCAAGTATCTCTCCAGCCCTTAAAACACATGCTTGTTTTCTGGGTTTTGTGTGGAATCCTTAACCTGAGAACTCCACATTCCTGTGGAGTTATATATAATGAGAATAGCTTGTGGGTAGGAAATCGGCATTATACCAACTGGAGAAACTGAGCAAGGGAAATTGAAGTTAGTGACAATTAGAAAAGGAGCAACAATTTCACGTTGCATGTTTTACAATTTATTTTACAAATACGAGTGTTCTATCTGCCCAGAAGAGGGCATCAGGTCCCATTATTGATGGTTGTAAGTCACCACATGGTTGCTTGGGATTGAGCTCAGGACCTTTAGAAGAGCAGGCAGTGCTCTTAACCACTACGCCATCTCTCCAGCCCTCATGGTTTTTTTTGTTTGCTTGTTTTTTGTTTTGTTTTTTTTTTTAAATTGGAAACTACAAGTTTCTAGTAAAAGGCACTAGAAATTGCTTTAAAATGGTTAAAAAGGGGGAAGAGTAGTTAGAATACAATATGATGAGGTTAATAATAGCCTATATATACGGCTTCCAAGGACTCTCACATAGCCAATTTCTAAAAGAGTTCCCCAAAGTCAGTTAAAATTTTAATCCTGATATGGTTGGTGGTTTATGCCCTATAATCCTAGCACGCCAGAGGCAAAGGCAGGGGACTGCCTGTTGAGTTACAGGCCAGCATGAACGACAGTGTAAGACCACATCTCAAAAAATAAAAAAAAATAAAAATAAAAATAAATTCTTTTAAGTTAGACATTTATAGCTGGGGTTAGTTGAAACAAGGGATTCGATGCAAGGTTTTCGCTCTTCTGAATGGCTTCATGGTTCGGCAGAAAATGCTGTCTTCTTTTAAAGCCATCCAAAATGGTGGACTTACTAGACGCCAGGCTCTGGGTCCTAAAGAGCATGAGAAAAGGACAGGATTATTGTCTTCAAAGGGGGCGGGGAGCTGAATGCCACTCAGGGTGCTGTGTTTTCATTTGCTATGCTAGCACTAAGACCTTAACACATCGAAAGCAACCTTTCAGAAACTAGCCCATGTTTACGCATGAAAAGCTTTACAGTACCATTAGTGTGGTAGTGCCTACTACATGCTAGCCAGAATCAACTAACTCCTGAATGGAATCAGTATCCATATCTTTTTTTTTTAATTATTGATTTATGTTTATGAGAACACTGTAGCTGTCTTCAGACAGCACCAGAAGAGGGCATCAGACCCCATTACAGATGGCTGTGAGCCACCAGGTGGTGGCTGGGATTTGAACTCAGGACCTTCAGAAGAGCAGTCAGTGCTCTTAACCCCTGAGCCACCTCTCCAGCCTCCTGGATCTCTATGTTGTATAACTTCTCTCTCTCTTTTTTTTAAGTCACTGGACGGGAAAGTCAATTTTCTTTTTAATATTGACAATGTTCTTGTCCTGGGAATTCTGAGCTGCATCCTAAGCACATTTGTCTTGCCTCCAGTGCATTTCTTAAGCGTATACCCCACCAGTAAGCTACACCCTCAGCTGCACCGGGAATTGGATGGCTGCTTTGGGGTTTGATTGTTAGCCTTTGGTCTCTGGGAACACCTGCACTCATGTGCACACATACCCACAGCCACACACACATAATATTATACATAATTAAAAAAAATTTTTTTTAAATATATAAATCTTCAACAAGAAGCTGGGCCAACGAGAGAGCTAAGCATTTAAAAGCACGTGCTGTGCCATAAGGATCTAAGGATCTGAGTTTGATATCCAGAACCCACATAAAAAGGCCTGAGGATGGTGAGAGGCTGTAAGCGGCAGCAGTCCTGGGGGAAGATGGGAGGTGGGGACAGGAGAATCGGTCAGAAGCCTAGGAACTCAGAGAAGGGGAGGAAACCAGAGGGGAACCCTACCTCATGGTGGAAGGAGAGAATGCAACTCCCCAAAAGTAATTCTCATTTCCCTCACCAACCCTGGACACACTTCGTTTGGACACACACACACACAGCGCAAAGTAGTTGAAAAACAAACAAACAAACAAACAAACAAACTTCTATATGGAATAGGAGAGAGCAGCGGCCCTCCACCTTAATGCCGTGACCCTCTGACACAGTTCCTCACGCGCTGACCCCCTACCATAAAATAATTTTTACTGCTACTTCATAACTGTAACCTTGCTACTCGTTCTGAATCACAATGTAAATATCTGGGTTTTCCGACATTCTTAAGCGACCCCTGGGAAAGGATCGTTTGACAACCCCGCCCCCAAAAGGGGTCTCGACCCACGCGTTGAGAACCAATGAGATAGATGGATCAGCTGCTAAGAGCAACCGGCTCCCCGCAGGGTGGTGCTGGCTTAGGTGGGCGGATCTCCAAGTTCGAAGGCAGCTTGTGGTCTACAGAGTGAGTTCCAGGGCATCCAGCAATGCACAGAGAAAAACCCTGTCTTGAAGAAACCAAAAACAACAACAAAAAAGCACTAGCTCCTCTTGCAGAGGACCTGATTTTGGTTCCAGCATCCAACAGGACAGCTTGCAAACAGTCAAAACTTAAGGAGATGTGATGATAGCCCCTTGTGGCCTCTTTGGGCACCAGGCACACATTGTGGTACACAGATAATATATGCAACAAAGCATATTATCATTTTTTTTCCTTAGTTAAAAGAGAAGAAACTAGAAAAAGAAAAACAACCTTTTAAAAAAATAAAAATAGCCCGGAGGCGTGGTGGCTCACACCTTTAATCCCAGCACACTGGAGGCAGAGGAAGGAGGAACTCTTGAGTTTGAAGCCAGCCTGGTCTACAGAGTGCGTCCCAGGAAAGACTGAGCTGCATAATGAGACCCCATCTTGATAAATAAATAAATAAGCAAGCAAGCAAGCAAGCAAATAAAAATTAAAAGCTTCGGGATAGCCAGGTGCTGCTCTGGCTCAAGCTAGAAATCTCAGCGCTGAGTTAGTTACTGAGGGGGGGAGGTAGTCACTAATGTGAGTGTGACAAAATAACGACAACCCCCCCCCCTCCATGAAAACAACTTAGGGGAGAAAGTTTACTGGGTCAGAGGTCAAGGGCACAGACCATCAAGTGGAGGAGGTCATCCCTAAAGCATGTGCTTAAGGCAGCCAGAAGTACTTTCTTTTCTTTTTCTTTCTTTTTTTTTTTTTTTATGGTGCTGCCCACACAGACAGAATGGGTTTTCCTATCTCAATTCACCTCACCCAGATAATGTCTCCTAGGTGATAATGTTAGCCATTACACGCTGAGCTACATAGAAGGATCTGGAGTTCAAGGCAGCTTGGGTACAAAGAAGAGTCTCTCAAAAATCTAAACAGTGTTCTTTTCCAAACACTCTCACTGGGTGGCTCTATCGCCTGTATGGATCCAGGGGACCCAAAGCCACCTTTTGACCTCCAAAGGGGACCTGTACATGGCACATACATATGTCGTGCACACATAAGCAAAAAAATAATAAATAAATAAATAAAAATCTGACAAAACAAAAAACAAACTTCAAAATAGTTGTGAGAATAGCTGAAGGATAAGCCATGATAAACTGGGTGGGAAAAGGACACATGGCTGTGAATGACTTCTTGTTAAAGATTTACTTCTTCTGTCAGTGGGTGGGTGTTTTGTCTGTATGTACATTTGCACTCCAAAGGAGGGCATGAGATCCTGTGGGGATACAACTATAGATAGTTGGAAGCTATCAGGTAGGTGGTGAGAATCGAACCTGGGGCCTCCGGAAGAACAGTCTTTGCTTATATATTAAACCATCTCTCCAGCTTCCCCTCAACCCCCCAACCCCCAATATTCTTGTTAAAATATTTGTATTTATGCTGAGCAATGGTGGCCCATGCCTTTACTTTTTTATTTTATTTTATTTTATTTTATTGTGTGTACGGTAGAAGAGTGAAAATGGGTCAAAAGGAAGAGAGGGAGGGCTGCCTTCCCATGCTGCATGATCCTCGCCTTGGGAAGGAAGGCAGCCAGTCTGTCCAAACAGTCGCGGTGCTTTATGGAAAAGGCTTTGGTTCTGGCCTCCCGTTTGACTCCCAAAGGGCAGTCTGGGAATCCTTGTCACTTCCAATTGTGAAACTGTGATTATTTTATGCTGCTTTGAAGCCCTCCAGCAGGCGGGTGATGAGGCTGTCCACATTCTCTCCCTGTCTGCACCAGACTCTCCCGACCCCCTTCAGTGGGAACCACAGCTTCTCGGTGGCAGCGGCAAACGCTAAGCTGCCATTTCAACCCTGCCTCCAACTGGCCCATGCCTTTAATCCCAGTGCGCAGAAGGCAGATCTCTGAGCTTGAGGCCAGCCTGGTCTACAGAACAAGTTCCAGGACAGCCAGGGTTACATAGAGATGCCCTGTCTCAAAAATAAAATACAGAAATACATCTTAACAAAAAAAAAAAAAATAGTAGTCATTACAGAGTTGTAACTCTGTAATGTTTACAGAGGGATGGTAATGTAATGTTTGTGGGGATGGTAAGATTGCTCAGTGGGTAGGCACTTGCTGCCAAGCCTAATAACCTGAGTTCTAGCCCCAGGACCTACACAGTGGAAGGAGAGAACCAACTCCTTCAAGTTGATCTCTACCCTCCACATTCTGTTATAACACACATGATGTTATTTAAATGTTTTTAATATTTAGTTTTTGTGCATTGGGGGGGGGGGGGGGGGGTTGTTGAACCCAGGCTGGCTTTGAACATGCTATGTAGCTAAGGATGATCTTAAACTCCTATTTCCACTTCTCAGGTGCTGGGATTAGATTTATGCTACTGTGTCTCATCTATGCAGTGCTAGAATCAAGCCCAGGGGCTTTGCAAATGCTAGGCAAGCGCTCTACCAGCTAGGTTACAACACCCCCCACCCCCAATACTTGACCTCTTACATAGCTTAAGTCCATATTACACTTATCATATGAGCAATGTTATTTAAGCAAGCTGAGTGAAAGAGAAGCGGTCACATCCTTCAACATGAATAGATCCAGGGCTAGAGGAGGAACCCTGCAATGCTTAAGTTCCTGTTTTTAGGAGCTCTTCTGTAGTTTTAGAAATAATTCTCAGTAAAAATTTGGTTTCCCTTAAAAAGGAACTCTATAGAGTCAGTTTTCTTTATAATGATATGTAACCCCAGTGGGTCGGTCTCCTAGTCAGGCCCCACTCCCTAGGGTAGTTGGGCAACACAAACTACGTTGATGGGAAGAAGAGGAAGAAGAGGGGGAGGAGGAGGAAGGAGAAAAGGAGGAAAGAGGATGATGAAGAAGAAGAGGAGGAGGACACTGGGAGACAGAGGCAGGCAGTTCTCAGAAGAGTTCAAGGCCAGCCTGGTCTACAAAGTGAGTTCCAGGACAGCCAGGGCTACATGGAGAGACCCTGTCACAAACTACAACAGAAAGGTTGGGTAGTTTGGGAGGAGCAAGAGGAACTGTGGGAAGGAGGGTGACTATAATCAAAAGGCACTGAGTGGGGCCGCAGAGATGCTTCAGCAGTTAAGAGCACTGATTGCTTCTATAGAGGACCTGAGTTCCGCTCTCAGCACCTCCATGGTGGCTCACAACCACAACTCCAATTCTAGGGGATCTGATGCCCTCTTCCGACCTCAGTGGGCAACAGGTGTGCATGCAATGCATGCACAAATATACACCCAGGCAAAACACCATACACATACAAATAAATCCTTAATATATATACATATATACTGCCTGATATTCTCAAAAGAAAAATACTTTTTACAAAGTGACCTCTGTCCTACCATATGCAAGGGCATTGTAATTTGATACAATTTATCCCCACCTCCACCCCAAGGCTGTTGGAATTGTTACACTTTTCTTTGAGTCCCTCACCAGGCAGCTCCACATCAACTCCTGCAGGAGTAGTTAATATAGTACTCCCTCTGCATCCTTACCTGGGGGAATCGATCCCACTGTCTCCCGTCATGCTGTAATTCTCTGTCCCTTCCAGGAGACTGTGTTCTCGCTGTGGCTCCTGAGATAACTCTGGCCTGTGTGAGGTCTTGACAAGTTGTAACTTGTCTGTGAAATGCTCTTTCATTTCCTGACTTGGAAGGCTCTGTCTCCAGACAATTGGATTCTTTCCCCTATCACCAGGAGAATCTTGCAGGATCTCAACTGGGAAACTGGTTTTCCTTACAGTAGAACACTCAAGTAAACTTCTGCTAGCAGCTGCTGGGGTCTGGACATGGGCAACAGTGGGCTCTCCTCCGTAGCTGAAACCCCATGGGATCCCTGAATTTAGGCCGAGGTTGTCAGCGCGATCAGGGTTTGGGCTCTCCCATGCGTTTGAAAACAACCTGATGGCCTTGTACCAGGGATTCCTTTCATTGGCCAGAGGCTCAAGCTGATCGGCTTTGCTATTACAGTCGGTCAGAGATCTCCCAGTCAGGGCTGGTCCTCCCAAATGATTCCACGTGCCACCTCCTGCAAGGGAGTACTGAGTGTGTCCCGGCAGCGTGTGACAGAAATCATCTGTCTCAGAGAAGTCATCGTCCTCTAAACACAGAGAACTGCAGCCCCCATCATCCCCAGCCCCAGGGTCACTCTGACTCAAAGCCACCTCTTCATTCTCACTGTCAGAAAGCCCCTCGTTTTCCATATTCACAATCTCCGCCTCTGGGACTTGAGATGCCTTCCTACTTAGTTCTTCTGAGTCGCCATCTTGTCTTTCATGAGTCCTCAAACGATTTGCACCGACTGGGCCATCAAAGAGGCCGAGCTTTTGGAACTGGTGTAGCGTCTTGGCCACTGTCTTGTCCTCTGCGTGCACAGAGGAGTCTGGGTCTAAAGAGCCACGTTGTGCTGGCAGGACCCGCTGCTTTTCTTTGGTCCCCACAGCGAACATGTCACAGTCGGACCAACTTTTCCTCAAGACTTCAGGGAAGACCTTGTTCTCCTTGTGACACACACCAGGTCGCAGTATGCTTTCCCTAAAGGAACAGCACCGAGGGTGGGTTGGCAAAACTCTCCGTGGAGGATAATGTCCTGGGCCACCTCTGAAATCGCCGCTGACTGGCTGGGCGGGAGCCTTCGCCACTTGCGTGGTTTCTGCTTCCAGTGTATCTCGGCTTTGTTCCGGATGTGGCGGCTGGGCCGCCTCATCAAAGACTCCGGAAGGATCTGAAAAGCCAGCCCTCCGGAAAAGCTTTTCATCTGGCCCGATGCAACAAGGTTTCAGACCATGGGTCTTCTGAAGGATGTACCCTTTGGATACGGGGTGCCCTCGGAGATGCATGTCCTGGAACGGATTGTTGATCTGCTTTTTATAAATCAAGTGGGAGCCTAGCACAGCTGGATTCCTGCCATACCTATGATGAACTTTTCCACTAAGTCTCTCTCTCCTGGCAGAAGGCTGGGCTGCAGGGACCTTGGGGTGCTTCTCCTCTTCCTGTCCAGGGCTTCCTGGCTCAAGCTCACTTCCCAGGCTCCACGCTTTGTGTCTACCCCTATGGGAACAGTTCTGCCTGTGGGGCTTGGCGAACTGGCCCTGCCTTTTCCGAATTGCCTCTTTAGAGGAATATTTATGCCTAGTTGTCAGTATATCCGTGGACGTGCCCTGGCTGTTATATTTTTTCTGCTCTTCATATTTTTGCATTAGGGCAGTGTGTTTGGTTAGGTTGTCAACAGTCAGTACGGGGTTAATTCTTTTGATTAGCGCATGTTCCACATCCCGGGGGATGTTGGTGGAACTGTCCTCATCTCGCACAGGCCACTCTTCGGGTGGGAACTGTGCAGAGAAACTGTGGTACTCCGCTTTGGGTTTCTCTTTTCTAGATAAGCTGCGCCACAAGAAACCCAAACCAAATCTTTTGCCTTTGTCTTTGGTGTATGGTAATGGTTTGGGGCTCACACAGATGTGGGTGTCTTCAGAGGCTGAAGCTACTTGATTCTTAGTCAAAGCTGCGGGCTCCTCAAGACCTTCCTGTTTTTTTCTAGTCGCTTCTGCAGCAGTCAGTATAGAGTAGCTTGTATCAGGGTAGCACTGACATGAAGGACAGTGGGAGACGGGAGCCTCGTTCTCCTGGCTCAGCTCTGCACAGCAATCCACACTCACCAGATAGGTCCCGGAAGTGGGTCCTGAGCACCCTTCGGCTGACAGGGAGGCTCTCTTATTTCCCTGCATGGTATTTGTGATGAAGTACGTGCTTGGAGTAACTATGAAGTAGCCCTCTCCAGTGTGATAAATCTTCCTCTCTTGAATTAAAGCCCCCAGTGTGCTGTAGAGAATGTCTGGGGAGGGGACAGCAATACCTAAAAAAAAAAAAAAAAAAAAAAAAAAGAAATCAGGAATTCAGAATAGCTGGTTTACGCAAAATCTGCAATTAAAATGCCGGCTGATCAGACAGCTCATCAGGTGACAGTGCAGGCAGGCCATGTATGCATGCAGGCCTGACAACCTGAGTCCAATGCTCAATCTTACAAAGTGTCAGGAGAGCACACCTCCCAGGAGCTGTCTTCTGACCTCTGCATATGAGTTGTGACACATACATGCCTGAACACACACACACACACACACACACTTTAATTTTAATTAGTTGAGTATAATGACTCATAATCTATAATCCCAGTGCTGGGAGAGGTAGACACAAGAGAATTGGCGACATTTCAAGGCCACCCTGCACTATATCTTGAGAACTGGGCCAGCCTAAGCTACAGTGAGACAGATACTATCTTAAGCAAAACCAAACAACCCAAGGACTAATATGTATAATTAAACGGCAGAATGCTATATATAAGTTGGTCCCCATAAAGATGCATGCTAGGCTAGTGGCTAAGTACAGAAAACAGAAGACTGAATATCACTGGATACAAATTAACTTAAAAAATTTGAAGACACAGTAGGAAAGCAGGGCTTAGTGTAAACCCTGGGTTCCATTCCCAACACTAAAAACCAAACCAAACCAAAAACAACAAACAACAAAACCTACTCCTGAAGGAAGCATTCTTGATGGACAAACATGGAGATAAAGGTCTACAAGAGCCATAGAAATAATGTACAGAAAGATCCCTTACGTCCTAAAGGGTAAAATAAATTCCCACGTTCAAATTCAGTTTGTGAGGGCAAAACTAAGAGCTTCAAATACTACAGAACCTGATTATAACATCTATTTACATATGAAAAGAGCCATCCAGAAAGTAGAAGGAATACCTTTAGGAAAGATGGGTGCTGGGCTGTTGAGATGACTCGGCCCACCAAGGGACCTGCTGCTAGCTAAGCCCGAGGACCTGAGATTCAATTCCTGAGATCCACATGGTGAGAGACTTGACTCTTGCCTCGAATTGTCCTCTGACTTCCACATGTCCACCCCCAAGGCATGCATGAGCCATCACACACACACACACACACACATAACACGTAGCTTTTAAAGGGTTGATGTAGGGCTTTTCCTAACGATATTCTTTTTAATTTTTTTTTCCTGTACTGGTGGTGGAGGCCAGGGCTTTGTGCATGCTAGGCAAACATTCTATCACAGCTATATCCCCCAACCCCACTATTAACGTTTTGATACAGGGTCAAGGTGCCAAGGCTGGTCCTGAGCTTTCAGTCCTGGCTCAGCCCAGCAATTAGCTTGAGGCTGCATGCCTGTGCCACTGGCCTGGGCAACTTGAGGTATTATAACAGAAGATTCTATAGTGAGAAAAAAAAGACACCATTCGTTCTTTCTCTGTTTAAGATTGCTTATAAAATGCCGGGCAGTGGTGGCACACGCCTTTAATCCCAGCACTTGGGAGGCAGAGGCAGATGGATTTCTGAGTTCAAGGCCAGCCTGCCTGGTCTACAGAGTGAGTTCCAGGACAGCCAGGGCTACACAGAGAAACCATATCTCGAAAAACCGGAAAAAAAAATGCTTATAAATAGAAACCAAATACATTTGAATGAACACAAATGGTGGAAACCACTTACCTGGATAATGTTTAATCAAGTGCTCCAAGAGGGATTGCTGTGTTACAGCCACCTGAGCAGCGTTCATATCAGCTATAGCACAGCAGAGAACTTCAGCCAAGGGCACAAACCGACACTGGGCTATGGGACTCATTTGCACTGGGGAGACATCACCTGCATTGGAGGTCAAATAGAAAGTAGATGATAAATCTGCTATAGCACCACCCATTCAGGATTAGGGAATTGAGAGCAGCTTTAAAGATGGACAGGATCTGCTAACCTAGCATGCTCGATGGTAGACACTGTAAGAAGACAGAGGTTTCCATCCTAGTCTCCCCGTGATGTGCTGTCGGAGGTCAGGCGTTGCTACCCTGCAGCTCATGTTTAAAAGTAGACTTCTATATCAGCTGGGAGGCTCTGGTTCAGAGTACAACATCATTTGCAGCATGGGTGCGGTGCGGAGAAGCCATGCTTGCCACAGTTTACAGACAAGTTATCAGGCAGGGAATGAACTAGTGGTGGATATGGAGTTTGGCGCATGGAAGAGCGCAACTGATGATTAAAACTCCGGGGTAGGGACGGAACTCAGTTTGTAAAGGACTTACCTAGCATACTCACAAGGCATAGGGAGCATGGTGGCACACACCTGTAATCCTAGCACTTGAGACAATCAGTGGAGAATCAGAAGTTCAAGGTCACCCTTGACTACATAGTAAGTTTGAAGCCAGCCTAGGCTACTTGAGACTCAGTCATTCTCAAAAATGAAAACCAGGTACAGCTCAGTCAGTCAGTGGTAGGGCACTTGCCTAGCATGTTCGCCCTCTTACGTGAAGCCTTAGGTTCAACTCGAGGTACCGCACACGCACTAATAAACTAATCTACTACCACCCTATAGTCCCAGAAGTCAGGAATGGAGGCAGGAAGATCATAAGTTCAAGGTCATCTTCTGCTACATAGTAAATTTGAGACCAGCATTGGCTACATGAAACCTTTTCTAACATAAAATAGTGAAAACAGCAGAAAAAAAAATCTACCACTAGCTGCAAGTAATTTCCTCTTTAAAATCCATGTACAAGGGGGCTGGAGAGATAGATGGCTCAGAGGTTGAGAGCATTGACTACTCTTCCAGAGGTCCTGAGTTTAATTCCCAGCAACCACATGGTGGTTCACAACCATCTGTAATGAGATCTGATCCCCTCTTCTGGTGTGTCTGAAGACAACTACAGTGTACTCATATAAATGAAATAATTCTTTTAAAAAAATCCATGTACAATTTTATATGGATTTACATGAAAGATGCTAGTCTCTCTCATGAGAGACACTTCAGAGAACAAGCCCCTTCTACTGTGTGTGTCCAACCCTTTGACACTACAACACAAAATTGCCATCTCTAAGTTTCTCATGCTTAGGACCCCACCCCAACAAATGAATTACTACAACAACAACAACTCATCGTGTTTTTAGTATGTTTCTGACATCGGAGTGCAGATATTTACAGCTGCCCCAGGCTGCTGACAGCCGACTGGACAAAGTGGGAAGACTTTCCCAGCCCAGTCCCTCACAGCCATTGCTAAGCTACATGCTGCAGGTGCATAAATCAAGTTTTGTGTCCAGGAAAGTGAGGCAAACCCTAACCCCAGGAACTTTGTGACGGATGCTGGGAGGACTTCCGAGCTATAGCGGTGCCTGCTTTCCCTTACTGCTGCTTTCCCTTACTGCTGCGCTCTTGGCTTCTGGGACATAAAGTGGCCTTCCGGTGCAGATGATCCCACGTGCTGATCCAATCAGATTTCACAATTCCAGAAAAGCTCCCCACTGTGCACAAACTAAAAGCAGCACCTTAAAGATGGGCTTGTGTTCCATCCACACTTTTAATCCCAGAGCTTGTCAAAGCATTGTGTCAAAGAGAAACTGCAGGCCAGAGAGTAGACCCTGCAATGTCCCTTCTGTTTTTACACGGTTACTCTTGGGTGCTTCAGATCCTAGCCACATCGGTCTACATGGCGCCACATGTCGGGATGCTCGTGGGGCGCACTTCTGTGACTGTGTACCTGAATTCCTTGGGGACCACTGTGAGCTCAACCTTGATGACTGTGCCAGTCATGTCTGCGTGGAAGTCAGTGTATGGAGGGCGGGAACAACCGTTGTGTCTGCATGGGGAGTGGATTCATAGGGGACACACTGTGAGACCTCGATGCCTCTTTGTTGGTCAAAGCCTTACCACAATGATACAACATGTGATGACACTGTTGACAACCATGTTTGTCACTGCTGGCCTAATTACACAGGTGCCCTGTGTGAGATGAATCTATACGGACACAAAGCTGGCCTGCCTTTCTCCCTCAACATTCTTGCATCCATCCTCAGGCTATGTTTGTATCTCTCAGCCTAGATTCACAGACAGGACCCTAGCATGACAGTCCTCTGAGAGGCTCCACCCAGCAGTTGACCGGAAACAGATGCAGAGATCCACAGCCAAACATACACAAAGCTTGGGAAGTCTTGTGGAAGAGTTGGGGAGAGGGGAAGATTGAGGAACCCAAGGGGATGGGGTTCCTATCCAACTGAGTCAACTAACCTGGAACCTGGGAGCTCCCAGAGACTGAACCACCAACCACAGAGCATCCAAGGGCTGGACCTAGGCCCTTCCCTGCACATATGTAGCTGATGTGCAGCTTAGTCTTCATATAGGTTCCCCAACGACTGGAACAGGGGCTTACCCTGACTCTTTTGCTTGCCTTGTTTCTAATTGGATCACCTTGTCTGGCCTCTGGGAGAGAATGTGCCTAGTCCTGCAGCGACTTCATGTGCCAGGGTGGATTGATTCCTTGGGAGGGACCTCCTGCTTCTCAGAGATGAAGGGAAGGGGGGGAGTGGCCATGTGAGGAGGGACTGGAGTGTGAGAGAGGAACTTTGATCTGGATGTAAAATGAATAAATAAATGGAAAAAAAATAAGAAAAGTAGTTTGGCCAAAAGACAAATACCATCAAAACAGAACAAAATAGATGCCATGATCCATGTATGGTATATTTTCTACAATCGATCAGCCAAGAGACAGACAGACAGACAGACAGACAGACAGACTAGAAAGGTTTTTTTAAAGGTTTTTTTTTTTTTAAAGATAGGGCTTTGACTATATTTCATGGGCTAGCCTGGAACACACTATGTAGACCAGGCTGGCCTAGAGTTCAAAGAGATCCACCTGCCCTACCTCCAAAGTGCTAGGATTAATGGTGTACATCACCACCACTACCATCCATACCTCTTTAAATCCCTTGTTAGATTCCATTGGTTGGTTTATTTTACTCCTAATTTCTCAGTCATAATGAAAGCCAAGAACATGTTTTAAAATAAACTAGAAAGTTCACTTTGAGGGGAAATGAAGAGAGACCATTGAATGGCAAAGTATAGATGGGTGCCAACCAGCAAGCGACAGGAGCCAGCTCTTCACTCGACAAGGAAGCTTCGGGTAAGGCAGAGCCTTGGAACTGGCAACCTTCAAATGCTGACTAGACACCAGGGAGTAGTGGCACATGCCTTTAATCCAGCACTTGTGAAGCAGAGGAAAGTTTGAAGCCGGCCAGGTCTCCAGAGCAAATTCCAGGACAGCCAGGGCTACACAGAGAAACCCTGTCTCAAAAAACAAACAACAAAAAATACTGACTAGAATCAGCCTGCTTAGGGGATGGCTTGCAACCAGTAGTTCTCAACCTGTGGGTCTTGACCTCTTGGAGGAAGGGGGTCAAAGGACCCTCTCACAGGGGTTAAATATCAGATATTTACATTACAATTCATAACAGTAGCAAAACTGCACTTATGAAATAGCAACGGAAACAGTTTTACTTTACCATTGGGGGAGGGGGGTCACCACAGCATGAGGAACTGTATCGAAGAGTCGCAGCATTACGAAAGTTGAGAACCGCTGCTTTAGACTAAGGTAATCAGTCCTTGCCTCCTGGTGCCCGTGCCCTAGAAAGCCCCAGACTGGTTGAGGGAGGCTGAGAAAGTGTGACTTGTTCTTGGAGTGGGTGACAAGGACTTAACAACCCAACATAAGGGGCTGGGGCAGTGGCAATTGTTACTCTGGCAAAAGACCCAGCACTCATACATATATGGTAGCTTGCAAGCACCTGTACCAACTCTAGTTTCAGGGGATCCAATGCCTTCTGGCTTCCAAGGGCACCAGGCACTCACGCGGTGCACGCACATATACATGCAGACAAAACATTCATGCACTTCAAATAAAACCTAATGCAGGGTAAGAGCTCATCTCAGAGGGAAGACTGAGCTTTCTTGTGTGAGGACAGACATAAGGCCCCATCAACTATCAACCTCAGGTGCAATCCATCAAGAAAAATATCCACATGAGAATTAATGCAGTCCTCGTCGAAATCCCCATGACCTCATCACAAAAAGTAGAGTTTAAAAAATCCTAGAGTTCGGAGGCTGGAGAGATGACTCGGTGCTTGACGGTACTGGCTGTATACTTCCAGAGGTCCGACTCGCGGCACCCATGTGGAGGCTCACAAATGTGTAACTCCAGCTCCACGGAGGAGGGCTCCCTCTTCTAGCCTCTGTAGGCAGGAGTCACATATGAAGTGCAGGCAAAACACTTCATATGCATAAAACTAAAATTTAAAAAAAAAAAAAAATCCTGATTTCACCTGAAAGCACAAAACTAGCCAATGCAACCCTAAGCAGAAAGCAACACTAAGCCAGATGTGGTAATGCATGGGTTCCTTGTAATCCACATGGGAGGCTGAGGCAGGAGGATCACCAGTTTGAGCCTAGGCTAGGCTCCAAAACAACTCCTAGGTCAGTCTTGGTGCTATATCTTAAAAACAAAACAAAAAAATAACCCCTGGTGAAAGTTGATAGGAAAGTAGGGGGGGGAGTCGGGGAGTTGGGGGAGAGGTGAGGGGTGGGGGTGTATCTGAGGTGGGAGAAGGGTATGAAAGGATGAGGAGAGAGATATGGGGACAGTCAGCCAAAACTATGTGTGAAAATTCCATAAAGAAATCTAATACATAAGCTAATTATAAAAGCAACACATGGGACTGGAGAGATGGCTCAGTGGTTATGAGCATTGACTGCTCTTCCAAAGGTCCTGAGTTCAAATCCCAGCAACCACATGGTGGCTCACAACCATCCGTAATGAGATCTGGCACCCTCTTCTGGTGTGTCTGAAGATAGCTACAGTGTACTTACATATAATAATAAATAAATCTTAAAAAAAAAATTAAAAAAAAAAAGCAACGCCTGGGTACTGAAGAGCTGGGCCTTTAGTTAAGAATACTTGCTGCTCTCCCAGAGGACCCAGGTTCAATTCCCAGCACCCACGAGGTAACTCCCAACTTTCTATAATTCCAGCTCCAAGTGATCCAACACCGCTCCCTTTTAGCCTGCTAGGGCATCTGTAGTCAAGTGCACATAATCTATACACAAAAGACACACATATAAGCATAATTTAAAAAAAAACAATTTTAAAAAATTGAGGGCCTAGAAAGATGGCCTAGCAGTTTAGAGCACTGGCTGCTCGTCCAGGGGACCCAAGTTCAATTCCCAGCGGCCACATGGTAGCTCACAAGCACCAGTTATTCCAGTCCCCAGAGGTTCTGAAACAGTCTTCTGGCATCAATACAGGATGTAGGTTACATGCAAGCAAAAATTCGTACATATGAAATAAGTAAATCCAAAAAAAAAAAAAAAGTCTTAAGGTCTGAACAAAAGATGTTAAAAGAAAACCCAAACTATTCCTCCTGTCTCTGGAGCCCTGGCATTGCACAAATGAGCCATCAATTTCAACTTGATTTTTAAGGTTCATAAGAGACTGTGCTAGCAAATACAAAACAGAAAAAAAGGGTTCTCAAAAATTTTGAGAGCATTCATACATACGTACAAACTTTTCTGTGTCATACATGTAAGAACTTGTCACGTTGGGCTGGAGAGATGGCTCAGCGATTAAGAGCAGTGGCTGTTCTTCCAGAGGTTCTGAGTTCAATTCCCAGCAACCACATGGTGGCTCACAACCATCTGTAATGGGATCTGATGCCCTCTTCTGGTGCGTCTGAAGACAGCTACAGTCACATCATTAAACTCTACAGAACACTAATTCTAACATTTCATGTTTAAAACAAACTTCCCTCAGGAGCACTTGGGCCCTACGAAGGTGCGCGATTGTGGATGACACGGTGCCAGGCAATCGGCCAGGAATCCATGCATTATTGACCTTCAGATAGTTTAGCCGAGCCACTGGACCTCGGCTCATTATGGGGACTCAGGAAATCTGAGACCATTTCTCTGGGGCCTGGTACTGAATCCCACGGTGGGAAAGGCATCTTCCAAGCACAGACAAAAGAGCCTGCAGAAGCATTTGGGCTTTAATAAAAGAGGATGCTGGCCCAGAGTAACCCAAGAAGAGCCCCTGATTTCAAGCTGCTCTTTTATCTGGCAACTTTTCTTTCTTTTTTTTTTTTAAAACCCTAAAATTAATCCTGACCTGGTTTTAAAAAAGGAAAGAAAGCAAGCCAGACTAGCCTTTTTTGCAACAACATGCTACTCATTGGTCGAAGAGAACGGGTTAGGCACAAAGCCCAGTGGCTTTAAATGATTAGATCTGCTGTGTTACGACTTCAAATAGGTTCAGGGAGGAAAAAAAAAATCAATCAGAATGGAAATAAGACCCAAGAAATGTTTCAGTACCACAGAGCCAAGCCCCGTCTCTCTCTCCCCTTCAGCTGAATGAGAAAGAAAAGAGAGAGAACACACAAACACTTTCCTCTCCACATCTGCAGACCAGGATTCAGAGCTGGCTATAGATCTAAGACAGCTGGGCATCTGCATGGAGGGGAAATGCTTAAGCACAGGAGATACCAGATATGGGGGTGCTCTGTCCTAGTGGTTCCAGAAAGAACAAGGTCAGGGCGTGCACCTTGCCTGGCATTCAGGCCCCAGCACCCCAGAGAACAGGCTGTGATGATCCACACCTAATATCAGTCACCCTCTCCTACATGGCAAGCTCGAGGAAAGCTTGGCATATACAAGAAACCAAGTCACAAAAGGAGAGAGCCTGAGGCTAGTGTGTGAACCATTAAGGCAAGCACTTTAACCGGAAAGAAAGGGGGGGCAGCATTGAATGGGGGGGGGGGGTCAAGTTCATGGTAGTTCTGGAGCGTCGACAGCACTCCCCACCCCCATCTTCTCTTGCTATAACCCCCCACGTCCCATTGGCAGGAGAAGATACTTTAAGCTGGGACAGAGTTGTTTGGGGTCCACTGTGTGGGCTGAACAGTCGTAATAGATCGCGGAGTCAGCTTCTGGTGTACATGAGGGCTTGTCTTGAAGGTCAAGTTTGACTGGAGAATCCATTTAACTTCTGTTATTTAACAACAGGTTTTCAGAGTCTGACCAGTTCAGTTCAATAGGCCATCGCCAACATCCATCTGGGGGCATGCTGCGGGAGGTGTGGGTCTAGCAAAGTTTCTCTCCAAGGACATCAAACCTAGAGTCAATAATGCGTTAAGCCCTAGGAGGACTGAGCTCAACAGATCTGCTCCATGATGGATCTGCAGTGGACATCTCCTTGATTGTGTTTCTAGTCCATACTTAGTCCATCTCATAAAATAAAAGTATGTCAATGGCATTGGCTCAACAGCAAACTCACCCAACTGCTCCAATCTGCTGCTGCAGGATTGATTTCCCTCATAGCCAGCTCTGACAGGATGCCTCGGAATTGCAGAATCACTAGCAATGTAGTGTACCCAAGAAAGAAAGGATAGCCGGGGCAGTGGTGGTGCATGCCTTTAATCCCGGTACTAGGGGAGTTTGAGGCCAGTCCTGAAGGGTGAGGGGAGACGGGCTTTCATGCAACCCAGGCTGGTTTCAATCTTGGTATGTGGCCAAGGATGACCCTGAATTTCTGATCCTTCTCCCTCTGCTTCCCAAATGCTAGGATCACAGACAAGCACCGCCACACCCAAGAAGTTGTGCGTGCTAAGCAATCATTTTACCAACTGAACAGCATCCCCACCCCCTAGTGTGCTACTCCTGACAGCTCCCAGGCATCCTGATCCACCAGCCTTCTCTTCTTCCCCCCATAGCAAAGCCTCCCCTTAAGCAAGTGTCCCCTGGCCATAGATTTGGACTCCGAAACGGCAGTCCTGCACAGGCTAGTGAAGGATTTCTGGTGACGCTGACTGTAGCTGGACATTGATACTTTGTGGTGGTTCTTTTCCACACCCTTTATCCCCACCTCCAGTTCCAACCCCCGCCCCATCCCTGTACAGGAGAGAAAGGAGAAGAGAGGGGAGTGGGACAGAGAGATCCTTGAGTCTCATTTCTTCTTGTTTCTTCTTTGAGCGTGATTACTAACAAACCACAACCAACACCCCTCAAACGACCCGTCTGGTAGAGCCCTAGCATTTATATATCCTCTGGAAAGTTCCCAGAATCCCAAAGGTCACAACACTCACAGAAACATATCTGCAGCTAGCAACCTTTTCCATGCCTCTGCTAGAGCATGAGGCAAATCATAGTCAACTCCTACAAAGCAGGTGCACATCCCCACACACAGGATTAAAATGAAAACACACTCTTATAATTTCTCTGTGTTTTCTAAAAAAAAAAAAAAAACCAGGTGACTTTGTGGCACCCGGTGCCTGGGCACCAGCTGCTGACTAGGGGATACGATACAGCAAGACACACAAGCCTGGGGTGCTCCAAGCACAGAGGATGGACCATGGGTCAGACCAGCCTCCTTTTCAAGTGATATATGTGCTAATATCAAATGCCACATTGATATTACACATTGAGTGACAGACGACAGATGCCTTAGGCCAATGCTGACAGATACGCCACAGTTGGGTTGTCAGACAATACATAGATACAGAGAAAAGACAGACAGCATTACCCAGGACTGTCTCTTGAGCTCTAGCTTCATCCTGTGACCACCACCCCCCTTTATTTTCTTGCAGGCCTCTCCCATTTTTCCCATGCCATCCTCATTTTTGATAGAGACACAGAGAGGTCCCTGCTGGCAGGGAAAGAGCTAGTGGCTCAAACAAACTGGCTCACAGAAGGTAGCCATGCTCAATGCTTGGACCATCAAGGCTGGCACCAGCTGGCCTTTAACCATTACAAACGAGCCTAGTATAAGAGCCGAAGCATTAAAGGAAATAGAGGTCAAGGTCAGACTGTATTATGTACTCAGGACTGTATCTAAAAACAAAACAAAACAAAATACCCCAAGGGTCCAGGCTATAACTTAGAGGCAGAACATTTACAGAACATTCACAAGGTCCTGGGGTGAAGCCTAAGGACCTCGAGTGCATGCCTGAGAGCCCACACATTTAGGAGTTTTAAGAATAAATTTAACACCAGGCAGTAGTGGCGCACAACTTTAATCCCAGCACTCGGGAAACGGAATCAGGTGGACACTGTTGAGTTCGAGGCCAGCCTGGTCTATGGAGCAAGTTCCAGGACAACCAAGGGCACACAGAGGAAGAAAAACCCTGTGAAGGGAGGGGGGGAACAGGGGGTAGGGAGAGGGGCGTGGGGCTGGGTGGGGAGGACATATCACATATTCTGAGTGTTTTAATTCATCTTGCTCTGAGTCTCAAAGCCATAATCAAAGTGTTGATTAGAATAGATTCTTTTCTTAAACTTGAGAAAAGGTCTTATATAGGCCATACTGCCCTCAAACTTGCTACATAGCCAAGGCTGGCCTAGAACTCTGATCTTCCTGTCTCCACCTCTCAAGTCCTAGGGCTCTAGGTATGTGCTGCTGTGCACAGCTTTCAGCCTGGTCTCTCACGGAGACAGTTGCTGGGTACGTTTAGGTTTAGGGCAGAATTCTCTTGTGATTATAAAGCTGGTGACTAAGGTCCCTGACCTTGTATTACCAAGAGTGGTCCAAGATGAACCTTTCTCTGAAGTTCAAAGGCCCCTGCAGGTCTCGTGGGGTTGTCCCTGTGTCTTCCTCACCGTGAATCCTCCTCATACCTCCACTCTCTGATTTGCTTTCAAGTTTGCTTCTACTACTAGTCAGACACATTTCTGACAACATTTCTATTTCTGAGAATTTTTATAGACCATGCTTGTCTCCACAATGCATAGGACCCACTCAAGTAGAGCGTCTATGATATTTGTAAAGTTGGTATAGACAACCAATAGCTAAAGGGAGGGAGGGAGAGAGGGAGGGAGGGAAGGAGGGAGGGGGAGAGAGAGAGAGAGAGAGAGAGAGAAGCTATACATTTGGGCTGTAGAGAAGAGGCTCCGCAGTGCTTGCTGCTCTTCCAGAGGACCCAGGTTCAATTCCCAGCACCCACATAGAAGCTCACAGCTGTCTGTCACTACACTTTTAGAAGATCTGATGCCCTCTTCTGGCTTTTGAGAGCACCAAACATGCAAGTGGTACACAGACATACATACACATCTAAAATTTTTAAACAATTACAATAATAAAACTCTTTAAATTATAAATTGGCCTGGTTCCCACATCTCTCCTCCCGCCTCCCGCCCCCCGCCCCCTGCTCCCTAGCAAACAGTGTGGGCAACCTTTCTTCCTGGCTTTCTAGGCAGACCTGGGACAGACTTGAGGTGACACTTTCCCCACAAGAGATCCTGGAGGCTACACAGGGGCAGCTCTCATTGTTATACATCATAGCGATCAATATAAAATATTACTGGGGCTGGCAAGATGGCTCAGCAGGTAAAGGGGCCTGCCATCAAGCCAGAAAACCTGAGTTTGATCCCTCAGAGCCACAGGGTGGGAAGGAAGAATCACCTTATTCTCTGACCCTTCATATTCATGATGTGTGGCTCATTCACAGTCGTGCACATACATAAATGTGCACATACACAAATATGCACACACAATGCATGTACCTTTAAAAACAGAATACTAGCCGGGAGGTGGTGGCGCATGCCTTTAATCCCAGCACTTGGGAGGCAGAGGCAGGCAGATTTCTGAGTTCGAGGCCAGCCTGGTCTGCAGAGTGAGTTCCAGTACAGCCAGGGCTATACGGAGAAACCCTGTCTCAAAAAACCAAAACAAACAAACAAACAAACAAAAAAACAGAATACTGTCTCCAAAACTACCATGGAACATAACCATGAAAGACAATCTAGTGAGAAATTGTTACTGGAATAATATTTCCATAAACTCTATTAAATGCTGTCTTTTCTATCTTCCCAGCTCTTGAATTTAAAATGAGCCCCACTGGGGGACAGGGTGTCAAACATTCCAACCAGGGTTTCAGGATTCTATTCTGAGTCTGCTGTGTGGCCCCCAAGTCACCACAGTGTTTCTCTGTTCTGTTCCCTTCCCCTGCTTGTATGTGAGAGATTTAGGTAGATAAGCACTTTTCAAACTCTATTTTGTAGAACACTCATTACATGAAGCTCTCTGTAAGAAAAAGGTCCTTGGGGCTGGAGAAAGATAGCTCAGCAGTTATGAGCTCTGGTCATTCTCCAGAAGACCTGGGTTTTTTTGTTGTTGTTGTTGTTGTTGCTGTTGTTGTTTTGTTTTTGTTTTTGTTTTTTGATTGTCAAAGATGTAGTGGACCAGTCCCAGCATCCACATCCGTTTGCAACTAAAGTTTCAAGGGATCTGCTGCCCTCTTCTGGCAATTGAATGCACCTCATGCATGTGATACAGAGATACACAGCAGGCAAAAGACCCATATACATACAATAAATATAAAGGTTAAGGGTCTGGAGAGATGGCTCAGTGATTAAGAGCACTGGTTGCTCTTCCAGAGGACTGGGGTTCAATTCCCAGCACCTACATGGCAGCTCACAACTGTCTGTAACTCCAGTCCCAAGAGGACCTGACACCCTTACACCAATGCATATAAAAATAAAAATTTTTAAAAAGCTAATTTTTTTTCTTTGAGACAAGGTCACTGTGTAGCCTTGGATGTCTTGGAACTCACTATGTAGACTAAGCTGGCTTAGAGTTCCTCCTGCTGGGATTGAAGGTGTGTACTACCAAGCCCGCTAGGCTAAAAAACAACAAGAAAAAAGAAAACAAGAACAAAAAACAAAAAAACAGGAGAAAAAAAAATCTTTTAAAGGAAAAAGGTCCCGGTTCAGAAAGATGGCTCACTGATTAAAGGCATTTGCTGCTCAAACATATCTGATGGGTTGAGTTCAAGCCCCAGAACTTCCACATAAAGTTGGAAGCGAAGAACAGACTCCAAGGTGGTGTCCTCTGAACTCAATACTTGCACCATGGCAAGCACCCCTCCCCCCCAATAATATTAAGAAAAGGAAAGTAGTGTCCCACGGCCAAATGTTTGAAAGGGTGCTTCTTGGGTCGTAATGACATGCTTATAAAGCATTTGTAAAGAACGGCCTGGTTGATGTTAGCTCCACAGCTCCTGATGATCATCATCATCAGGAGCTGTGGTCTGAGTCAATCATAACACAATGTGGCCGGTTTGGTGTGCCTTCCTTTTTGTAAAGTAAAATGACAAACCGCAAGCTTGCTCCATCACATTGCATTCTGTTTATGATCCTGTGCGTCTTTGCCAAAGCCTGGACCCTGTTTTCCTCTACTTGTTCCCACGAGGCAGCCTTTGCACGCTGTCGTTTATGCCTTTCCTAAATGCTGTTCAACCATTTGAGTACTCCTGGAAACGGACCGGGAGCTGGGAACACATTCTTTGTGTCCATACTGGTGAAGCAGGGAGGAGCCATTGCAGCCCTACACCAGATCGCTCCTTACCCAGCAGATATTTATTGAGTATCTATTATATGCCAATTGTCTGGGAACTACAGCAAATGGGACACAGTACTTGCCCTCAAGGGGCTCTGGCTAGAATGAGGAGCAGTGGGTGGAGGCAATCACAACCGAATGTGAAGACTACAGCACTCCACTCGAATGCCCTTCTTAGGACATTTGGAGATGCCCCCGACAGACTATCATGAATGGGAAAAAAAAAAAAAAAAAGCCAGACACATCCCTGTGGGGTCTTGGGTACCAAAGGCAGCGTGGGAAAGCAGGGGCCGTCCTGGAATATTAAGCAGCATCTTTCACTTCACTTATGGGGAACCCTCTTTATTGATTAGTTACCTCACCTGTTCCACAAAAGGAGCAGAATGTGCTTGAAGGCATGCCCTGGGGTCAGCACTTGCCAGTACTAGAATAAGACTGACTAGAATCTTTTTATCTTTTCTTCCCAAACCAAAGCAATCATGCCTGATGAGCCTGTGTCTCCCTACATCACCAGTGGCCTGAGATTTTTTTTTTCTTCTAGCACATTCTTTTGGTACACAAATGAGGTTTCTTGATCAGTCCTGACTTTTTCCCAGTCCCCGTAGCCTTTTGACTAGACACCAATCCTGACAGGTGGTCCTCTCACCCGAAAGGACTGACCTCAAGGCAGGGCACACTCTACTTTTGAGAGATAATATTTCTGAAGTCCAGTATTTTGTTTGACTGGTCCATTTGAGACATACTGTTGTTCTGCCGTGTGGAGGCAGAAAACATTGATACTCCATCTTTAGCTTCTCATAAGACTGGCAAGACAGGTGATATGTCTTCCGCCACAGAGATTTTCTTTTTTTTTTTTTTTAAAGACTTACATCCTTCATTCTTTCTTCCTGCTTGGATTTTTGTTTTCAGACAGGGTCTCATGTAATTCAGGATAGCCTTGAGCCCTTGATCTTCCTGCCTCTGCCTCCTGCGTACTGTGATTACAGGTGTGTGCTACCACACCTCCCTGCTTGGATCTTAGGTAGACGCAGCTATCTCATGGCCAGGAGAAAACAAATTGGAGGTCACACAACTACCCAGGTACTCAGGAAGGCAAAGTGGAGAGCAGATGAGAATGCCCAGGTTTGGGACAGCCTGCCTCCAGGAGGCAAATCTGCCCTTTCTTTATATACGTCATTTTTTATTTTTAAAGGCCTTCTAAAATCTCACCAGAACACTCTTCTTTAATCCAAATCTCCCCACTCAAGAACCAGTGACATGAGTTGCCTCCTTGTGGTTTCTGCTGTAAGCTCTGTGTGTGTCCCCAAGGCTTGACTCCAACCTCTGGGCTTGACATCCCAAGATACTTCATTAACCCCTCCACTGCCGCCACATAAGAATGCCACACAGCTGGCCGTCTGTGGAAGAGATCTTATGCTATTTATGTCCAAGCTGAGCTACAAATGCTATGAGAGGCAGAAAAGCTACGCCTTCACCTAGCATTGCAAATTGTTAAGTATTGATGAATAATAATCTATCTTAAAACTTACAGGGGACACTTCTGGAAGGACATTTCCTTACTGAATGTGGAAATCATGGGGAATGACAGCATTTAGAATTACAGCCCTGAGAGGCAATGTAATACCCCAGGAAACAAGCAAATAGATCTAACTCCTCCTGTGTGTTAGGAACAAGGTAATCCTTGACGTTTGTCAAAGGAAGTTGCCTTGATCCTAAAGGAGCCTGGATTCTCACCTACTCCCCAAGTCTCTGTGGATGAGTTTGCCTGGAAGTAGGCGATGGCCAAGGTCATCTGCTGCAATGAGACCTGGGCTCTGTGTGCCAGGAGCTGGGGGAGGCTGCGCTTTGTTTCCTGAGATAAACACAACACTGCCTCTTCCACCAGACTGTGCACACACACAGTCTACCAAAAGCCTTGCAGAGAGCACCTTGCCTGCTCCAAGTGGGTTACCCAGGACAATAAAGAATCCAGGGAGTCCTGTCCCCCCTCCCCTCAACCGTGCTCCCCACCCTCCCAGAGGTGCCATGTCCCCTCTCCCTTCTTCTGTGGGGCAGTTCCGCCTGCTGGCCACCTTCTCTTTGTTCTCTGCACCATGATGGTTCAATCTGAAAAGCGCCATTGGGTTTTATATCAACGGGCACACATTGTCCAGACTGTTCACCCAACTCCACCTGCTTTCAAGCTGATTACAGACTCTTCTGGCTTCTGATAGCGTTAAAAGATAGAGGCCACGTTGGGCATGGTGGTGCAGCATTTGGGTGGCAGAGGCAGGCAGATCTCTGTAAGTTCAAGGCCAGCCTGGTCTACAGAGCTAGTTCCAGGACAGCTCTGTACAGAGAAACCCTGCCTCGGAAAAAAAAAAAAATCTAAATAAATAAATAAAGCAAGCTACTCTGGGAAAAAAATTCCAATGAATGTAATCTCACTGAGAAGTAGTTCTAGGTTATTAAAACTTTAAAGACTGAGGCTGGAGATAACTCAGTGGACCCAAGCTTGACTTCTAGCCCACGTTGGCGCACAACTACCTGTCAAGTCAGTTCCAAGTGATCTGATGCTCATTGTCTGCCCTCTGCTAGCACTATGCACATGTGGGTGGTACACAGACATACATGCAGGCAAAACAGCCATACACATAAAATAATAAATTTTTTATTTAATTTTTTCATTAAGTTATATAAATGAGTCAGTGTTGTGCCTTCAGCACACCAGGCAGAGTTTAAGGGCAACCTACTTCCAGGGACGTCACGTCTAGATCAGCCTGGAGGTTCTGGTCAGTCAGACTGAATATCTCTGTGAGTCCATCAGAATCTTGTCCTGACATTCCTTTCTTCTTCAATGGCGGTTGCTACCATGTCTTCCTGTCTCCTCGTCAGAGAGTGACTCCTTGTTAGACCTAGAATCTCTAAAGGTGCTATCTATCCGTCTTCCTCTTTCTCAAAATTAGCTACTTTAAGTTTGGCAAATTGTCAGAACAATGGCCCCCTGGCCCTTTACAGGACTGAGTAGGTAAGATGGGAGAAGTCTGGTCCCTGATGCTTTGCATGCATCCCCTCCAACCCTAGGCAGCATGGCTGTTGTGGGTAATCCATCCGTGATGAAGGGCCTGCATGACTGTAAGGCATCCCTCAGCATATACAGCAAGTAGACTAGCTAACTGATGAGCGTTCTCCCATTGGTCCAATGGCCATAGAAATGATGTGTGTGGTAGATCCCCTCGGTGGAGAGTCAAGAGGAGTTCGAGGTGGCACTTAGCGAGTAAACTGCTGGCAAGGATTTTGCTAAGGACTTCTGGCATGACTCCAGGGTGCCATCTTGGTGAGGAGACTTTTGTGTCCACATTTGTATGTTTTAAATACATAAAAAACTGAGGAGTTTTTCAAGGCCGCATGTTCCCTGGGACATAGGATAAGTGTATTTCTCGTTCCACTTTCATGTAATCAGACACACTGAGAACACCCGCCTGTCTGGAACCTGTCTCTCTGGGAAGAAAGTCGCACCCAGTCACTCAGCAACCTCAACACACACCAGCCCGTTCCCTCAAGATGATCACTTCAGAAGCATCTAGTTGGATGAGCAGTGTTGGAAGGGAACATTGTCAGTGACGCTGATGGCTGCTCCTAAGAGCTGACTTACTAAGCCCCCTCAATTGCTACACCTCTGCCCAGGGGCCATCCACAGGTTCCTCAGAGTGTGTGTCTGTGTCCTGGCAGAACCTCTAACTAAGGTCCATCAACAGCTTATGCGACCTCTTTCCTCAGACCTGGTTTCCTAACCGCCAAATAGAATAAATTCTTTCTTCCTGCCTTTCTTGCTGAGTTCTGATCTAGACGAGTTGGACATCTTTAAAAGTCCTCTTCTGACTTCATTAATTCTCTTAGTCCCCTCTTTCTCCTGTCGTGGCACCCACACGCTGTACTTAACTAAAGAACCATCCCCTCCTCCAGGGCTCCCTCTCTTTATACCAGTGTCTGGATCCCTCCCCTTCTTCCTCAGGTGCTAGCCTGCCACACTGGCTCAGGCGAGACAATGCTCAGGGTGAAGCTAGAGCAGTAGGGTGCAGGGTCACGACTCTTGCTTTGGTCCTGCTTCCCGCATGGCCCGATGGCACATTTGGTGGCCAGAGCCTGATCTTTGAAGAATTGCACATTCTAGAATGTTCAAAAGGTGCAGACTGCTCAGCTTGTTTTACAGCATCGAGTGAGACTCTCTGGTGAGATTTCTGAACTCTAGAACATGTATTCACATGTCAAGGGAAAGGGAGTCTCCAGACTTTTAGGGTCACCAAAGTAGATGTGGCTTCTGGAGAGATACTGTTATATTCCAAAAGGTTAGAGAGAGAGGGGCAGGGCTTTTCCATCCTGTCTTCAAAAAGCAAAGGTTTCCTCCCTCCCCCCCCAACCCCACCCCTGTTAGAACTGAAAGCAGTGGCCTCTTTCTCCTACATGAGGTCAGAGAAAACCCATTTTTCTACATCCCTCAAGGTAGGCCTGACTTCTCAAACTGGAGAGTTTTCTATCTGGGTTTTATCCAGTTGCCCCTTGAGTAAGCCCTAGAGCAAGGGGCGCCTACTCAAACATGATTACTTACATCCTATTTTATCTCACAACGTAAACCATAAGAAACCTGCCTCTGACCCTGCATACCTCATGTGCATTCAGATCCAAATGAGTCAAGGTGGAATAAGCCCACGGGATAGGATGGGAGGAGGAGGTCTTGTTCTGTCAAGTGGTTTATGGGAAAGGAGACAAAGCCCCATGGCTGCTCAGGGAGATCTGGGCAATACTCATCAAACTGGTTCGGCCCTGTGGAAGGTCTGGGAAAACTGCTGGCCAGGCCTCTGCATCTCTCAACATGGCTCATTCCTTCTAGTGGGAGGCAGAAAGGTCCAGAAGCCTTTCAAGGCCAGCTCCAGGTGGGAGGGAGCGTGTTCGGATGAGAGCGCTGCCCTCTCTCATAGTCTAGAGGGAACTAAGGTTAACTAGTAGCCACAGCTAGAGTAGGGACAAGATTGCAGTGCCAAGATGCCAAGCACCTCAGACAAGGTCTCTGGCTTGCTCAATACCTTGAGCAGCCCTCCTCGATCCTCTCTGCCCCTTCAGTTTCTTTCTGAGCTGGCTGATTACCATCCCCCAAATTACCCCATGTGAAGAGAAGCCTTCTAGTCTCAAAGGGGAAGCAGGAGTGTGGAGGAGGCTCTGTGGGTACTGAAAGAGGACAAGAAGTCACAGGGCAAATCAAGATGCTGAGGGTGCTCTAGAGAAGCCTCCACGGGTAACCAGAACGGGATGGGGTGGGTTTTAAAAGGGCCACCCTTAAGAGCTGGGCACGAGAGAATCACATCTACATTCCTTAGCAGGGAGAAAAGTCCCCCCTCCCAGCTGTGATTGATCCCTCTAAATGCTGAACTTAACTGCTAGGGTATTTGTGTAAAACTTCACAATGGCAAAGTGAAGTTCACTTCTCCCTCCCTCTCCCTCTCCCTCCCCCTCTCTCTCCTTCTCCCTCTCTCTCTCTCTCCCTCTCTTTTTCTCTCTCTCTCTCCCTCTCTCTCTCTCATGTCTCAACCATGCTGGCCTTGAATTCATACTCTTGACTTGGGGGCCACTGCAATTAAAGGGATGCACCACTCTACACCCCTCTCTCAAAGAACCGTTCTTTACAAAAGCTTTGTGGGTTTTGTGCTGTCTACATGGCAACAATGAGCAACAGCATCGACTTTTTTGGTGTCTTGCTGGTACTTGTCATAAGGGCCAGAAGGCAGCTTCTGATCCTGGAAAGTAAAAGGACAATTTCAGAGGCTGCAAGACTTTATGAGGTGCTCTTGCTTTTGCCAGTCTGGGATGGCATGGATTCTTAAGGCTGCTGATTTCTGGCAGAAAGAAAACTACTGGTTTCATACCCATATAGATGGGACCTGGAATCTAGGACTCTAGATTCCAGAACATATTTGGCTTAGAGTTTATTTCTGGCCCAGGAAACCCAATATACAAGAAAGCATGAAAACAAGGGCGGCAGGAGCAGGAGGGGAATTCAGGCCCGGTATACTTCTGGGACACTGACTTTCCTGAAAAGCCGCCTTTAGGTTTGCTGATGAGCTCAGCTCAAGTGTCCATGTTAGGGGCAACCCAATTATTCTGTGACTGATGTGAATGGAGCTCCTAGAGGCCCTATTCTCAGAGCTTTGCCTAAGACATGGCTTTGCCTGAAATGTGGCTGTCCCCCGTTGCAAGGAGAAATCTCTGGAAGGGGTGCGGGGGAAGGCGTGCTCTGCTCTGTGTGTGTGTGTGTGTGTGTGTGTGTGTGTGTGTGTTAGGTTTACAAGGTTCCCTCAATTGCTGGTCTGAGCATATGGGTGCCTGTGCAGGTTTTAGCTCTACAAAGCTAAAATAGGCAAGGATTCCAGTTCAGTGACCAGAACTTAGACTCTGAGTCTGGTGAAGGACACTCCACTGAGAAGCTGCTCGCTGTGAGAGCTAGTGAACACTGGGACCCTGTCTGGGTGGCACCCAGCTGGCCACTGAAAGGGCTGTCCTCCCATAAGGCCCCTGAGAATGGAACCCAGTGGGAACTTTAGCAGAAGCTGCCAGGCAAGGAAGGCAGAATGGGCGGCAAGAGTGTGGCTTCTCTGTCCTTTGGGTAGACTGAGAGGGGACTCGGGTCTCCTCTGGGGGAGATGTCATGGCTATTGGCTTTCTGGGTTTGGACTCTAACTTGTGCGGTTTGGTAATATGTGCCTTTTCTGGTTCTGGTGAAGGCCACTCAACAGTCAGGCGCCATTATGAGTCCAAACACTTGCCTTCTCCCTCAGTAGGAGCACCCCAGAAGGGAATTTGTTATTCATTAGTATCTCTACTACAGATATGGATAGGGATTGACACTTGTGGGCCGGCAAAGAAACCCAGAGCTCTGCCCTGAAGAGTCAGGGGTTTCTTCCTGAGAAAAATGTTACCTGTGAGAATCATTTGATCCACAAAAGCATGCAAATGAAGAGGCTCAAATCCTTGTGTTGCTTTTATTAGCACCAACTAAGGAAGTGGCCTATACTAGAGAGACTCTGCACATCCAAAAAGCCACGGAGTATCTGAGAGCTGCTACTTTTACAGAGCAACGTGGGTCATTTGGATGCAAAGGGGGGGTGGGGCTGGCAGATGTGTCCAAAGGCATCTGTGTCACTGGTCCTTGTCAGTGGCCCAAAAAAGTGACATTCTGCTGCACCGAGTGGGTTTAAGAGCACCGAGTGGGACAGGAGAGACAGGTCTGTTGTTAAGGGCGCTGGCTGTTCTTCTAGAGGCCCTGGGTTCAGTTCCCAGCATTCATGGGGAAGTTTGCAACTGTGTTTAAATCCAGGGGATACAACACAATTTTCTGGCCTCTACAGACACCAGGAATGCAAGTGTTGTGTACAAACATACATATAGGCAAAATATGCATACATAGAAAAAATTTTAATTAAAAATATGAAGTACAGGCTGAAATGATGGCTCACTGACTACATAGTGTAGCAGTGGCACACGCCTTTAATCCTAGCACTGGGGAGACCGAGACAGGTGGATCTCTGAGTTTAAAGCCAGCTTGGTCTACAGAGTGAGTTCCAGGACAGCCAGGGCTACACAGAGAAACCCTGTCTTGAAAAACTAAAAATCAAAAATCAAAAAAAGCACTGTCTGTTCTTCCACTAGAGGACCTGGGTTCAATTCCCAGCACCCACATGGTGGCTTACTGCAGTCTGTAACTCTAAGTCCAGGGACCTCAACACCCATTTACACAAAATACATGCAGGTAAAACATCAATGCACATAAAATTTAAAAAATAAAACGCACAAATGGGGGCTGGCGAGATGGCTCAGTGATTAAGAGTACTGACTGCTCTTCCAAAGGTCCTGAGTTCAAATCCCAGCAACCACATGGTGGCTCACAATCACCTGTAATGAAATCTGACGCTCTCTGGTGTGTCTGAAGACAGCACTGGTATATTTATCTATAATAATAAATAAATCTTTAAAATAAAAATAAAAGCACAAGTAATGCTGAGCTTAAGGCTTTGAAAGCCTTTAATCCCAGCACTTGGTAGGCAGAGGCAAGCAGATCTCTGTGATTTTGAGGCCAGCCTGGTCTACAGAGTGAGTTCCAGAATAGTCAAGCCTATAGTAACCCTGTCTCAAACAAAACAAAACAAAACAAAACAAAAACCAAAAAACAAAAAGCAACAAAAACCAAAAACCAAAAACCAAAAACCACTGAAACAAAAAAACAACAACAACAACAACAACAAAAGCTTTGAAAGCAGATTCTCTGGCTTTTGAACTATATTGTAATGAGCAAAACAGCCAGCATGCTGGGCAATGGTGGCGCATGCCTTTAATCCCAGCACTTGGGAGGCAGAGGCAGGTGGATTTCTGAGTTCAAGGCCAGCCTGGTCTACAGAGTGAGTTCCAGGACAGCCAGGGCTACACAGAGAAACCCTGTCTCGAAAAAACCCAAACCCAAACCCAAACTCAAACCAGCCAGCGTGTATCTCATACTCCCCACCACACTGAGAGGATGCTCTACAGAAAAGCCAGAAGAGGGTTCGCAGGACAAGAGGGCAACCCAGAAAAGATGGAGATGCAAAAACTTCGAATATGGGGATAAGCTCATCACAAAATGAATGCAAATAAAAAAATTAAAATGGTGTGAAAATGTTCTGAAAGCTCATAAGCAAGCCTTCTAGGGTAGGGAGAGCATCACGGGGAAACGACACGGCTGTAATGATGTCATGTGGACAGAGGCAGTGCAAACAGCCAGGCCTGACGGAAGGGAAACTGGGTTTCTCTGAGTGGGTACAGGGTCACTGGGTCTGTTTGAGAGTCTGCTCCTGCAGCCCCTTCCAACAGAGTACACAGGACCACGCCTCTGTAGCCCACTGCAAGTGCCTTTCTTCTCTAGGCAGGAGCAAAGACAAAGGAAGATTAAGGAACTGTGAGAAATTCCTACTGGTTCAGAGTCAAATAGCTTCAACATGGTTGAAGACAATATGAAGATTACCCTTAGAAGGTTTCCAGTTTCCGAAGATGACTCAGAATGCCAAAAGCCAACCAGGCCAACTGGGCCCATGCTTGCTTGGAGCTAGAACCCATGTGACCCCTTGAGTTGAACTGGTATTGGCAGTCTAGCCTTTTCTCATTCCTAAACCACCTGGCAGCATCGTTTACAAAAGGAAATCCCTTAGGGAAAGAAATAGCTAGAGATGAGTGTAATGTTGGCCCTTGGGAGGCTGAGGCAAGGGGAACTGCCATGAGTCATGACAAGACTTTCAACTTTCAACTTTTGGGAAGACTTTTGACGATAGCAGTGGCAAATTTGTTGTTTAGTATTTCTTGGGTTTGTTGTGGCTTGAGATCGGGTCTCATGTAGCTAGGCCAGGCTGCCCTTGAATTCAGTATGTAGTCAAGGATGACCCTGAACTCCCCCGTCCTCCTGCCTTCCCTCCCAAGTGCTGGGATTACAGATGCCCACCACCTCACCTGGTTTGTGAAGTCAGGGCTTCATTCATGCTAAGCAAGTGTTCTTCCAACCAAGTCATACCCCTGAGACAACTCCTATGTATTTTTTTTAACTTTTTTTTTTAAAAAAAAACTTTGCTTAATCTTTAAATCCGGTTGTAAATTACATTGAGTAAGGCAACATCCAAGGCCTAGAAATCCTGCATTTAGCTCTAACCATACACTTGAATCACACTTCTATCCCTGCTTAATAAACCCAACTTTGCTTCATGCTCACTAATCCTAAAACTCTTTTTGAGGCAAAGTCAAGTTGAAGCAGCAGGGGATGCTTCTCCGAATCCAAGTGGCTGCCCCGCCCCTCTGATACTGACATTCCTGCCCTGCCCCCAACCCTACGACAGATACCCTCCTTTTTGAAACGTCATGGTTAGAGCACATGCTCTGGCCAAAGGGAACTAAAAGACCTCCGGGGTACCTCAACAGGAATCAGAAACACGGAAGCATTTATGAAAACTCCAAAAGACTAAGCAACTTGGGGCGTGTGCTCTGTGCGCAGCTTTCCACAGTAAACAAGATTCCACTTAGAAAGGTTAAAAGCTGGGCGGCAGTGGCGCACGCCTTTAATCCCAGCACTTGGGAGGCAGAGGCAGGCGGATTTTTGAGTTCGAGGCCAGCCTGGTCTACAGAGGGAGTTCTAGGACAGCCAGGGCTACACAGAGAAACCCTGTCTCAAAAAAACAAAAACCAAACCAAAAAAAAAAAAAAAAAAAAAAGATTTATGTGAATACACTGTAGCTGTTTTCAGACACACCAGAAGAGGGCATCAGACCCCATTAGGGATGGTCATGAGCTACCATGTGGTGACCAGGAATTAAGCTGGGGACTTCTGAAAGAGCAGCTGTCAGTGCTCTTACCCACTGAGCCATCTCTCCAGCCTTACTGCAGGCTTTTACGGTAGATCTATAATGAGATTTGTTCAAATGACCAGAACTGGAAGTGAAGCTGATATCATGACAGTAGAATTAAAATTAGTATCATCCGGCCTCTGGAGTTTCGCAGGCACTAGCTGGGTGGGTGTCACTTTATTTATTTATTTATTTTTGGTTTTTTTTGTTTGTTTGTTTTTTGGTTTTTTTTTTGAGACAGGGTTTCTCCATGTAGCCTTGGCTGCCCTGGAATGGGTGGGTGCCATTTAAGACAAGCCCACAATGGATTAGGTCCTAATATCTGCTGATCAGATTGGGACAAAGGAGCCCACGTTGGGGAGACAGACGGATCTCTGTAAAGTCAAAGCTAGTCTGGTCTATAACAGAGAATTCAGGGCTACATCGTGAGACCCTGGTTCAAAAAAGAAAAAAAGCCCACAGAGTGGCGTATTGTGGGGATCTAAATAGCAGTCAACTGTGGAAAACCCAAGGGATACAATTGTGTGCTACAGACAAAAAAAAGAGTTTTGTGTTTCTGCAAGGTTAGACCACTCTGAATACATCATCAGAAACCTGAGTTCCCAGAGCCTTGGAAAACTCAGCCATATAGAGGGAGAACTCCATCTGACCCTCTGAACCCTAAAGGCGTGTGTTTCTGCTGCCAAGGAATGGGAGGCTCAGACCCATCTCCAAGTCAAAAAGCTGGAGGCACCAGTGTGTATCTGACCTCTGGAGAGATGTGTATACATCCCAAAACAGGCAGAGAAAGAATCCAGAGCCTTCTTGTCGAGTCTCCTGCCCACACCGGTTGGGAAGGCGAGAAGCAGCTGTCATTGCCCTTCGTATAAGTGGAGAAGGCTTTTGTGGAGCTGCCTCCAGCCGCCTCACATCACCCTGTACAGTAACTAACTTGGTTCCACTTTCAGAGGGTCAGTATGAGAAAGTTAATAAAGAAAATCTGGTGGAATCCCATTAAAAGGCACCCCACCATTTAAACAAATCATCAGTAATCTGGGGCATTAAATGGTTTGGCAGGTGACTCGAGACACCACCAAGCCTGCTGACCTGAGATCACACCCAGAACCTACATGGTGGAAAGAACTGACTACCACAAGTTGTCCTCTGATCTCCACATGTTCAAATGCCTTGGCAGGCTCACTCTCCTTCCACCAGAATAAATAAACGTAACTTAAACAATGTAAGTATCGGAAAATTGTTCTATAGGTACATGCCAAAATGAAAACATATTGGAGGAAGTTTACAAACCAGGTAACTTTCATGGTAGAACATGGGATGCTTTTAATCCCAGCACTTGGGAGGCAGAGTGACAGGGAAGCCTGGTCTACAGGTCGAGCTCCAGGACAGCCAAGGCTACAGAGAAAGTTTGTCTCTGTCTTGAAAAAGCAAAACAAACCAGGCAGTGGTGGCGCACGCCTTTAATCCCAGCACTTGGGAGGCAGAGGCAGGTGGATTTTTGAGATCAAGGCCAGCCTGGTCTATAGAGTGAGTTCCAGGACAGCCAGGGCTACACAGAGAAACCCCGTCTTGGAAAACCAAAAAAAGAAAGAAAGGAAGAAAGAAAGAAAGAAAAAGCAAAACAAAGCAACAAACAAAAACTTGATAAGAAGTATAAGTGTGTGCTGCATACACTCTTCTCCACACTGCCTGACAGGGCTTGCTTCTTCTATCCAATCCTACCTATATATATTTGTCTCTTTGCTGTAGCTGAATGAGACCAGAAGTACTTAACTCAAAGGGAGGGGCTCATTTCAGGTCAGAGTTTCATAGCCATTGAAACTGTCCCGGCAGAGGTAGACTGGGGACAGAGCTGCTGGAAATTCAAATTTAGATCTCCCCACAGGATTCTGAGGCACCTCCACTAAACTACTCCACACCCAGACTTCCCAAGTTCTCCTCCAGGGTCTAGCCTGGCCAGTACCCCTGACCTCTTCATCCAAGCCTTTCTCACAATCTAACAGATTTAACCTGGTACCTCAATGAGTTCTCCAACATCGTTTGGCCTTCTCAGCCTTGACTCCAGAAGAGTGAAGGCTTGGGTCAGAATCCTCCCTACCTATCCACCATACTACAGGACACCTCCAACACCATATCCAAAGCTCCCACTTGTCATACCTCCCAGCTTGGAATAGGAAGCACATCTTGTATACCAGCCCAGTCCCTTCTGTTAACCCGACTGCACCCCACCTATGCCACTTCAACCTCTAGACCCACCATGCTGTATCCATTACCAACTTAAAACGAACAAAAGCCCACGTGTTCAGACAGATCTCTCTGCAGGAACATCCAACAATACCTCTCCCAAAGCTACCAGTCCTGTAGAAATGTTTGCCAACCAGAATTACCTAGATGAACTCCAGAGTACAGGTGTTAGGACCATCATGCACCTCTTCAAAGGATTCAAGAAATTTAAAGATGACTCGAGAAGCAGCTCAATGAAATCAAGGAAGAAGACCTTACAGAGTGAAGAGTGAAGGCCAAGGCTGGGTAGGAACAACAAAGCCAAGCCAGGACCTGAAAATGTTCCTAGGGACAGAGATAGATGCTGAAGAGGACTTGAGCTGAGGCAAAGATGGAATTGAAAATCCCAGTGGCCCAACTAGAAAACAGCCAGGAAAGCCTCGCAAGCAGTGAATCATGCAGAAGGCAGAATGTGGAGTCTCAGAGATAATACAGACTCAGAGATAATATAGCAAGTGACATGAAAAAAGAAAAAACTAAACAAGCAAACAGGAAAGGATTACACGGGAAATGTAAGACACATTGAGAAATGGTTAGTGATAGATGAGGGAGACTAATCCAAAGGCAATGCCACAGACCAGGTGGTCAACAAGATCCTAGAAGAGGACTTACCAAAGCTAAAGAAAGACATCCATACAGACGCAAGAGGCACATGAAAGCCGAGGGTGGTGGTGCACCACACCTTTAATACTGGCACTCACAGGTGGCAAAGGCAGGTGGAACTCTGTGAATCTGAGGCTAGCCTGGTCTACATAGTGAGTTTCAGGACAGCCAGAGCTATGTAAAGAGATCCTGTCTCAAAAAAAAAAAAAAAACACAAAGAACATCAAGCAGACAGTACCAAAAAAGAAAATTCCCTTGGCATATCACAGAAAAACACCAAGAATAGGTAACAGAGAAAGAAAAAGGAAAACCCATCAGAGTAACCGTGGATTTCTCAATGGAAACTTTGAAAGCCAGAAGAACCTGGAGCAATGCATTCCAACACTTAAAAGACTATGATGATCAAGATATAGTAATATACCCAGCAAAACTATCTGCCATGATTGATGGAGAAAGGAAAAATTCCCACAACATGAATACCCTTTAAAAACTTATATCCGGGGAGGCAGAGGCAGGCGTATTTCTGAGTTCGAGGCCAGCCTGGTCTATAGAGTGAGTTCCAGGACAGCCAGGGCTACACAGAGAAACCCTGTCTCAAAAAACCAAAAAAACCAAAAAATCCAAAAAAACAAAACAAAGCAAAACGAAAAAACTTATATCCGGCTGGGCAGTGGTGGCGCACGCCTATCATCCCAGCACTCGGGAGGCAGAGGCAGGTGGATTTCTGAGTTCGAGGCCAGCCTGGTCTACAGAGTGAGTTCCAGGACAGCCAGGGTTATACAGAGAAACCCTGTCTCAACCCACCCCCCCCAAAAAAAAACCCAAAAAACTTATATCCATGAATAGAATCCAAGAACACATCAATAAGATAATCCACCATGATTATCCCAGAAATGCAGAGATGAACTTTGCAGGTAAATGGATGGATCTAGAAAAGATCATATTGGGGCTGGAGAGATGACTCCGCTGGTAAAAGCACTGGCTGCCCTTCCAGAGGACCCGGGTTCAATTCCCAGTGCTCACATGTCAGTTCACAACTGTAACTCATTTCAGGGCATCGGACACCCTCACACATGCATACATGCAGGCAAAACAATAATGCACATAAAACTAAATTATTAAAAAGTACAATCTCAAAAAATTACAAAATATGATGAAGAATGTGACAGGAATTCACACTATATAAATTCTAGAATCCGGTCTTGAGAAGTTTTGTAGCCTCTTCCTCTATCCTATTGAAATACTATGACCATATCTTAACATAGAAGTACAGGCTTGGACTGATGAGATGGCTCAGCAGGTAAGAACACTGCTTTTCTAAAGGTCCTGAGTTCAAATCCCAGCAGCCACATAGTAGCTCACAACCGTCTGTAATGAGATTTGACACCCTCTTATGTTGCGTCTGAAGACAGCTACAATGTACTTAGATATAATAATAAATAAATCTTTGGGCAGGAGCAATCAGGGACTGAGTGAGTAGGGTCTACTGGAGCAAGCAGAGGTCTTAAAGTCAATTCCCAACAACTAGATTAAGACTCACAACTATCTGTACAGCTACAGTGTGTACTCATATACATAAAATAAACCTTTAAAATAATAATACCTGAGTGAGCAGAGGTCCTAAATTCAATTCCTAACAACCACAAGAAGGTTCACAATTTGTACAGCTACATAAATAATCTTTAAAAAAAGCCAGGCAGTGGTGCGTACACCTTTAATCCCAGCACTTGGGAGGCAGAGGCAGGTGGATTTTTGAGTTCAAGGCCAGCCAGGTCTACAGAGTGAGATCCAGGAAGCCAGCGCTACACAGAGAAACCCTGTCTTGAAAAACCAAAACCAAACCAAACCAAACCAAATCTTTAAAAAAAAAAAAAAAAAGTACAGGCTTTGGGGGCCCTGAAAATCCATCATCTTCAAAACCAAACCAAAACAAAACAAAAGGCAGTTTTGACACCGTCTACCTCATTTTCCACAGATTTGGCTAATCCTGTCTCCCATCAATTTTTCTTCCCAGGTTTTTCTTTTTTATTATATGTAAGTACACTGTAGCTGTCTTCAGACATCTCAGAAGAGGGCATCAGATCTCATTATGGATGGTTGTGAGCCACCATGTGGTTGCTGGGATTTGAACTCAGGACCTTTGGAAGAGCAGTCAGTGCTTTTAACCACTGAGCCATCTCTCCAGCCCCCACTTCCCAGGTTTTTCTATACAATGGAGGGCAGGGAAAATCTCCCTGCTCTGGCTCCCTTACCCTGGCAAGGGCAGCCAGGAAAGAGTTCTCATGCCCCAAATGATGTAGGTGCTCTCAGCTGCCACAGAGGGACCATGATCCTAGGAGAGAGCTGTACAAGGTACAGAGTGGTCTCATAGAGGAGGTCTGGGCACACACCCAGCAGCTGCCAGCCCACATACCCTGACATGTCCCCTCCTCCCTACTCATAGCTTCAGCCAGCCATAAGACACATCTCACCAGTGGCAGGAGAGGTTATAATCTTTGCCTTGGGTCTCAAGCAGTTTGGTGAGTGGTCCTTTTGTCTGGAGTATATACATCTTTAGCTTTGTTTGGCATTTGTCTCTGGGTTTTGGGTAGGGTTTTTTGTTTTTGTTTTGTTTTGTTTTTTTAACAAGACAAGGTTTCTCTTCTCTTGTAGCCCTGGCTGTCCTGGAACTCACTCTGTAGACCAGGCTACCCTCGAACCCACAGATCTGACATCTTCTGCCACCTGTGTGCTGGGATTAAAAGAATGTGCCACTATCAGCCAGCGGTTTGGGGTTGTTTGAGAGCTGATGGCTTCCTAAAGCCAGAGAAGAAAGTACCTATCTCGGTGTTTGGAATTTCAACAGCCTTTGGGACTGTTACTCTGTGGCTCTGGCTGATGCAGGATGACCCATGTCCTGTCTGGAAGGCAGGATAGCTGTTTGGGTTGGTATGGGTTTACTGTGGAATAAAGACTCAAGAGGACGAATAAAACAAGCAGCTTACTTGTTTGAAGAATATTTGCTGACCTGGCTTAGCTGTTAGGAATCTCTTAAGATTTCTCTTTTCCTGGGTGGTTCAATGTTGATATCAACCCCGAGTATTCTGGACCAAATTCTAGCTAAATGGGTGGTAGACAGAGCTAAGCTCCAGGCTAAAAAGATCACCAATGATTCTATTGAAGGGAAATTAGATCACTAATGACTCTATTGAGGGGGAATTAAAAATAGCATATAGCAACGGGCGGTGGTGGCACTCGCCTTGATCCCAGCACTTGGGAGGCAGAGGCAGGTGGATTTCTGAGTTCGAGGCCAGCCTGGTCTATAGAGTGAGTTCCAGGACAGCCAGGTCTACACAGAAAAACCCCGTCTCGACAAGCAAAAAAAAAAAAAAAAAAAAAAAAAAAAAAAAAAGCATATAGCACTGAACAATACAGTTTATGTACATGTTAGATCTTGCTGAGGGATGACCACAAACAGTCCTTTTTATTGTTTCAGAACAGATTTTTATTTTTTATATGTATGAGTGTTTTGCTTGCATGTATGTCTATGCCGCAGTGCATGTCTGATACCCAGGGATGTCAGAACAGGGCATCTGATTCTCTTCGAACTGGAGTTACAGGACGTTGTGAGCCACCCTGTGGGTGCTGGGAACTGACAGTGCTTTTAACTACTGAGCCATTTCCCGCCCCCCCCCCCAATTACGTTGAATTTTTCATGTTTTAAAGTTAATTTTGTTTCTATATGTGTGGGGGTGCTGTGCCAGAGAGTGACTGTGGAGGTTAGAGGACAACCTGTAGGACTTGGAGAGGTTGGAGAGATGGCTCGGCAGTTAAGAGCATCGGATGCTCTTCCAGAGGACCCTGGTTCAAGTCCCAGCATGCAGAGTGCCTCACAACCATCGGTAAGTCCGATCCCAGGAGCTCCAGTGCTGCTCCTCTGGCCTCTACTGGCACTACATGCACACAGTGTACACACATTCAGCCAAAATACATACACGCATGAATGACTGGTATGTTCTCAACAAAATTCATCAAGGGATTTCATATAGTTTAAGGATGTCAAAAAAGTAATCTTATTTGGATCTGAACATACTATCTCCAGATTAGAAGATTTAGTATTGCTAAGAAGTGAGCTTCCCACGAACTACTTACAGGTTTAACACAACTCCAATATGAATCTGGGGGGATATTTATTTTCAGAAATGGCTGATCTGATTCTATAGTTAAAATGACAAAGTAAGAGACTTATGAAAGAAGAAAAAGAAAGGTCTGAAGGTAGGGGGTAGCGGGTGGAGGGTGGGGGACAGGGGTGGGAGGGGCTTAGCACTGGCAACTCTTCCAGAGGACCTGAGTTCAATTCCCAGCACACGGCTCCCAACCATCTGTCATGTGATCTGACGCCCTCTGTTGGCACACGGGTATACATGCAGGTGGAGCTCTCAGATCCATAAACGGTGATGAAGATAGTATAGTGTTGGTGGAAAGAATAAAGGAACAGAAAACCTGGGACCAGAGCTTGAGCTGTGGTCAACTAGTACAAAGCAAAGCTAAGATCACTGTTCAGTGAGAACAGTGTGTGCATGTGCATGCTGGGGATTGAACCCGGGGACTTTCACCAGTGTTAAGCAAATGATCTACCACTGAGCTGTACAGCCAAGACCAAGAAATAATATTTTTCATTTCTTATTTTTATGTGTATAAATGTTTTGTTTGAAGGTATGTCTGTTCACCAAGTATGTGCCTTGTGCCCACAGGGGACACATGGCTGTGAGTTGCCATTTAGGTTCGAGGACCTGAGTCCCCTAGAACAGTTAGTACATTATACCCGCCAAGCCTCCAACCTCAGGATACAATTCTTGAACAAGCGAACATATTCAGAGGAAAAAAAAAAAAAACCTCATGACCTCGACTCTATACAGATTGGACATAAAACGCATTAGAGATCTAAATAGCAAATCTCAAGTGCCAGGTGAGGTGGAACACTTCTATAGTCCCAGCACACGGGAGACAGAGAAGAATCGCAAGTCTGAGGCCATACTGAGCTACACAGCGAGACATACCCCACCACACCACACCACCACTTCCCACCCTCCAGAGACAGCGTCTCATTATGTAGCCCTGGCTATCCTAGAACTCATTACGTAGACCAGGCTGGCCTCAAACTCATGTACAGATCAGTCTGTCTCCGCCTCCTGAGTACTGGGCTTTAAGGTGTGTGGTGCAATGCCTGGCAAGACTCTGTTTCAGTTGACAAAACAAAGTGTAAATTTTTTTAAAACACAGGAGAAAGATTGATTAATGTGTAGCTTACTGCATAGGGCATCTGCTTACAGTGGGCCTGGCCCTGTTTCATTCTAAGCAGAATCCCCTGCTCAAGTTTTAAGTCTCAATTGAATCTGGCTTGTCACTTGCTCCTTGAGTTCCGGCTCTCTTTTCTTGGGGGAGGAGAGGTGGAGATGGAGACCTGGCTGCCCTTGAACTCTTATGTATTTGAGGACGGGCCTTGACTTTCTAATCCTCCAATCTCCACCACTTCAGGGATTACAGGCGTGTGCCAGCCACCACCCTGGTTTATGCGATGCTGGAGTGGAACCTAAGGTTTGGAGAACACCAGGCAAGCACTCTACCAACTGTGCTTCATGCCTGGCTTCTTTTTGCTTCTTCTTTTTTTTTTTTTTTTCTTTACAGATAGCCCAGGTTGTCCTTAAACACTCTGTGTAGCCAAGGATGGTCTTGAACTCTTGATCCTCACCTCTACTTCTATCATGCTAGGATTACAGGGGTACATCGCCTAAGCCCAGCTCCTTTTTAAAATCTAATCTGGAACCCTACCTAGCCCAAGGGATGGTGTCAGCCATACTCAAGGCGAATCTTTCCTTCTCCATTAAACATCTCTGGGGATATCCTCGCAGACACGCCCAGAAGTGACACTGGAGATTAACCATCACATAAATACAAGTAAACACCGTGACAAGGCTCAGAAACATCCTAAGCGAAGGGTCCACACATGAAGGCTGTAGGGCAGACTCCAGTGACATTACAGAAAAGGCAGAACTTTTAAGGGCTGGCTCGGGTGGTGATGCCTGGGTTGTGAAGCGTCACTAGAAAACCTGGTTTAACAGACGGGTTCTGCCCTTTAATTATAGTACTGGCTACACATCTTGTTTATTCAAAACTCAGCCCCTGACTTGCTCCAGGGAAAAGGGTGAATTCCTGACTGTACAGAACCACTCTTGACTGCAGAACATCCCTCCACGAAAGCACAGGTTTCTGCCGTAAGACTGGGTAGTTGTGGGGGCTGGTGAGAGGGCTCAGTGGATAAGAGCACTGGCTGCTCTTCTGGAGGTCCTGAGTTCAATTCCCAACAACCGCATCTATAAGGGCATCTGATGCCCTCTTCTGCCATATGGGTGTACATGCAACAGAACAGTCGTAGGTTAAAATTAAAACAAAACAAAACTGGGTAGCGGGAGCAGAGTTTGGAGTTACATGAGGGCTGTGTACCAAGAGAATGCTAAGGTAAGAAGGGCAAACCTCAAATCCAAAAGCTGGTAAATGCCTACTGTACCACCTACATAAACTGGTACCTCAGGAAAAGTCAAATGCCTCTCTCACTGGGCAAACAAATTGACAAAATGGAGAGACTTAATAAGAGGAATGAAGAAAATGTACATAAAAGACAAGAACTGTCCCGAGGGTAGATGAGACAGAACATGTCACTTGGGTCAACAAAAGTTATGTAGGCTGGGGAAGAAACCTAAGGTTGATATTCTATTGTCCACCCCAGTGGTCACTGAGCCATTGCTAGAGAGGGCAGACCCCTCAGAGGTCCCTGGGTTCTCATGATAAAAAAAATAAAAGACATTTGCTATGAAGGAATGAAAATTAAACAGCTAGCTGGCCACTTGACAGGAAGATGGAGGAACAACCCATTCAGAGAGGACTTGGAGGCAGCTGATTAGGGCCCAGTCAGATGCCTCAGTGACACCAGATCTCTACCAGTAACCGCCAATAAGGTTAAGGCTACTCATAACCGTTTACCCAATCGTGATCGCGTGACCACTCAAGCAGAATCCAGACCATAGAAAAGGACAGAGCTGAAGCAAGGAAGACAGGATTTTGCACAAAGAGGAGACAAGGACACACCCTATGTTGTCTGCTTATGGGGAAGGGGGGCTGAAAGGGCAGTGTTAACCTCAGAAGACATGAAGAGCCAAAGAGATCCTAGAAAATCTCCACACATTTGAAGGCTTGGAACAAATTGTAGATCTAGCCAGAGAGGAAACCCGCCCTTTATTGGATTGGTTGACAGCTTTGTGGAAGCGAGCTTTCCCCGGGCACTTGATTTAACTCGAGTCAGAAGGGCAATGGAAAACCAGGAGAGAAGCAACTGAACTGGCTAGGAAGGTGAGTATAATTGACTGACTTTACCACAAGAGATCAACAGCACAGGCATGGTCCCTGCTCCCGGCATAAGAAAAATTCTAGTTAAGGGCACCCCTCCACATCTGAGAATGACACTGTCCTCAACTCTGGCCAGCGGCCAAACTGTTGGGGAAGCTATCAACTTCTTCAGGGTGACTAGAGAACTGTAGGCAGATAAGACAATGTCCCCTCTGTCCAACGCACACAATCAAAGCAACACCGTAGGGAAATTCACCTAGAGGCGGCCTTTTTTAGGCAAAGGTGAGAGAAGACCACTACCCAGACCCAACCCTCCATTCAGAAAACCGGGGATATAAAGCCATTTGAAAGGTGAGATCAGTTATCAGTAAGACAGCCACAAGGAGGAGGACTCAGCAACAGACACCTTGGCAAGCCAAAGAATGTATGGAATTGACAACGCCAGCATCAAAGACCCCAGACCCTTCATACAGAACCCAGCATAGATCATGGGGGGTGGCTGAGTCAGGGAGTGAGGTGTCAACTTGCAACCTCTACCTACCACTACCAAACCCCCCAAAATTATGTAATCATTAAAGGAGTTGCCACTTAAAGCAGGAAAGTATATAATTATTATATACTTTTATATTATATAGAAAGTACATAATTATTACTCTATAATTTATCTCTAAATATTCCCACAGTATTTACACCTGCACCTAACTGTGTGCCAGGGATGGATGTCAGACCCAAATTATTCCCCCAATGGCATTATATTAAAAAACTGAAGGCTGGTGAGATGGCTCAGCGGGTTAGAGCACCGACTGCCCTTCCGAAGGTCCTGAGTTCGAATCCCAGCAACCACATGGTGGCTCACAACCACCCGTAATGAGATCTGATGCCCTCTTCTGGTGTGTCTGAAGACAGCTACAGTATATTACTCCAGAGCGAGCAGGGCCAGAGTGAGCAGGCCGGCAGAGGTCCTGAGTTCAATTTCCAGCAGACACACACATGATAGCTCACTGCTACAGTGTACTCATACACATAAAAATAAAATAGCAGGGCGGTGGTAAGCGCACGCCTTTAATCCCAGCGCTTGGGAGGCAGAGGCAGGTGGATTTCTGAATTCGAGACCAGCCTGGTCTACAGAGTGAGTACCAGGACAGCTAGGACAACACAGAGAAACCCTGTCTCGAAAAACCAAAAATAAATAAATAAATAAAAAATCTTTAAAAAAACCAAAAACTTAAACATTAAAATTCCTTCTGGCAAAGCAGTGGTGGCACACGCCTTTAAACCCAGCACTTGGGAGACAGAGGCAGGGAGATTTCTGAGGTCGAGGCCAGCCTGGTCTACAGAGTGAGTTCCAGGACAGCCAGGGCTACACAGAGAAACCCTGTCTTGGAAAAACAAATTCCTCCTATAGAACTCCCCAAAATTAAAGGACCACTAAGCAATACCCTACCAAGGGCTGTGATGAAACCGTGACTCACTCTGTAAACTACTGAAGGAAGATATTATTGAACCCAAACAAACTCTCAATAGTCTTGTCTGACAGTAAAGAAGCCAATGGTCAATGGAAATTCACAGTAGACTATAGGAACATTAATCCACAAATGCCAGGAGATGTAGAAGATATATTCTTAAGATTAGGAATTATGGGGCTGGAGAGATGGCTCAGTGGTTAAGAGCACTGACTGCTCTTCCAGAGATCCTGAGTTCAATTCCCAGCAACCGCATGGTGGCTCATAGCCATCTATAATGGTATCGGATGCCCTCTGTGTGTCTGAAGACAGCTACAGTGTGCTCACATACATAAATCTTAAAAAAGAAATATTAGGAATTATAACCCAAAATTCTTTGGTACCATAGACATGTCAGACGTTGTCTGTAGCATACCATGCCATGTAGACTGCACGTCTGGAGACTGATAGCAGACTCTAAGACTATTATTATTCAGCTTTCTCTATCAGATGTGATGGACATACGAAGGATCCAAGGTCCTAGATGGCAAATGGCACAAGATTTTAAATATCCCCCAACCCAGGGACAAAGTTCAGATGCAACACCTAGTCGGTATGTTTGCATCCTGGAGGAGTCACACACCATATTCACAGGTCATTATGAAACCCCTCTGTAAGGTTGCTGGGATGGCAGCTGACTTCCAATAGCGACAGGAACAAAGAGAACCACCTGTTAGGTCATCTCTGAGCGTGCAACCCTGACTAATATTGAACCAGAATTCTTCATAAAGCAAAAGGACCACAAACGTTTGCCTACTAGACTCTACAGCAAGCTTTTCCCATAAGTAGAGAATAAATATTCTCTCTCTGAGGAACACACCTGGACATTTTATGAGACATGCAGAACCCTACGCTCAGTCATTGCCAACCACTCTACGGTCATAAGGGCACCAATTCCAATGAAGGACTGGATCTGTTCGAACGTGGAGTCCTTCCCAGGCTTAACCATAATGGAAAGGCATGACAGTGGAAATGGTACCTATCTCAATTCCTTTGTGACCAGGATGCAGTAGCAAAGGGCTCTGTGCCTTTCCAAATTGAAGACATAGCTCAGTTGCCTATAGTCCCCATCCTTAAATCGCTCACTCACTCCCCCAAAGAGGTACCTATTGGACTGTGGGGACCAACGGAATGGTACATTTGGCTAACGCTCTGTTCACTGATGGCTCATCAGCCACTGGTGGAACCAAAACTAAATGGAAAGCCACAGCCTGGGGGATAGACTGGGGGATGGGATGGCTGTCACCTAGGGAGGGACCAGCAAATCAGCACACCAGCACAGGAAGACCAAAGGGGAATCTCTGTCTCCTCCGATTCCTGGTGCCTGTGCAACGGTACAGCTACATGGTCATCAAAATGGAAAACCACTAACTGGTGGATAAATAGCAATGACATTTGGCCATGGGAACCACGGATGGAAATGGTAAAACTTAGCAAAGGGATCGAAATTTATGTAGCCCATGTCGACACCCACGCAGGCGAGACATCCAAAAATAATGAAATGCCAGACAGATTGGCATCGTGTGCAATTAAGGCTAGAATATTAAAACTTGCTAATTCTGAACAAATTCTGAACAAATCAAGGGTGATAGACCACACAGTTATGACACTTAAAAGTTTACCTGTAACACTAAAATAACAAGAGGAAATGGAGAGTCAAATGAAGTTAGGGCAACCCTGTGAATAACTACTACAAGGAACCCTGGCTGGGAAATTAAGAAGCCTGAGAATGCTAGCATAATTAGTAAGGAAGAAAAGCTAGACTATGTAAACATTGGGACACACATGCTTTTGTTCCAATGGCTTGATAAAAGGAACCTCAAAGTATCCTGGAAGGCCTGGAAACGAGCCATTAGAGACTATGACCTTTGTCCTGCACTTAAGATTAAATTCAGGCATCAAGTACCAGCAGTTAACAAGGTCTCCTAAACAATTTGATTATAAACTACCAGTATGTTTTATTGGACCATTGAATACTCACAGGGGTCTACATATCTGCAACCTTATCGATGCTTGGATTAGCTAAAGAAAGCCATAGACCAGAACAGCCGGCAACAATCTACACAATCTGGTATTGGATAGCCAGAAATGGCTGCCCAATAACTATTGAGTCAAATGAAGAAACATAGTTTGCAGAATCTAAAGTCCAGAGGTGGTCCCAAGCTATAACTCAACTGCAGCTGGTGTGGTGGTTTGAACATGCTTGGCCCAAAAGGAGCGGTAGTATTAGGAGGTGTGGCCTTGTGCGAGGACACTGTCTGGGTGGGCTTTGGAGGCCGCCTCCTATGCCCAGGCTCCACCCACTGCAGAAAAGCGCTTCCTCCTTGCTCCCCGAGGATGCTAGGCTCTCCTGGTTGCCTTCGAGTCAAGATGTAGAACTCTCCGCTCCTTCTCCAGCACCATATCTGCCTGCATGCCACCATCCTTCCTGCCATGATGATAATGGACTAAACCTCTGAACCTGTAAGTCAGCCCCAATTAAATGTTGGCCTTTATAAGCATTGCCTTGGTCATGGTGTCTCTTCGCAGCAATGGCAACCCTAAGGCACTGGCAATACAGAGAGATGGAATGTACTGCTTAAAATTAAGATATCACCACTCAAAGACAGCCTCTTGGAAGTGGCTATTGAAATCACATGCTATGAGTTAAATACCAGACCACAACTGAATAGAGCTTCTCCTTTAGACGAAGCTACTAAATCAGACTCAGAGCTAGATCAACCACAAGATAGTTCCGGGCCATTCGGAAGAAGTCCCTCTGAATGTGTTTACAGGGACAGAAATGCTCAAGACTTAAAAGAGACAGAATCGTGGCACCCAGGACACAATTTGGACCACAGACAAGAAGGGAAATCTAAACCTTAGAAAACCGGATGATCTACAAGAAGCATAATGTGTCTAGGATCTGGCCTGATATATTGGATTTGCACTTTCATAAGGACAGTAATAACAGTCCTAGGATTAATTTACTCAGTGCCAGTGCTAAGTGGGCCCACAGAGAGAAAAACAGCACATTACAAGGCAGGGCCCTAACGAATTACACCCTGTGCCTCATAAACAAGAGCACAGGATGGAGCAACACCATGGTGTCGATCTGCTGGGCCAAGGCACCCAATGGCATTGCTCCTGGGATTCCTCCTGTTGAATTCTGTAAGTTTAACATGAGTCAAGCTCAGGTTCCCTGACAGCACCATTGTTCCATTCACCATCACCAACACCACTGAGCTTGTCACAATAGGAGCCCTCATCACCTTCATCAACAACCGCATCCATAGCGGCAGGAACATCATCACCTTCATCAACAACTGCATCCACACAGCAACAGCACCAACGAATGAAATAACCATCACACCAACAGCTACAACAACAAATAAACCAAGAGTAAAGTATGATATTGATAACTCACCCTACTACACCTTGAATGGATTTCTAACCAGAACACTGGGACCATGAACACTTTATCCTAAACCTCACATATGCCAGGAACTCGGTCTATGTTTAATAAGTTCTCTGCGAAGCTATTGGGAATACGTTTTTGCTGCAGCTATTGGGATGAATGGAGAAAGGTTGATGCCTATTTTGCACCAACTTTGAGAGCTATGGTCACCAATCACCAAGGGGAAGCTAAACACACCAATTTTAAGGAAAGAACCCCCCACTGAAATGCCATTTAACACAGATTTGAAGAAATTCAGCCATCTGCAACTTCCACTGGAAAAAATATCACCTAAATTATTCTCCCACCCACATCTTACAACGAACACGTGAGATGCCAGCCCTGGAAGACTCCATATTTGAATGTGAAAGAGGGGCAAACCCAGAGTCCCTCTCAGCATTCTTTGCCCCATACATGTGGCCGATGAACCATCTGCCACATCACATTGTGTTTGGCTACCAGTGCAATAAAACTCCTGGAACCACATATAACAACATATGCAATTACCCGGGTCGGGATCAGAACGAGGAGCCAGATTACTTGACTGTGGAGACACCAACCACAACCACAACCACAACCAACCCGTGTGAAACCATGATTTGACCCAGACACTGATAAAAGAACATGATGCAAGCACTTTCTTTTTCTTTTTTTTTTTTTTAAGATTTACTTATTTATTTATTGTATGTAAGTATACTGTCACTGTCTTCAGACACACCAGAAGAGGGCATCAGATCTCATTACAGATGGTGGTAAGCTATCATGTAGTTGCTGGGATTTGAACTCAGGGCAGTCAGTGTTCTTAACCATCTCTCCAGCCCTGCAAGCACTTTCTCTCTTGGAATACAAGAGAGAAATACCATCGCCATATGGAATCAAATGCCTAAATCCACTTTTTGGACTGTACCCACAGCTGAACAGGCCAAATGTGACTGTTTTGTGTGTAGCCAGATTTCCCAAGCTTCCCTACTATGGTACCATGGACATATGAAATAGCCACCTGATATGGAAAGCAGAAAATGACTCACTTCCACCTGTTCATGACTGACTGGACACTGCAGCCCTAGGGATACAACCTTACAGATTTCCATTGCTCCTGACTGGCTGGCTGCCACAACCCTTCACATCTTAGGATACAGAAGCCCCACCACCTGAGGAGAACCCACGCAAACACCTGGACACTCTGTGCCTGCATGGCATCCCAGAGCTCAGACTCTACCAAAACACAGCCAGCCATATTTTATACAAACAGGACCTGTACACATGACCCTTGCACTGTTTGTTGCACAAGGCCTCAACCACCAGAACAGTCAACCCTACACAATCACCTAGCTCACGCCGGACTCACAAGAGCAAATCCATTCAGATTGCCTCGCACTCCACCAATGGCTCTAATTTCACCACGCTGCAATTTACCACTATGCAAGGTTTAAGAACACCACCAACAAGTCTAAGTGGTGGAAGAGACAATGGACCGCCCTAACTGACCTACTAGCCTCTGTCATACACCACCCTCAGAAGATTTACAACTTGACAACTACATTTCCTGATACATCTTTTTTTTTTTCCTGGTTTTTCAAGACAGGATTTCTCTGTATAGTCCTGGCTGTCCTGGAATTCACTCTGTAGACCAAGTTGGCCTCAAACTCAGAGAAATCTGCCTGCCTCTGCCTCCCAAGTGCTGGGATTAAAGGCATGTGCCACCACTGCCCAGCTTTCCTGACAAATCTTTAAGGAAAATAATGAAACCAAAGGAAGAATGGACTCTACAAATAGTCTTATTTATGTATTATGTACACGGTGTTCTGTATTGCATGTATGCCTGCAGGTAGAAGACGGCACCAGATCTCACTCTAGATTATACCATGTGTTTGCTGGGAATTGAACTCTGGACCTCTGGAAGAGTAGCCAGTGCTCTTAACCTCTGAGCCATCTCTCCAGCCCCTGGAACCCTAACAACAACAACAACAACAACAACAACAACAACAACATCTGCTTACCAAATGAGGGAGAATTTTTGGAGCTGTGCTACCACACATACACTCCAGGACAATGAAATGATAGACTTCCCAATTTCTCTGGATATGGACGCCAGGAACATCACACACTTGTTTCCTCCAGAATATGGGACATTGGTTTCCTGTCTTAGCATTCCAGCCCGGACTTACACTGGCTACCAAACTGATTACATCAACCCCAGAGTGGACATAATACAATTTGCAACCAGAGGCTGCTCTAGGTCCTATGATTCCTTTGTGCCAAGGTACCAACCACATAAACAAGGCAGACTTCAGATACTTACACTGGTGGAAAGCTGTGTGTATGGACCTCTCCGAACTGGAACCTTGGAAACATACACCCATGGCTTCCCTATTATTTCTACTACGTGATTCTTCCACTACAACAGTTCATGGAATGAGTTCACTGAAGACTTTGTGACCCATAATCCTATACTCATCCCATGGCATGCAGGAACTCTGGGGTATATGTTTGCCCCATAACATGAGAATCCTGCAGAATCAAAGAAGGCAGCCTGTCACCATGCATCACTGATAGAAGAGGATGGGACAAGGAACAACAAATTCTTCACAGCCCACTACAAAGCAGCATTTGCCGATCCCCTACAGCCTCACCAATGGTCACCAGAGCGCCCATGATGGCGACTGACCTTAGCCTATCTACAAGCCTTACAATTACACTGAGGATCCTGACAATCTCACTCACCTTCAACTCAAACCTTGGCTCCCACCTCAAGACCTCTGCCTGAGCCTGAATTTAGGAAAATATCAGTCTTCTCTTACACCTCAGGAAATAGGTTTGGGGCAAGAAAACCTTTGCAACTGGTGGTTGCGGGAGCCGTGTTGGTCTGCTCCTTACTTGGAGCTGGCACAGCCTCTTCCGTTCTTTCGGACATCCATGCGGATAGAGCAGACATCAGAAATCTTACAGAACAACAAACCGGCTATTAGACACCTTATCTGGATGAGCTAGCTTCTACCCCCAAAGTGATTACAGGCCTTTTGTCTGGGACTAAAGTTATTAAAGCAATCATTGGCAGACACTAACAAACAGCTGAAAATTTGAAGAGACTAGCAACTTATTCAGAGGAAAAGACAGAGAACAATGTATCCAAGCAAGATTCGTTTTTTCAAAGAGTAGAGAGGAGCCTGCCTCGGCCCTTTTCTAAAGGATTTGAAATGGAAACAGTAGTCTACAAGACTCTACTGGACCCAAGGCAAATATCTTGGTGTGAGCACGGATTCTGCTAAATCCATTTATTCTTATTCTATACAGCCGATGCAGTACCAGCTTCTCATATACACCTGTCGCCTAGGAAACTTGGAGGTAGATTTCATACTCCCTGATTCTTTCCTATGGACTAGTTGGACTAATAAGAGGATGTCAACTACCCAAAGGCACGCACCGTATCACTTGGGGCCAACACCCCTGTGGCCCCCAGCCCCTGTCCAATGAGCTCCAAATAGCAGAAATGACTCCTTTTGTCTTTGCCAACCAAGCCCACAGACCCGGGCAATGGAGTCTTTGCTGCATGCTCCAGGAAGGATTTCAACCCACAGTGGACATCCTATAACCTCACCTTGGACACCTTGGTCTCCACCTTTTATTCGGCAGACCCTGGCTGTGTGGCTATATGCAATGTGACCAGAGTGACAGCTCATTTCTCAGGACAGGCAAACATGCTTGAGATCTCCACCCTAACCTTCGAACAGAGACACGTTTTGACTCAGGTACGTTAATTATATCCATCATTTGGTTTTGTTTATAACATTAGCATGCGCAAACTGAGAAACAACATTGGGAGCTAATAGTGAAGGTGCCTGGACTCTTGGTTGCTCTTTTCATCAATAAAAGAAGAAATATCTAACATGTTAGGGTGATGCTGTATTGTGATTGGCTTAGCTCGGAGGCCCCCGCAGCTCTGACCCTGCTATGCCCCCTTCACTCTAACATTTTTTTGTTTGAAAATGAATGCATTACCTTTTAATCCTGAATGGGTTTTCCAATTTGGCGCATGCCAGACCTGGTGAAAATAAAAATTTGGGAAAATACCTATATGCCATAACAATCACGTGATCTGTGATCTACATTGTTTTGACCACTTTGCTTAATAATTGTATATTTTTTAAAGTTTTTTTTTTTTTTTAAGAATGACTTATTTTATGCATAGGAGTACACTGTAGCTGTCTTCAGACACACCAGAAGAGGGCATGACAGATGGTTGTGAACTATCATGTGGTTGCTGGGAATTGAACTCAGGACCTCTGGAAGAGCAGTCAGTGCTCTTACCTGCTGAGCCATCTCTCCAGCCCAATAATTCTATATTTAAAATAATAATAATTGTATATTCTAGTGCCTGAGACATATTTTCCTGCATTTATTTGTCTATTTGTGATTGGGATACTGATTGCATTAAGGCCTAGGTAACTATTACCTGGCTAGCCTGTCTCTTTTTTTTTTTTTTTT
>NW_022196909.1:27855680-27856903 GCF_008632895.1 Mastomys coucha
TATGAGTAGAGTACACTGTAGCTGTACAGATGGCCATAAGCCATCATGTGTATGACTGCTGGGAATTGAACTCTGGCCCCACTTGCTCTGGGGTAATTCACTGTAGCTGTCTTCAGACAGCACCAGAAGACGGTGTCAGATCTCATTATGGATGGTTGTGAGCCACCATATGGTTGCTGGGATCCGAACTCAGGACCTTCGGAAGAACAGTCAGTGTTCTTACCCCCTGAGCCATCTTGCCAGACTAGCTTTTTTTTTAAAAAAAAAAAGATTTACTTATTATTATATCTAAGTACACTGTTGCTGTCTTCAGACACACCAGAAGACGGTGTCAGATCTCATTACAGATGGTTGTGAGCCACCATGTGGTTGCTGGGATTTGAACTCAGGACCTTCACAAGAGCAGTCAGTGCTCTTAACCGCTGGGCCAGGAAACTTTCTCATATGTTGTTTCTGCTATTACTAGGACAGTTTCTCATGCCCAAGTTGGTTATGTATTTTATGTTCTGTGCCTTTGGACACCAATCACAACAGGAGTCAGAGCTTCTTTGTATAGTTAGCCACAACATGCTTGGACCAAACCAACTACCCCCAACTACCCAGCAGCACTTCCTGTACCTGTGTATAAGCTTTTATGGTATTGGCCTTTTAAGCTGTCCCTGGGATGAACCCCAACATAAGAGAGACACCTGCATCTACTTAGAATAAGGTTTCCATTTTAAGTAGGTGTTTAAGTTCCCAAGACTTCCCTGGGAATTGACATCCTATCTGGCAGAAAGGACATGAATGCAGGTAAAGACAGGAATGTAAGACAAGGCAAGCCCCCTGACACGGCTGAATACCCCAACCAACAAGATAAATATACAACAAAAACATGTTCCTAAGGAGTCCCCTAGCCCTAAATCCTGATTGGTGGAAAAGCTTAGCACTAGATGTTTGTAGATCTCAGGCTTAAAAACCCTGTGAGATCTTAAGTCAAAGTCACGGTTCGGCTCTCAATTCTAAACCATGGCCCTGATCAATCAGCCCTGAAGCGTATGCTCAATAAACTATCCCCCCCTCCCCCCCCCCATCTGACTGAGATCAGTGTTATGTGTGGTTTGTGAGGCGACTCCTGTATATACCCCAACAGTTATTTGTTTTCTCCTTTTCCTGTTATGGCCCGGATTTACAAGTTGTTGTGAAACTGTTAATAATTCTTTTTTTTTCTTTTTTTTTTTTTT
>NW_022196909.1:27857560-27865410 GCF_008632895.1 Mastomys coucha
CATTACGGGTGGTTGTGAGCCACCATGTGGTTGCTGGGATTTGAACTCATGACCTTTGGAAGAGAAATTGGTGCTCTTACCCGCTGAGCTATCTCACCAGCCCCAATAATTCTTTTTTTAAAGAATTATTTATTCGTTTTATGAATGAGTTCACTGTTGCTATCTTCAGACACACTAGAAAAGGGTACCAGATCCCATTACAGATGGTCATGAGCCATCATGTGGCTGCTGGGAATTGAACTCAGGACCTCTGGAAGAGCAGCCAGTGCTCTTAACCACTGAGCCATCTCTCCAGTCCCTGTTGATAACTCTTATCCATGGTCCTCACTGGCACTGTGTATGCCTCAGGGACCATGGGACAGAATTTAGTGAGCACAGTAAAAATGCCTTTTAAACATGTAAAACCAGCTTAGTCAAGAACCCCGATACACCCAAGGCTGCACCTGAGAACCAGAACCCAGTGACATCACTCCTTCAGGATAACCAGGCACAGTCCCAGAACCCCATGACACCCACTGCACAGAATACAAGCAGAGACCAAGAGCAATGCTCTACCTTGCACATCTGGAACGACACCATCTTGATCTGCCCTGCAGCTGGAGAATCTACCCCAGGATCCAGACTCTCCATTCAGAGACTTCTGTTAGAGACTGGAGCTGACCTTCAGCTAAGAAACATCGCACAGGTCAGCAGCCTTGGGGACACAGGCTTGGAACCTTAGTTAGGAACTTAGGAGTGTGAACATAGCGTGCTGGTCCTCGGCATACTAAAATATAACTTTTGTTATACCAAGCATGTGTATCTACCTTCTCCCTCAAGGCAACCTGGATGTCATGGAACTTGAGTTGACTTCAAACAGAGTTGAGGTCAAACTCAACTCAAACAGAATAAACAGAGTTGACCTCAAACTCTCAGAGATCTGCCTACTTCTGCCTCCTCGGTGATGGGATTGAAGGAGTATGTACTGGCTGGCTTTGTGTGCCAACTTGACACAGGCTGGAGTTATCACAGAGAAGGGAGCTTCAGTTGAGGAAATGCCTCCATGAGATCCAGCTGTGAGGCATTTTCTCAATTAGTGATCAAGAGGGTAGGGCCCCTTGTGGGTGGTGCCATCCCTGGGCTGGAAGTCTTGGGTTCTATAAGAAAGCAGGCTGAGCAAGCCAGGGGAAGCAAGCCAGTAAGAAACATCTCTCCATGGTCTCTGTGTCAGCTCCTGCTTCCTGACCTGCTTGAGTTCCAGTCCTGACTTCCTTTGGTGATCAACAGCAATATGGAAGTAAGCTGAATAAACCCTCTCCTCCCCAACTTGCTTCTTGGTCATGATGTTTGTGCAGGAATAGAAACCCTGACTAAGACAGAGTGCATCACCATGCCCAGCCCTCCCGTGGTGTTTAATGAACTGCTAAGCGAATGCTATGAGCCATGGACAGGTGACTTTGACAACACAAAGGATCCTACACCTCATAAGGACAATCATCCGCAGTCTCAGCTCTCGGGAGATAGAGGCAAGAGCATCAGTGAAGGTCACTTCAGCTCCAGCTCACAGTAAGAAAGTGGGCCAGCCTACTCAATCTTGAGACCCTGCCTCAAAATGCACACCAAAAAGTTTCTTTTTGGCAAGTGTTCTCCCCCAAATGAAAATATTTTCAAAAAAAAAAGGTAAATTATCAGGGCTTGGGCAATGCCTCAGCAGGTAAGAGCACTGGCTGCTTTCTCTTCCTGAGGGCTCACAATGGTCTGTAACGAAAGTTTCAAAAGATCTAACGCCTTCTTCTGGCCTCTGCAGACAGCAGGCACACGGGTGGAGGTGCACAGACATAGAAGAAGCAAGCAAAGCACCCATACACATAAAATTATCTTTTTTTTTTTAAAGGCTGTCATCAAATGATCTGGATATTGCAAATGTTCTTTGGCAAGCAGCTTCTGTCCCCATCTCTGAGTACGCTGTCTGGGAGCACGGAGTCTCATGTTCTCCGCTAACAAGGGATTTTGCTGGACACCGTTAGCTACCAGATGCTGTATGCAGCTCCTGTAGTCTGATGAAAAGAATGTGCCCGCATGACACCCCACTGGGAAGCCTGCAGGTGCCCCTGAGCAGAAGAAAGCATGAAGCACAACACACAGGCAAACAAACACCCGGTAAATGAACTTAAGAAAACATGGCCGCACGCCTTTAATCCCAGCACTTGGGAGGCAGAGGCAGGCGGATTTCTGAGTTCGAGGCCAGCCTGGTCTACAGAGTGAGTTCCAGGACAGCCAGAGCTACACAGAGAAACCCTGTCTTGGAAAAAAAAAAAAAAGAAAGAAAGAAAAGAAAAGAAAACAATGGCCCAAGGTGGGGCTGGGGAGGAGGGAGCAGAGAGCAGTTGGTTTTGCCATTAATGCCCCAGGAGGAAAAAGGCTCAAAGGCCAGTGTGACTCTGACAAGCTCCCAGGAAGGATAAGGTCCTGACCCCTGAGGAGTGCTGAGAATGAGGCAAGAGATGCAAGCATTCACCACTGGGTCAGAAAAATAAGCAAGCTGGAAATGACATCCATCCGGAAAGAGGGCAAGCTACCACAGTGGCGGTCAGACATCAGTCCCTCTGCCACAGTTAGACATTTATCACCAACAGAATAACATGTTTATTTCATTATCTATCTATCTATCTATCTATCTATCTATCTATCTATCTATCTATCTATCTATAGTTTTCTGAGAGAGTCTCATGTAGCCCAGGCCTTGAACTCACTATGTGTGACTTATACAACGTCAACAATTTCTCTGACATGGCCTCAACTTTGCAGCCCTAGCTACATCAGAGACCCTCTGGGTCTCCACCTCCTGACCTCCCTAGTGCTGGGGTTATAACAGAGCTTGTACCACTGCAGGCAGTTGACACAGTAAGGAGGATCACCCCCAGGGCTGCCTGCATGTGACATAAACATTTCACCTCCTCAGCTACACCGCCTGCCCCCAGGAACATTTTGTTGTCCCTGTTTTGTGTTGTGAAAATGTAGCCCTGCACGGTGACATTTTAGAGGGGGAAGAACGGAACTGTGTGACTTAGTGCTTGCCCAGCAAGTTCGGTTCCCAAACCCAAAAAGAATAATGTTTAATCAATTCAAATAAAAAGGCAGGAATTAAACCAATCTCTTTCCTTCCTTCCTTCCTCCCTCCCTTCTTTCCTTCCTTTTTTTCTTTTTTTCCTTTCTTTTTGGAGACAAGGTATTAGCATAGCCAGACGGACTTCCATCTCCCTGTGTGGCTGAGCGTGATCTTGAACTCCTGATCCTTCTGCTTCTGCCTTTTGAGTGCTAAAAATTAGTTGAATTTGTTGCCTTCTTTTTTGAACAATGTCTTACAATTCCCTGTTCAGCACAGGGCGGTCTTGAGGCTCAGCAAGTCTCCCGAGTGAGAGTATAGACAGGCACCCCTAACATTCAGCTCAGCTTCATTGATTCGAAAGCCCTTTGAGTATCTAACTCAGGGTCTCCCACACGTCTGGCAAGTGTCCTGAAGCTACAACCCCCAGCTCAACTGAAAGGCTGTGTTTGGAGCTCCTGGGATGCAGTAATTCATTCACACTAGCCTTCCAGAGCTCCTGGGATGAGGTCATTCATTCATACTAGCCTTCCAGAGCTCCTGGGATGAGGTCATTCATTCACACTAGCCTTCCTCCACCTCTAGGAATGGGCTGACTTACCACTCCTTCTGTGGTAGCTTGCCCTCTTCAAAGTGCAGCCCTGGGGGTGATCCTCCTATTCAATTCAACCTGAACTTGGGTTCTGGTTACAACCCCAGGCCTCAGAAGTCCTCCACTCCTACAATCCCATCTAATCAGGAGGCTGAGGCAGAAGGATTACAAACTCAAGACCTGCCTTGCCCAGGCAACTGAGCCAGACTCTGAGCGGACCACTGAGATGGCTCAGTGGGTAAATGTGCTGGCGGCTTAGCCTGAAGAGCTGACTTCAATCCCTAGGACCTACAGGATGGGGACAAAGAACAGAATCCTGCCAGTTATCCTTGGATCTCATGTGCTCACTAGAGCACCCACACACCACCCACACCCATACCCACAATCCTTTAGAGCTGGGGAATTTATTTCAAAGTGTGTATGGTATATACGCACATGCAGGTATGTGTGCATGTATGTGTATATGAGTCAAGGCCAAAAGTCAACATTGGGTGACCTTCTCAATCACTCTTCATTATTATTATTATTATTATTATTATTATTATTATTATTATTATTATTATTATTATTTCTGAGGCAGGGTTTTACTACACAGCCCTGGCTGTTCTGGAACTTGCTCGGTACACTAGGCTGGCCTCAAACTTAGAGATCTACCTACCTCTGCCTCCCAAGTGCTAGAGGCATACACTACCACACTTGGCCCCAGGCTATTTATTTACTTATTGACACAGGGTCTCTCACTGCTGGCTGACCAACAAACTCAAGAGATCTGCCTTCCTGCACTTACCCTCAGTGCTGGGATCACAGGTCCACGCCATCTCACCTGTCTTTTTTTTATGTGGATGATGGGTAACAAACTCAGGTTCTCAGGTTTGTGCAACAAGTACTTTACTCACTGAGCCATGTCCTCCGCTTCATGTGGGTTGTGTTTAAAAATAGCCAGGGAGGGAGGGGCTGGAGAGATGGCTCAGCCGGTAAGAGCACTGACCACTCTTCCGAAGGTCCTGAGTTCAAATCCCAGCAACCACATGGTGGCTCACAACCACCTGTAATGAGATCTGACGCCCGCTTCTGGTGTGTCTGAAGACAGCTGCAGTGTACTTATTTATAGTAATAAATAAATCTTTGAAACAAAAATAGCCATGGGGTGCTAACACATGCCTTTGGTCCCAGAATTCAGGAGGTGAAGCAGAAGGATTTTTGTCAGCCCACCAAATCTATGTAGCAATTTCCTGGATAGCCAGGACTATATAGAGAGTTCCTGTCTCAAACACACACACACACACACACACACACACACACACTTACACACACATATACATACATTTTTAAAATTTATTTTATGCTAATGAGTTCACTGTCGCTGTCTTCAGACACACCAGATGAGGGCATCAGATCCTATTATTACAGATGGTTGTGAGCCACCATGTGGTTGCTGGGAACTGAACTTAGGACCTCTGGTAGAGCAGTCAGTGCCCTTAACCGCTGGGCCATCTCTCCAGCCCACGTATATCCATTTTTAAAAAGCCATCAGAGGCTGGAGAGATGGCTCAGAGAGTTAGAGTACTTGTTGCTCTCGAAGAGGACTAGAGTTGGATTTCCAGCATAGCTTACAACCTCCTAACTCAGTTCCAGGGGACCCGTTGCTGTCATTTGATCTCCACAGGTACCTCGAATAAACATGGTACACATGCATACATTTGTGGGGAGGAACCCATACACATATATTAATAGAAAAAAAAGCTGGGCGGTGGTGGCGCACGCCTTTAATCCCAGCACTTGGGAGGCAGAGGCAGGCGGATTTCTGAGTTCGAGGCCAGCCTGGTCTACAGAGTGAGTTCCAGGACAGCCAGGGCTATACAGAGAAACCCTGTCTCGGAAAAAAAAAAAAAAAAAAAAAAAGAATAGCCATTCAGGACATCTTCACTCAGTGTGAGAAGATGCTGGGGCTGAGATGGGTCTGTCAGGTACGCATGCGCATGTGAGGGCTGCGAGGAGGTATTCCTGAACCTTCAGCGCTGGGTTTGGAGTGAGGATCCTGGGGTTCACTGATATGCCAGTCTATCTGTTGGTAAGTTCCAGGTTCAGTGAGGGATCGCAGAGCGGGGAGAGAGCAAATCTGGAGGAGCGCCACAGCGCCACCCGACTGTTTGCCAGCCTCTCCTACCTGTCCCCTTTGGTCTGGAGCTGTTTGGAGCTGCCCAAACAAAAGGCCATGCCCCTGCCCCCACCTCATGCGCGTGTGGTAGCTCAGCTGGGAAAGCAAACCAGCTGTCTCCAAACAGCTTCTAGGATTCCCCTTTTCATGAGTTAAAGCTATTTGCTACTAAAACCAAACAACTCCCGCCCGCAACAAAGCACTAGAGGCCTCAGGCACTGAAGGAGCAGCCACCTGCCGTAATACTCCGCCGTCTCCACTTTAGCGTCCCTCTAGTGAGAAAAATTATCTCCAAGCAAAGAAGGAAAGGAACAGCACAAACCTTGGAGGAAACACAGCCTCTGCACACACCCGCACGCACACGCGCGCGCGCGCACACACACACACACACACACACACACACACACACGACCCTTCAGCTGTGCCCCTGGACCCAACTCCCTCCTTACTACAGGCTTACTGCGAGCGCTCTGTCTTCCTGTTTGTCTTGGTTGCCCATTTAATTATTACTGTGTTAGGGTGCCACGGGGCATGTGCAGAGGTCAGGGGCACACTCCGGAACCTGTTCTCTCCCTCCAGCTTTACCTAGGTTTCAGGGATCAAATTCAAGTCCCCCCAGGCTTGCCAAGCGAATGCCATACATACCCTGCTGAACAATCTCGGTGGCACTCGGTTTTTTCTTTTTTTTTTCTTTTTGGTTTGGTTGGTTGGTTTTTTTGTTTGGTTTGGTTTTGGTTTTTCGAGACAGGGTTTCTCTGTACAGCCCTGGCTGTCCTGGAACTCACTCTGTAGACCAGGCTGGCCTCGAACTCAGAAATCCGCCTGCCTCTGCCTCCCAAGTGCTGGGATTAAAGGCGTGGGCCACCACCACCCACCCGGCTCGGCACTTGGTTTTTGAGACAAAGTCCTACTCGGCCCAGGCTGACCATGAACTCTCACTAGGCAGCGGAGGATAATTCCCACCATACCAGTTTTTCTCTCGGAGTTAGAGAGACCCCTGCAAGCTCTAATAACCTATAAAAGGGTCCTGGGAGCACGGCAGGGATATGCAAAAATGTACAACGAGCCTCCCAAAAGATCCAAATCAACAGCAGAGATCATACTGGCCTCTGTGTTCCTTTTTTAGTATTTCTGCTCCAAGAAGAGAGCCAACACCTGTGCCCGTCCCCAGCAGCTCTTCCTTTGGGTCCCCAGGAGTCCCCCCCCCTTTTTTTTTTGGCTTCTGGAAGCCCGCTGTGGCCAGAGGTGGGAGAACAGACTGAACCTTCATCTCCTCTGATTGTCACTGCCTTCTGAGACTCTAAGGCACCGCAGGGGCTGATGACTCCCAGACTCTTCGTTCCTGTGACTTTGACAATCACCAAACTAGATGGTAATTAGCGATCCTAATCAAAACAAAAGCATTTCTAACCACCCCACGGGCATCTGCCCACCCCTAGCTCAGACAGCTCTATCCCAGGCTGACACTGTGGCTGAGTTGGCAGGGTGACTGACTGGCATGCATGAAGCCCTGGCTTCAACCCCCATAAACAACACAAAGGAGGCAGATGAAGGAAAACCTACCTGTTCAAGGCAACCTTGGCTACATAGCCAACCTGAGGCCAGCTTGGGCTGCATTAGACCCTACCTTAAATAAATAAATAAATAAATAAATAAATGTATATCTCAGTGATTAAGAGCACCTGTGACCCTCTCAGAGGATCCAGGATTTAGTCCTCATACCCACATGGTGGCTCACGACCAGCTGTAACTCCAGTGCCAAGGGCATCTGATGCTTCTTCTGGCCTCTGTGGATATCTGCATGCACAAGACGCATATGCATACGCCCAGGCTCACACATAAAATAATAAATCCTTAAAAAAAAAAATCACTGCCAGGCGGTGGTGGCGCACGCCTTTAATCCCAGCACTTGGGAGGCAGAGGCAGGTGGATTTCTGTGTTCCAGTTTGAGGCCAGCCTGGTCTACAAAGTGAGTTCCAGGACAGCCAGGGCTACACAGAGAAACCCTGTCGGAA
>NW_022196909.1:27865420-27866379 GCF_008632895.1 Mastomys coucha
AAAAAAAAAAAAAAAAAACAAAACACTAAAGAAACATCCCGATTCCAGAGAGATCCTGCCTAAGCACAGAAGGAAGATGCTACACAGAGACAAAAAGAACAATGTGATCAGACAGGTCTATCTTCTTCAATTTCTTCTTGGCCATCCACCCTTTATTAAAGACAGGCATAGAAACAGGCAATTTTGCCTGAGTCTTTGCGTCATTTCCAAACGTTCCCACATCATGTAAAGAGGGCCAGTGAGACAGCTCGGTGGATATAGATGCCTGCTACCAAGCTTGACAACCTAAGTTCAATCCCCAAGACCCATACAGAGAAAGAAGAGCCCTGACCCCCTCTAAGCTGTCCCCTGGATTCTCATACATACATCAGAGCACAAGGGTGCCCCTCCCACACCAAATAAACATATATTCCTTTTAAAAAAACCTTTAAATTATATTTACAATTTTTTTTGTCTTGTTTTCTTTCGAGACAGGGTTTCTCTGTGTAGCCTTGGCTGTCCTGGAACTCACTCTGTAGACCAGGCTAGCCTGGAACTCAGGAATCCACCTGCCTCTGCCTCCCAAGTGCTGGGATTAAAGACGCGCCACTACTGCCCAGCTAAAATTTTAAAATAAACCTGAGTTCAATCCCTGAACTCTACATGGTGGAAGGAGAGAACTAACTCCCAAGAGCTGTTGGTTAACTGCTGAATATGTACCAAGGCACACACACAAATATAAACATATTTTCTGTGAGTCTTTTTTGTGTCAGTGGGCGCTGCTCTGGCGTAGCATGATAGAAAGGGCTAATAGCCAGCTCACCTTTCTGTGCCTACAACCAGCATACACCACGGCTCCCTGGGTCCCAACCTCGGTACTATGGATGCCTCAGATATTACATAAAGCCTCTTATTTCAGCCCTGGGGTCTAGACCACCCCCTCCCCACACCACCCCCTCCCCGCACTACCCCCTTCCCTA
>NW_022196909.1:27867118-27884798 GCF_008632895.1 Mastomys coucha
GGAGGAGGACCAGAGACTAAGATGGAGAGGTTCCTTGGTAGGAGTCACAACTCAGGGCTTGAAACAATTGGCTACTTGTCACCACCAAACCATCAAATGGCCCCACAGCCCCCACAAACAGAACCAGGGCAGAACCAGCTGTTACTGGGAGCTGACACAGTTGCCAGAGGTTAGTGGCCAGTGTTGGTGACCAGCCACGGGTGCAGCGGTTCATTTCTCAACCGAAAAGACTGGGAGGTGGAACTTTCTCTATTTGGTGAATGACGTGGGATGTATCCACAGCTCCATCTGTTTCTTTTCCCCACCAGTTAAGGATGATCCCCTAAACTTCTGAAAGTTGAGAGACCAAGACAAGCAGGACAGGAACACCCGGGTACAGGAGAAGAGAAGAGGGGAGGGGAGAGGAGGTGAGAGGAGGGGAGGGGAGAGGAGAGGAGAGGAGGGGAGGAAAGGGAGGAGGAGGAAGAGGAGGAGGAGGAGGAAAGGAAAAAGAAAAGAGAAGGAAAAGGAAAGGAAAAGAAGGGAGAAGGAAAAGAGAAGGAAAAAGGAAAGGAAAAAGAAAGAGGGAGGGAGAAGGAAAGGATTAGGGGAAAGGAAATGAGAAAGAAAAGGAAAGGAAAGACAGAAGGAAAAAGGAAAGGGAAGGAAAAGAAAGTCGAAAGGAAAAAGAAAAAGATGTTAAGGAAGGAAGGAAGGGAGGAAGGAAGGGAGGGAGGGAGGGAGGGAGGAGCAATCGGATCCCCTCTCGGACCCAAGGCTCACTTTTCCTAAACTGTCCCCACCCCTAACACCAGGAACCCGCGCGCTCCGGGAACTGTGGCTGTGACCCGAGCCGCCGGCGTCCCCTGCCCGGCACTCACCCACCGCGGTGATGCGGAAGCCTCGGGGCGGCCTCAGGGCTCGGCGACGCCACGCATCCCGCAGCACCTGCACACAGGGCTGGGGCGCGCGCACCAGCAGCACCCCGCGCCTCAGCCAGCCGAGGAAGGCCAGCCGCGAGGCGGCGCGCGCCAGCCGTGCGTTCCAGAAGCAGCGCGCGTTGGCGCGGCGGAAGGCGCGGAAAAGCGCTCGGCCGCCCGGCTCCCCCGCTTCCTTCCCGGCCTCCCGCGGGCTCAGCACCAGCGCCAGCGAGCCCGGCGTCAGCTGCACCGGCCGTGCCATACCGCTGGCCCGCGCACTGAGTCCAACTCCGTTGCCCCCGGGAGTCCGCTGCGGGGCGGGGGGGCGGGGCCGGGGGGCGGGGCCGAGGTGGGCGGAACTTCTCAGGGCGTCGCTGTCCCTCCCGGTTCCCCCAGCAACCAGAAGAACTGTCGGCGTCGCCCACCCGCAGGGCTCGAAGGACCCAGGGGCGCGCGTGGGAGGTGACCCTGGTTTGAGCCTCTGCTCCGCGCCTGACCTCTCAGTTCTCTGGCGTCTCTGGGTTTGGACCTGGCTATGTTTCTCGTCTCGCAGCAGAGGATCCTGAGGACTCCTCTCATTCATGGTTTTCTGAAGTTGTAGGGTCAGTCTCCTCCCCTGGTGTTATCTCATTCTTTTGAGGATTTTTGAGGAAAGCAGGGTTGGCGAGCGAGAGAGAGGCCGTAGCAAAATCATGGGACCCCCACCCTGATTAGGATCTGGATTCTGACTCTGCATTCTATCATGCCCCAGGAACCCCAAAGAAAAGGCCGGAGATCTGCCCCTGCAGACTGTAGCCGGCGTCTCAGAGCGATAAGGACAAACAGGCTGGGCTGGAATTGCCCTGAGTCCCTGAGGATAAAAATCTATTGAGGGGGCTGGTGAGATGGCTCAGTGGGAAAGAGCACTGACTGCTTTTCCGAAGGTCCTGAGTTCAAATCCCAGCAACCACATGGTGGCTCACAACCATCCGTAATGAGATCTGACGGCCTCTTCTGGTGTGTCTGAAGACAGCTACAGTGTACTTACACATAACAATAAATAAATCTTTAAAAAAATCTATTGAAATAGGAAAAGGACAGGATAGGCTTGGACTTAATTATGAACTCAGTACTATAAAGAAGGTGAGCCAGGCAATGGTGGCGCATGCCTTTAATCCCAGCACTTGGGAGGCAGAGGCAGGCAGATTTCTGAGTTCGAGGCCAGCAGGGCTAGACAGAAAAACCCTGTCTCGAAAAACAACAACAACTACAACAACAACAACAACAACAAAAGAAGAAGGAACTTTGGCAAGACCTGAGCCTCATTTCAGACTTCCTACTCCCTTATCACCCATAATATCGATATAATAATCGGGAGTGGGCACAGAGAGAGACAGAGACTCCCTGTGTCCCCCAGGCTGGTCTCAAACTCATGATCCTCTTGCTTGTGCGACCATTTTTATTTTTAACTGCACCAACCTTTATAACTACCATAATGAGATAATCCATCCCTCTGTGCATAATGAGCCCACCATCAATCACAGATGTTGCTAATAACAATAGCCCAGTGTAACAACTCTCTGTTAACTACTGCAGATTGAGATCTCTAATGCCCTAGTCCCAGGTGCTCTAAGACCTGAATTTTGTTTTTTAAGGACTAACGTGGTTTCACATGAGGAAAAATGTCACACTTGACTTCAGGCTGTGCATAAAAGGAATGGTGGGACCCATCCCAACATAGCTCATTGAATATATCCAAGTATGCAAGCATGGCGGGGGGAGGGGATATCTGGCCCCAAGCATCTTGGATACAATTGTATCAATAACATGCATGTGGCATGTGTTCCTGCCTGCCTACCTACCTGCCTGGGAATGCGCATGATTGAGTGCTCGTGTGTGTGTGTGTGTGTGTGTGTGTGTGTGTGTGTGTGTGTGTGCTCGAGACATGGTACCAACCTCAGAGCTTCCAGGGAGTCTCCTGTACCCACCTCCTGTCTCACCATAGGGCCACTTAGATTACACACATTACAGATTATATGCATACTATATATTATGTACTATCCTACCTCAATTTACAAGGATTTCAAAAGCTCTCTTGCTTTTACCAACTGAGCCATATCTCCAGCCCAGCCATAATCCTGTATTTTAAACTTTGTTCCCCCCCCCAAATGACAAAAACTACAGTTAGCTAGATTACCATATTCCCCACCTTTGCTCAGGCTAACAGAAGTTTTAGCTCCAGACCAAGGGTCAGGCAACCTTGTCTGGTGCTGCCCCTGACATCCTCTAGGCCACAGCACTGGGGCTTGCCACCTTCTCTTTCAAGTTTGGAAGAGAGTTATAGATACACTGAAAGTCTGGCTTCCTCGATGGGACAAAGACACGGCCTGCTGCCAGCTCACTGCCATTTCTCACTTGCTATGGAGGGAGTGAAAATAAAGGCATTTGATTTGTAGAAGAGGAGGAAGAGCAGGGGGAGGAGGAGCAGAGGGAGGAGGAAGAGGAGCAGGAGGGAGAAATTCTCAGTCACTTGGGGGGTATGAAATAGAATCAAACAACTATTGAGTCAGGTGTCTGTAAGATAAATGACTTAATGTTTAGTTCAAATAAATGTGAAGTTGACATATGTGTTTCCCTTCTGAATTTTTGGTTTTGTTTTTGTTTTTTTGGAGACAGGGTTTTTCTGTCTCCAAAAAGGAGTGTTCCACCACTGCCTGGCTCCCATCTGAATTCTGAGGTTGGGGGTGGGAGTAGGGGATAGATCCTACAGAAAGAAGAAATGCCAGTTCTTGGTCTGAGCTGTCTCACACAGAGAGAACAATTTCTCCTCTGACTCAATCAAGGCATTTGCCTGTTGGACCAAAGACCCGTTCCTGTGGGACTGATTCTTGGAAAACTAGAACTGTCTTTGGGAGAGGGGTCCTCACCACATAGCCTTGATTGGCCTCTAAGTCACTATAAAGACCAGGCAGGCTTGGGATTCAGGGAGATCTGGCTTCCTCACTCTGTGCTGAGATCAAAGGCCATCATGAACAGCCCCCAAATCTCCTGGACTTGAAATCCCCACACTCCAGCATCGCCTATGGCATCTTCCCTGTAATCAGGATGGAGACCAAGTCTATTTATGTTTACTTTGTGCTTAGAACCATGTTATTTTTTTTTTAAGCCTGGGATGTAATTTTATCTGTAAAAATTAACCCTCTGATAAGAGTAGTATTATTCAACCATCTCTCTCACAGATAAAACACGTTTAGGCAGATTGTCTCTGAGGACAGAGATTATAGACGGTGATGGAGTGTTCCCAACATCTGCCATTTACCTGTGCTCCTGAGACCTACACACAGACAAGCATGCGTACACATAATTAAAACAATAAAAACACATCTCAAAGAGGTAAGTGGGGATTCAGCTCAAATGGGAGTGTACCTGCCTCCTGTTCCGAAACCCTGGGGGCGGGAATCGCCATTACCGTATAAGCTCGTATGGGTGAGCATGCCTGGAATCCTCACAAGTAAGAGGTAGAAGCAGAAAGGTCAGGGGGTCAGAAATCAAGGTCCATCATTGGTTACGCAGCCTGAGAAACAGGAGCACTTGTTTCAAAGAGCAACAAAGGCAAAACAAAACAAAGCAAAACCAAACCAACCAACCAAACAACAACAAATTAGACAATGAAGAGCCTGGAAGGTGGAAAATACGTTCCTGTAGGGAAACTGACTCAGGGCTAAAACTTCTCCAGGGCCCTTCCACACACAGCAGTATTCTAGAGAAGGGAGCCTCTTTGTGTCTTATTTGCCTGCCAACCTGGACTACATGAGACCCCGTGGCGTTTATTTGTTTGTTTGTTTTTGAGATAGGGTTTTTATGAGTAGCTCACTTTGTAAACCAGGCTGGTCTCAAACTCAAGAGATCTGCCTGCCTCTGCCTCCCGAGAGCTGGGAGCTGGGATTAAAGGCGCAGTCTTGTGAGACCCGATCTCTTTTCTCAAACAAAATCAAACAAAACAACATCTGTCCTTCTAGGGACTGGTGTCAAGAGCTTTGGGGCTTCAGGACCAGTGAAGAAGATAAAACTAGCTTATCCTAGAGAGGAGAGAACAGGAGGCTAATGGCCTGGATTGAAATGAGGAGTGTCGCATGCGCATGCGTGCCTCACTTAGCAGTGGCTTGACTAGGTCTTGTAGACTGCCCGCCCCCTTCCCCGCCCCCTCTGAGGAGGTTCAACAAGGGTCACACCGCAGACTACTGTAACCCATTGCTGGCTTAGAGCTTGAGTTGAGCAGAGATGGGGGAATAGCCCCTGACATCAGTACCACACGGCACCAGTACCCAGGAAAAAGCGCCAGGCTCTTTCTCCCTACTACCTAGGCACTGTGTAGCCCCCAACCCCTCCCCAAAGAGTCTTGAACAACAGAGAGTGACCCCTATCCCTGTCCTAAACAAGATTCTGTTTCTAAAGGTAAAGTTTGGGGCTAAATCGTGTCTGACCCAGAACACTCAACCGAAGGGAAACGTGTATGTGCTGTGCAATAATTATTGGGAATGGACTTGGTTTTGAAGGCTCCCGTCTGCCTCGTTTGAAGGAGGACACTCGGTGTTCTTCACACTGTGACCCCATCATCCTTCCCTGTCCTAAAAGGTATCAAGGACACAGGGCTCTGGCCACTCAGCATCCTCCAGTTGCAAGGACAAGTACTCCCATCCGTTTACACAGGACCTTCTGCCTAGAAAACCTCTCCACCTTTGGTTATTTTTTTTTATGTGTATTATGTGTGCCTGCATCCATGCATGTATGTGCCTCGTGTGCATGCCGGTGCCTGAGGAGCCCCAAAGAAAACACTGGATCCCCTGACACTGGAATTACAACCGTTGTGAACTGCCTCCTGCGGATGCTGGAAACTGAACCTGGGTCCTCTGCAAGAGTAGACTGCAGTGCCATTTCTCCACCGCAGTGCCATTTCTCCAGGCCCCTTTCCACCTTTCTACCAGCTCACACATCCAGGAAGGTTTCATTTGCTCTCAAGCACATTGGTTTATTTTTTGTTTTTTTTTGGTTTTTTTTTTGTCTGGTTTTTTGTTTTGTTTTGTTTTGTTTTGCTTTTTGGTTTTTCGAGACAGGGTTTCTCTCTGTAACCCTGGCTGTCCTGGAACTCACTCTGTAGACCAGGCTGGCCTCGACCTCAGAAATCTGCCTGCCTCTGCCTCCCAAGTGCTGGGATTAAAGGCATGTGCCACCACTGACCAGCTCCTCAAGCACATTGTTAACCCTTTTCTAACACTCATGTGCTGAAGGATATATAAGATACAGCTCTCTGTAATCAGCAGCTCCAAGTTCATCCCCACCTCTGACACCTTGCCTGGGGTCTGACTCATTCAACCTGGGTCAAATCTAGTCAGCACTTTGTGTAGGAGTATACTGTTTTGCTTGCCTTCTCATGGCCTGCTGTCACCACACAGGAGAGCTTTGGGTTGGGGACGCCATTGCTTGGCTACCCAACAGTCAGTGGCCAAGGCAAGCCTCAAGGGACAGCCACTCACTTGGTCACCTGGGTGCCAATGGACCCTGTTTACAGCACACTTGGCAGGATGGGCACGACATTTGTACTGATGACTTTAAAATTTTTTAAAGGTTTTATTTTAATTTTGTGTGTGTGTGTGTGTGTGTGTGTGTGTGTGTCGGTATGTGCTGGTTTGAGTGCAGGTGCCTGCAATAGCCAGAAGATTGACAGGGATAGTAAGAGTTACTCAGGCTGGAGAGATAGCTCAGCGGGTAAGAACACCGACTGCTCTTCCGAAGGTCGTGAGTTCAAATCCCAGCAACCACATGGTGGCTCACGACCATCCATAATGAGATCTGATGCCCTCTTCTGGTGTGTCTGAAGACAGCTACAGTGTACTTACATATAATAATAAATAAATCCACCCTCCCCACAAAAAAAGAGCCACTCAGTGTGTTAGGAACAAAGCCCTTTTAGAGGCCCACATGCTGAGAATAGAGGCATGGCCAAGCGGTGCTTAGAGCAGCTCTTGGAAACCATTTTATCTTCTCAATACTTAATTATTTCAGGTGTTTTGGTTTGGGTGACAGTGCCTTCCTAGATGGCTGTGGCTCTCCTGGAACTCCACCATGTCTGCCCAGTAATGTTTTGGTATTAAGCTGAGCTCTCAGGTTGCAGCCCAGGCTTATTAAAGGCGTATGCCACCACCACCCAGCCACAACCTTCATTTAAAAAAAAATAAAATAAAAATTGTTTAAAGTTCTCTGTCCCTATCTTCAGACATACCAGGAGAGGGCATCAGATCCCATTACAGATAGCTGTAAGCCATCATGTGGTTGCTGGGAATTGAACTCAGGACCTCTGGAAGAACAGTCAGTGCTCTTAACTGCTGAGCCATCTCTCCAGCCCTCTTTAATTTTTAGTAACTTTGATCCATCACAGAATTTTATTTAACAAGCTGCCAGGTGTGTAACACAGACATTTAATCCCATCACTCGGGAGGCTGAGGCAGGTGGATCTCCGTTAGTTCCAGGCCAGCCTGGTCTACATAGTTTCAGGACAGCCAAGGATATTACATTTTCTAGTGTACTTGGGTATTTACCTCTGTTCATTGATTTGTGTCTTGCAAATGAGGATGAGGTAGGTTCTTTTACCCTTGTTTTGTTTTTTGGTTGTTTTTTTTTATAATGAGATCTGACGCCCTCTTCTGGTGTGTCTGAAGACAGCTACAGTATATTACACTGGAGCGAGCAGGGCCTGAACGAGCTGGGCATACTGAGTTCAATTACCAGCAGCCACATGATGGCTCATGGCCATCTGTACAGCTACAGTGTACCTGCTGAGCCATCTCTCCAGCCCTCTTTGGGCCTTGTTGCCAAGGAGTCTAGGAGTGCTGTGGGTTGGTAAGAGGGCTAGCCCTGACTGTTGACACTCTGGTTTGAGGGATGGAGAGATGGCTTAGTGGTTAAGAGCACCAACTGCTTTTCCAGAGGAGCTTTCTATTCCCAGCACTCACAAGGAGGCTCACAACTGTCTGTAACTCTTGTTCCAGGGGTTCTGATGCTGACACACAGACATCCATGCAGTCAAAACACCAACGTGCATAAAAATAAAAACTAAAACTGAGTAGTGGTGGCGGTGCACGCCTTTAATCCCAGCACTTGGGAGGCAAAGGCAGGCGGATTTCTGAGTTTGAGGCCAGCCTGGTCTACAGAGTGAGTTCCAGGACAGCCAGGGCTACACAGAGAAACCCTGTCTCAAAAAAACCAAATAAATAATAAATAAATAAATAAATAAATAAAGGATGTGGTGGTTTGAATACTAAGAGACACCATAGGCTTGTCTTTGAATGCTCAGCCACCAGGAAGTAAAACTGCTGAAAATGATTAGAAGGATTAGGGGGTGTGGCCTCATTAGAGTGGGTGTGGCTTCTTAGAAGAAGTGTGTCTCTGGGGGCTGGTTTTGAGGTTTCAAAAGTCTAGGCCAGGCCCCATCTCTCTGTAGTTTTCTACTTGTGGATCAGGATGTAGTTCTCAGCTGTTTTTTCAGCACTATTCCTTCCTGCTGGATAATCCCTGCCATGATGATAATGGACAACACCTCTGAAACTGTAAGCCTGCCTCAATTAAATGCTTTCATTCATTAACGTTGCTTTGGTTGTGGCGTCTCTTCACAGCAATAGAACAGGGACTAAGATGGGGCTGGAGAAATGGCTCTGCCGTTAAGAGCTGGGTTTGTTGTTTGTCTCTATGTCTGTGTTGCCCTCTGAGGCTAGAAAAGGACATTGGAGTTACAGGTGCTGAGCCGACTGATTGGGCTCTGGGAAAACTCGGGTCCTTTGGAAGAGTGTAGCCACTGCTCTTAACTGCAGGGTTCAGTGCATAGTCCCACATCTATGCCCACACAGACAACCCTGTGTGTCACAGAATAAAAAGATAGAAACACGGGGAGGGGCCGAGGGGTTGGCAGGGCTGGGAGCTGAGACGGGAGTTACTAGGAGTTACGAGGAGTGTGCTAGCCCTGTGCTCTCCCTGAGAAGCTCCGCCAGCAGCTACTATTGTGGAATGCCCTCCTTCAAAGGACCAGTGTTAGGTGGTTCGTAAATGCTTGTCATTCTAGTTCCAGGGGCTCTGGCACCCTCTTCTGGCCACCTGTATAGATGTGTGAATAACCACATGAAGGCACACACACATACATAACTAAATAAATCTCAAAGTGACAACAGTACAGTGTTCACCCCGTTTCTTCTCTCTGCACGCTCCAGATTCAGAAAGGCTTTTGCCACCCATGCTTCAGCAAAACCAGGCTCTCACCGTGAGGTCTTTTTGATCTTTGATCGTGGACTTCAGTGAGGCATACCCATTCCACTGTTGTCATTATTTTATGTGAGTACACTGTCATTGTCTACAGACACACCAGAAGAGGGCGTCAGATCCCATTACAGATGGTTGTGAGCCACCATGTGGTTGCTGGGAGTTGAACTCAGGACCTCTGGAAGAACAACCTGTGCTCTTAATTGCCGAGCCATCTCTGATTTTTATCAACAGATTGAGATGACATGTCAGACAATTAGGATACATGTAAGCATGAAAAGAGAGGTGGTGGTGGCTAGCTAGTCTGTGGGTTTACTTACTTTTTGTTTTTTGGGTTTTTTTTTTTTTTTGGTTTTTTGAGACAGGGTTTCTCTGTGTAGTCCTGGCTGTCCTTGAACTCATTCTGTAGGCCAGGTTGGCCTTGAACTCTGCCTGCCTCTGCCTCCCAAGTGCTGTGATTAAAGGCACGCGCCACCACTGCCTGGCATGGTTCGCTGTTTATTAAAGGAAAAACCTTAGCCAGACATGGTGGTGGATGTCTTTAATTCTGGCATTTGAGAGACGGAGGCAGGACGACCAGGTTTTTTTAGGTCATCTTCAACCCTGTCTCAGAAAAGCAAAAACGAAGGGCCAGGTGTGGTGGAGCACAGCTTCAATCCCTGCACTTGGGAGGCAGAGGCGGCCATCTCTGAGTTTGAGAATAGCTTGGCCTACATAGCAAGTACAAGGCCTGTTACGGCTACATAGAGACACCTCGTCTCAAACAAACGAGAAAAATAAAATGTGATACACAGCACTTTAGCACTATTTTAGATGCCCGTGGACGTGTTTGGCCTCTAGTACACTTTCTCAAAGATTTCTGGATATGAGCACTTTGCCTGCATGTATACATATACACCATATGCAGGCCTTCAATGAAGGTGTTAGAAATTCAACCCAGGGCCTTTGCAAGAACAAGTGCTCAAAGTTTAAGCAGGGAACCAGTCCTACAGCCCTTGACCCCTTTTCCCATCTCACTACAAGCACGCCTGGTGTTCAGTATGGGCAAACAAGGGCATCAGATTCCCTGGAGCTGGAGTTGAAGATGGTTGTGTGTGGCCATGTAAGTGCTGGGAATGAAACCAGGGTCTCCGGAACCAAAGCCCACTGCTCTTAACTGCTGAGCCATTTCTCCAGCTATATTATCTTAGCACTCAAGAATTACAGGCAAGAGGTCAAGTTTGAGGTCAACTCGGGCTACAGAGACCCTGTCTACACATATTTGTTAATAAGCAGACTGAAATGGTATGCTGCTGGAACTGTACCGAATGTTATAATCTGAAAACCCTTGGGGTCCCAGGCGATTGAGAATAAAGCTGACCAAGCCTTGGAACAGAAAGATGCCAAAGAAGTCAGCCCTGTGCTGAGGGCTGGTGTTAGCACGGGAGGAAGCTCACTGTATCGCAGATTCAAGCTCTTGAAGTGAGACTGGGTCGGCTGGTTCTTGTTCAGAAATAGCAACTCCAAGATTAAACACGGATCTCCTGGAAACAGTTGATGTTAGGCGAGCGAATGAATACTGAACCGAAATGAAACTGGTAGAAAGCCTCAGGGTAAAGTAACAGATGGCTTACGTAAATGGCACAGGAGAGGCTTGGGCTAGTGTGTTTTGTTTCCTGTAAAGAAAGGGTGTTTCAAAGTGGGTTTTCCTTTAATTAAATATTTATGTTATAGCCAGAAACAGCAAGCGGTGGTTTGCTCTTTATTGTGTACGTGTAGCCTGGAATACACTTGTTTTATGCATCTAAGACACAAAATGAATGGCCATTAAATATTAACCTCACATGTCAGAAGTAGATTCTGTTCTTTTCCTGATGAAACAGAAAGGCCCCAAACAGCTAGTGTTCACAGACACAAAAGACACAAGATCTAATAACGGGAGTGGGAAGCCAGGCTCAACAAAGGACTGCATTCACAGTATACAGACATTATGTGATGTGAGTGCCATTTATCTGGTGTCCACAGAGAAATGAATCTGAGGATTATTTTTAAAACAACCTGGAAAAGGGGAAAAAGCACAGAAAAGGCTAAATTTCAGCTCTATCTCAACTTCATTTGGTGTTTTTGAGACAGGGTTTCTCTGTATAGCCCTGGCTGTCCTGGAACTCACTCTGTAGACCAGGCTGGCCTTGAACTCAGAAATCCACCTGCCTCTGCCTCCCAAGTGTTGGGATTAAAGGCATGTGCCACCACTGCTCAGCTCCCACCTCTGAGACAGGGTCTTGATATGCAGCTCTGGCTGGCCATTAAACTTATATTGTCCAAGCAGACCAACATGATGGAGCGCTGCCTGGCTCTGCCTCTCAGGTGCTGGATCAAAAGGTGTACGCCACCATGCCCAGCTAAGATACTTTTTTTTAAAAAAAAAAATTTTTATTTTATGCACATTAGTGATTTGACTGCAGACAGTCTTGAGCTACCATGTGGGTGCTGGGAACTGAATCTGGGTCCTCTAGAAGGACAGTGCTCTTAACCTGTTTTTAAAAACGTATATGTGTCCTCCCATAGAGGACCCAGGTTCAATTCCCAGCACTTATAAGGCAACTTACAACTGTCTAACTACAGTTCCAGAGGATCCAACATCTCTTGTGGTCTCTGTGGGCACTAGGTACACATGTGGTGCACAGATATACAAGCAGGCAAAACACACATACACAGACATGAATATATAAAAAATTTTAAAAATCACCTTTACTCATTTAGGTGCTAGATTTTGAAATTAGATTATCAATAACAAAAAAGGGCTGGGCAGTGGTGGCACACACCTTTAATCCCAGCACTTGGGAGGCAGAGGCAATCAGATTTCTGAGTTCAAATCCAGCCTAGTCTACACGGAGAAACCCTGTCTCAGGGAAAAAAAAAAACACAAAAGGGTGGAGCTGAGCACAGTGGGACACACTTCAATTCAAGCACTCAGTAGGCCTGATCAGGTAGGCTGATTTCCAAAGCCACTAAATATAGTTATAAGGCAGTTTTTTTTGTATGAAGGGGGCTCCTGTTCTGTCAGCTGTCAATTTCATTCACAGTGCCACACATTCTCTCTTCTACAACAGACTGCGGTTCTTGGCTACTTAAGGGACGATGGATGCGCTTTGGTACAGGTAAGGCTCTTGCTCTGATGTTAGGGATGTGCCTAGGCCTTCAGGGCTGTGTGCTCATTCAGACTCATCCTCAGAGTGCCTCACATTTTAAAGAGTTACACAGACTTAACAATTCTAGCCTTTGAATAAATATTCATAAATAGGTGTCAGTCGTTTTGAAGAAATGTGTTTTGAGTGTGCGCTGGTGTTCACGTGGCTGTCACAACATGCATGCGAAGGTCAGAGGACTGAATAACTGTAGTAATGGGTTCTTTTCACCATGCAGTAGGGTAATGGTCAGGCTTGGTGATTAGCCCTTACCTCTGATCTACTTTGCTCAACAGTCCTTTTTTTTTTGAGACAGGATTTTGGGTAGCCCAGATTGGTCTTGATTTCTAGTCTTCTGGTCTGTTTCCTATATGCTGGGATTACAAGGCACATAACACTATGCCTGGTACTGTTTGTTGTCTGATTTTGTTTTTCCAGACAGGATTTCTTTGTGTAGCTCTGGCTGTCCTGGAACTCAGCGACCCACCTACCTCTACTCTCCCACCCCCACCCCCGAATGCTTGGATTAAAGACAGGCAGTACAGCTGCTGGGATTAAAGGTGTGTGTCCCTACTGCCCGGCCAACTCCTATCCCTCTAGAACTGGAAGTTCAAAATTAACCCTTCTTTCTGAGTTGCTTTGGTCATAATGTTTTCCCACATAGCTGAGGGCATCCCCTAGAACTGGAGTTATGGATGACTGGAAGCCATGACGTGCTGGGAACTGAACCCAGCCAGGTTCTCTGCAAGAACAGCAAGTGCTCTTAGCTGCTGAGCGTCTCATAGGCATCTGCCTCTTCTTGTGAGATTTCTATTTCTGCATGGGTGTCTTCTGAGCTGTTTATAGAGTGCCTAAGGAGGACACAAGATCCACTGGAGTTTCAGTACCATGGGTGCTGGAAATCAAACCTAGGTCCTCCCCCTCCCCCCTTTTTTTTAAAGAGACAGTTTTTCTGTAGCCCTGGCTATCCTGGAACTCACTCTGTAGACCAGGCTAGCTTTGAACTCACTGAGATCTGCTTGCCTCTGGCCCCTACAAACTGGGATTAAAGGCATACCCCCACCAGCAGCCCCATCGAATTATAGATTCTTTATTTTCTTTTTTTTTTTAAATTTATCGCCTTTAATCCCAGCACCTGGGAGGCAGACACAGGCAGATTTCAGAGTTCGAGGCCAGCCTGGTCTACAGAGTGAGTTCCAGGACAGCCAGGGCTATACAGAGAAACCCTGTCTCGAACAACCAAAAAAATAAAAAAAGATTTATTATATACAGTGGTCTGCATATATATATCTGCATGTCAGAAGAGGGCGCTAGATCCCATTACAGATGGTTGGGAGCCACCATGTGGTTGCTGGGAACTGAACTCAGGAACTCTGGAAGAACAGTCAAGTGCTCTTAACCACCAAGTCATTTCCCAGCCCTCCAGTGCTTTTCCCCCCACAGACACATCTCATTCTATAGGTACATGTCAGGTCAGGTCATGAGGCGTGGCATCTAAGCGAGGCATCTAAGCCTCCTTGAATCATTTCAAAGTCCATCCTGCAATATTGTTTTAAGGAAATTAATGTCCTTTTGTTTTGAAACAGGGTCTTATTTGCTCAGAGTTGCCCTGAATTTCTAATTTCTGGCTTCCACCACCTCCAGGGAAATGAGATTACAGGTATAAACTACTACACTTGGGTTATAGGAGACTGTCTCAAAACAAAACCCAACAGTACCACATAAAATACATACCTTACTATATCATTATAGCCTTTTACATAAAAACAGTTTCAAGAAACAGGTGTGCACTTGGGAGGTAGAGACAAGCAGATTTCTGTAAACTCAAGGTCAGGCTGGTCTACAGAGAGTGTTCCAGGACAAGGACACATAGAGAAACCGGGGGGTTGGGGGAAAGAAATATATTTTAGGGGGGACATGTTGGACTAGATGGGATGGGATATCTAGAAGTGGCTCAGCAGTTTGCTGCTCTTCCAGAGAACAGGGTTCAACTCCCAGCACTCAGACAGCAGTTCATAACCACTTGTTATTCCAGTTCCAGGGAACCCACTTCTGGTCTTTGTAGGCACCGTGATTATTGTTGGCCTCAGAACCTCTGAAACCCATGAAATCATAAGTGGGCCTCATAGACCTGTTGCCAAGGCAATAGCCACCATATTCCCAGAATCCACTGGGCTCACCTCACACCTTTACCTGTGACCATGTCATCACCCACATATACGGGGAACAACCTAGTGTGCTGTGTCCAGAGGCGAGATGCTATTCTAACACATAAAATGTTATGTGTTGCAAAGATATACATGCAGATAAATCATCTATACATGTAAAATATAAATTAAACAAATAACACTACCCCCAAAGAAAATAACAAGAAACACTTTAAAATACAAAGTGGTTTGAAAAAATTTGAGGTCCTTTAAGGTATCCCTTCCGAGAGGCACGTTATCTTTGATAAATGGTTAACTTGGCACTTTATATAATCATATTCATCTACAGGGAATATCTGACCATTATTGTAGCAAATAAAATAAAGCTAAACAAAATACAAACATCTTTTTATGACAGTGAAGCATTCTTCTAGCTTCTTAAGTAGAAAACTGTACTTATCATGAACAAATTTGGTTGTTGGTTTTTTGTTTTTTTAAAGACAAGGTCTCTACATAGCCCAGGCTGTTCTGGTAGTCACTATGTAGACCGGGCTGGCCTTGAACTCACAAGAGAGCCAACTGCCTCTGGCTCCCAAGTGCTGGGATCAAAGATGTGTGTTACAACACCTGGCAAAGTTTGCATTTACCAGTATAACTTGATACACAAAATCCACCTACCCCTCTCTTCCTTTGTAGTGTTTCTACAGCTGTGCACTACTGGCGTATGGGCCTGAATGATTCCTTGTTGGGGCTGTCTACAAAAACATGATGCTAAGCAATGTGCTTGGCCTCTAACAACTAGATGTGAGCAGCATCCATTCAAGAGTATACCTTAAAACTTTTCATTATCAAATGTGCTCTGAAGAATAAATTTACCCAACTAAAAACCACTGATTTACAGTAAATCATTATTTCCTATCTTTTTAAGTTTTAAAACATCCACCACGATTCTGAAGGAACTACACAGATTAATTAAAAAAATATTTTTAATTAATGACTTAACTTAAGGCATCAATCATACTGACAATCTACTGGCTTGTTACTAAACTGTACATTTGATGTCCACTGCTTTTATTTTTAACTTCTCAAAAGTAAAATAGAAGTATTCAGAGCAAGTAAAACAATTTACTGAGTTCAGTAACAGTACCATCAAGGCTATTACTCTAAACTCTAAGCACAATGCTAGCTCCCTACCACTTTCTTAGTTGTAGGGTTTTAGATACAGTATCTTTTGGATTAATTGCATTGTTTCTGAGACTGTGTCTCATTATGTAGTACAGCCTGGCCTCCAACTCAAAAGCTTGGGATTAATGGAATGTGCCACCAGGCCCAGTCAGACTTCTTATCAAGTACATTTAAACGCTGAAAATATTAGTTCAAAAATGTTGCAAATATTAAGGAACATGCTATTATGATATATACTGAGACTAAAAAAATGAAATATAAAACTAACAATAGTTCTATAAATAAAAGCAAGTTTTCTAGATACTTCAATAAAAGACATTTAATAATTACATGTTGTCAATTAAACTGATGAACTTTATTGGGGTTAAAACTATAACAAAGTTCATCCTAAAGATTTTTGCAATGCAAAATTCTTCACTCAGTGAGTATTTAATAATTTGAATGCTAGAAATTACAGGCAATTTTCAAAAGCAGACTCACATTCATAAAACTTTATACATCATTTGAACTAACATGTTTATACTACCAAAATCAAACATGCATTGCCTTCAAACATTCCTGTATCATGATTTTTATATAGTACATTATTTAACACCACTCCTCATCACCAAATGCATTGTATCATACACTCGAACCATTCTCCTTGGACTTCTGATCTCTGTCTTCATTCTTTACATTATCCTATAAAATATGAACAAAGTACACTTTAGTTTCTCGTTACTCTAAATTAGCTTAAAATAGTACTCAGTGACTAAGTGGTAAATTTTAATATATTAATTTTAATATGTTGCTGCCAACTGTCTTGAATTGTAGTGGTTTGTGACAAGAAACCTAGCGCTTGGTCACTAGGCAACAAATCTAGCCAAATACTTGGTCTAATAAATATATATACATAAATCATTTGTATGTAATTTTCAAAAGAAAACAGTCATTTTGGAAATTACATTTGAATAGTTTCTGGAAGGCTTAAATGCTAGGAATATTATAACTATTTGTTTCTAGGAAAAACTATAAAGACCACAACACGAAATTACATTAAAATGCAAGAAATAGATTTTAAAGTTGAAATGAACTATGAAAACAGAGGAAAAACAAACCATCTCACCTTTTTTAGGACAGTGTGGATATCATCCATAACTGTGGATAAGTTTCTCAGAGTTTTATTCAATTGGTTTTCAAATTGCAAATTCATGTTTTCTGAAACCTTCAGGTTTTCTTGTAATTGACCAAGGTCTTTTTTGACGTCTCTAAGTTCACCAGACAGGCTTTTGTTAGAATTCTCCAAGTTTAATATAGTTTTTCCATCTTCATCTGTTAAAAAAAAAAATTTTTTTTCCAAAATACATCAAATTGGCAGAAAGAGAAAACCACTCTCATAATTTGTCTTCTGACCTCCAAAGGTAGGCGCGCACACACACACACACACACACACACACACACACACACACACACGTAATAAAAAATAAAAACTGAACTATAAAAAACAAAAGCAGCTGACACAATGCCTGTAATTCCAGCTATTCAGGAAGTCAAAGCAAGACCGTATGTGTACCCCTGCCTTTGATGAGTCCAACCAAGTGGACAAGCTTACTTTAGCCATGCCTCAAAGCAGAAATGCAAAGACCCAGGAACGTAGCACAGCAGCAGCAGTCCAGCTAAACTGCCAAGGGCCTATGCAGTCTGCAGTACTGTAACAAACTGTTAAATACTTATAAAAGTTAAGTTATTTTAACTAGTTAGAAAGTATAGCACAAGCCAGGCATGCTGGCACACCCCTGTGGTCTCGAGTCCTTCTGAGGCTGAGAAGGAAGGACTGCAGTGAGTCTGAGGCCAACCTGGGCGACATAGTGAATTCCATGCCCTTATCTTAAACATGAGGGAGAGTGCTCGCTTCGGCAGCACATATACTAAAATTGGAACGACACAGAGAAGATTAGCATGGCCCCCGCACAAGGATGACACATAAATTCGTATTCTATATTAAAAAAAAAAAAAA
>NW_022196909.1:27885026-27895600 GCF_008632895.1 Mastomys coucha
ACAGAGTGAGTTCCAGGACAGCCAGAGCTACACAGAGAAACCCTGTCTTGAAAAAAACAAAACAAAACAAAAAGCAAACTGTCAAGAGTTTTAGATAGTGTTACTTCTAACTTCAGGTTCTGTTTTGTTTTGTGACAGAGTTTCACTGTGTAGCTATCTGGCTGGTTGTCTCCTGAGTGCTCAGGGTTCCATTTTTGTGACTCTTTAGAGAAAACAGAAAATGGTTAAAATCTATGTTGTACTAGAAGAGGTTAGAAAAAAATCATCTCAAGCCTCCAACTCTAGCACACAGTAAGAGCCTGTCTCAAAAGCTGACACTAAGCTAAGGCTCTTATAAAGCTGAGCAGTTTTATAACTGACAGCAGAAATAATGAAACAAAGTCAGGGGCTTACAAGATGGCTCAGCAGTAAGAGGACTTACTGTTCTTGCCGGGGACTAGAGCAGCTAGCGCCTACCACAGAATGGCTAACCACAGCCTGTAACTCTAACTCCAGCTCCTAAGTGTCTGTCTCTGTCTGTCTCTTTCTCTCACCCCCCCCACACACACCCCAGGTAGGTTGTGGTTTATTTGTGCGTGTATGTGCACCATGCCACAAGTCCTTCAGAATTGTGAGCACGGCAACAGCAGCCTCACCTGTCCTCTCCTCTAGCAGCTGCAGCTTCTGTTCTACCTCAGCTCTTACTTTTTCACTCTTTTCCAGTTTTTGTAGGAGACTCCCGACATCCACCATTGCACCATTGTACACAATAAGCCCTACATTTTCTTCTCCATCTTTTGATTCCTGTTTTACTGTTGGTGTTGGAAGTAATAATCTGTTTCCTAGAATATAAAAAAGGTTTTTAGCCACTTATGAATAATACAGTTCCAAAAGACAAAAAAAGCAAGATCTGGCCAGTGTGTAGTGGATGCCTATAGTTTCAGCACTCAGGAGGCTAAGGCAGGAGAATCCTAAGTTCTCCTAAGTTCAAGTCCAGCACAGGCTCTAGGGACAAACCTGACCTGAAAACAAATTAAAGGCAAAGTAAAACAAATGAAACCACAAAAGCCCAAATGTTAATGCACTCAAACCTAGCATGTCTTCCTGCGGTGTCTCTGACTCTTCGCGGTTCTCATCATCTTTTGAGGTGTCAGTTAATTTCCGATAAAAGCACGACTCTCGGAGTACTACTTTATTGAGAAGTTTCTTTACCTATTATGCAAGCAAATAAAGAGTAAGATGAAGATACAATTATTTTCCCTATTGTACATGCAAGTTAGCCAATGGCTCAGATGCAAACCCTGTTCTTCACTGAGCGGACACAGCCTTCTTCACACTGGGTAGTGGCTGTGACCGAGGTAGGTCTCCAGCTGCAAGCAGGTTTTGCGGCTCCTCACGTCACGACTTTTAGATCTGTCTACCTCAGCCTCCAGAGTGCTAGTGTTAAAGGTGTGTGCCATCATGCACTCTGGCTGAAAAACTGTTTAGACGTCCTTGGTATGTTTTGTCTCCATGTATTTGCATTCACTGTGCTCGGGTACCCTCGGTGGTCAGAAGAGGATGTTGAAACCCCTGGCCTGGAGTTACTACAACAGTTTTGAGTGGCCTGAGGTGGGTGCTGGGAAAAGAATCCGGGCCCTAAACAGTAAGTAGTCTTAAGCAATGAGTTATCTCTTGAGCCTTGAAGTACATTTCTTGATCCTCCTCGAACTGTTGTAAATGTCAATAATATCAATCATTCACTGTGATCACTTTCTCAGTATCTACTAATATCTCAGTTGACAATATTTAAACTTTTAAGTATTTTCTTTATAAACTGAACATTTAAAGTTATTAAAAAAACTTTTGGGACTGTTTATTTTCTGTGTGTGTGTGTGTGTGTGTGTGTGTGTGTGTGTGTGTGTGTGTGTGTCTGTGCAGGGGCACATGTGCTGTGAAACTCATGTAGAAGTCAAAGGGCATTTTGCAGGAATCAGTTCTCTGCTTCCACTATACGATTCCCAGGATCCAACTGACATCAACAATCTTGGAGACAGGAATATTAACCTAATTAACCATTTCACAAGCCCAGAGTTTTGTTTTTTGTTTTTCTGGTTTTTTGTTTGTTTGTTTGTTTTTCAGACAGGGTTTCTCTGTGTAGCCCTGGCTGTCCTTGAACTCACTCTGTAGACCAGGCTGGCTGAAAACTCAGATCCACCTGCCTCTGCCTCCCAGGTGCTGGGATTAAAGGTACGTGCCCCCCCACTGCCCGGCCAGTGTCTTGCTAGGCATATATAAAGCATCCCAGAGTGGCCTTGAACTCATCACACTCCTGCCTAGGCCTCCCCAAGCACTAAGATTACAGGCACGATAGAAACACTTACTCAAACTTTTAAAGTAAATGATGCTTAAAGCCAAATAACAAAAACAACCAGGAAGTGGGCATGGTGGTGCATGTCTGTAAGCCAAGCACTTGGGAGATGGAGGCAGGTAAATTTCTTTTGAGTTCGAGGTGGGCCTGGTCTAAATAGTAAATTCCACGACAGCCAGGACTATGCAGAAAAACCTTGTCTCAACCACTCCCAACAAACAAACAAAGAAACAAACAAACCTCCAGCAATAGAAAGACCACTTAAGTTATGAAACATCCATATAATGGACCGTGAAGCAGATATAGAAAGAATGATTTTTGTATTTTAAAATCTAGTCAGCCCGAAAACCCAAAATAAATAAATAAATAAATAAATAAATAAATAAATAAATAAATAAATCTAGCCAGGTTTGGCCTTAAACTTGTAGTGATCCTCTTACCTCAAATATACAAGTAGAAGGTTTTAGAAGTAAGTCACTGAACCCTGCTATCCATTTTTATAATAGAACTAATAAGAAAAAAACGTACCCCGTCTATATAGACAGAACAGTTTCACCTTCTGGAACAGTCATATAAATATGAGGGATTTAAGAAGCAGTTATTAAGGATACTGGTCCTGAGGAAGAGGACTAGAGGAAAGGGTAAACTTTCTTTTTCTTTGTATGGAGAGAGGAGCCTTCTGTATCATGGGAGGAGAAGAGGGAGCAAGGGAGGGAGAGAGCAAGCTCCTTAAATGGAGTGTCTCTGGGAGGCAGTGGTGCATGCCTTTAATCCCAGCATTATGGAAAAGAGGAAGTTCAATCTCATTGAGTTCATGGATAGCCTGATCTACAGAGATCCAGGCCAGCCAAGGGGAGTGCCTTAAAACAAACAAAAAAGGCAAAACCCAACATCCAATTTTTTTATGTGTGTGTTAGTGCACACACGTGTATTATAGGAAACTGAATAAGACATAAAATGGGTACTGGATATCCCAGAGCTAGGGCCAGCCACCTGACCTGGGTGTTGGAAACTGTGGATTCTCTGCAAGAGCAGTGCAGTCTTGACCAGTGAGCCACCTTTCTAGCCCTGAAGAGAATGTTAACAATAGAAGAGTGTGTGTCTGAGCAACAGACCAGATGTAAACTTTTGTAAGCTGGGTTTCTCCCATCGTTTGAGCGCCAAGGATCAACCTGATATTATCAGGTTTAGCAATACGTACACTACCCACTGAAGCAGGGGGGCCCCAAAGATAACTTTAAAAGCTGAGACTACAGAGCTTCTTCTAGAACCCAGGGCTACAGAGAGAAAACCTATCTTGAAAAACAATAACAAAATCAAAACCAAAAAAGATAGGTTCTTTTAAAAACTTAACAGTTGAGTAGGTTTAAAGAGAGTAGTGGGGTCAACTGGCCAACTGGACGGCTTATCCCTGCAAACACAACACTTGCTGAGGCAAGACAAAGGAAGCTAGCCTGAAACCCACAGAAAAGATGGGGAGCAATTTCTGACACTGGATAACTGAATTTATTCTATCTTACCTTTTGGAAGGGTAACTTGGTAAAAAAGTTTTGAGCTGAGTGTAACTCAGTGAAGAGCATATCTAGCCATGACTAAGGCCCTACCTTCTATCCTGAGTACCATATAGGAAAAAAAATGATAAAATTCCTTTTATTTTGAATTTATAAGATCAATTGATTACCTGAGCCCGAGAAAGATGCAATCCAAGAGTATATAGTATTTCTTCCAAATCCTTTTCAAGAAGGTAACCACAATGACTTTGATCAAAATAAACAAAGGCCATTAGCAGATCCCTGTTAACTGTGACCATTTGAGGCTTCTCTTTTTCCTAAAACACACACAAGATATGGTATATAGTTTTACTACCACAAGAAAAATGAGAAATTGAGGTTCTGTTTATAATAAAGCACTAATCTTAAAAGATCTTTATCTCATTTTGGCTAAATTGAGTAGATTTTGTACTTGAGTATGAAAAACAAAATTAAAAAGAGCATGACAGACATAAATACCCCCAAAGCAGTTAAGTGTAAGGTAAGGAAATCATTACTTTCTAGAGAATATGAGAATTCAATAACTACCTTAGCCTAAAGAAAATGAAGAAAACTCACCTTATCTCTTGAGGGTCTGTCCTTGCAATATCGGCTGACATCCCTTTTGTCATCTCGTTTGTTCACTTCCTCCTCCTCCCTATCTGTAAAAAAATGTGAGACATATATGACTACCTACCCTTGTGATTACAGTAAAATTAATCACCATTTCAGACACTAACTGAAAACAAATTTTTATTTGTTAAAACTATCATTTCCTGCCGGGCATTGGTGGTGCACGCCTTTAATTCTAGCACTTGGGAGGCAGAGGCAGGTGGATTTCTGAGTTCGAGGCCAGCCTGGTCTACAGAGTGAGGACATCTGATGCATACATACCGTCATCTTCATCCTCAGCTTCCTCTGCCTCCATTGGGTCATACTCATCTTGATTGTTATCTTCTTCAGTTTCATCATCATCTTTAGAATCATCTTTTCTTTTTTCTTCTTTCTGTAATTTAAGATGACTTAAAATTAAGCAATATCTCATGAAAAACAAAACAAGTAAACGTTAAGTCCAGTAAACGGATGTATTTCTAACAATTCCAATTAGATTTCTCATAACAATAACCTATTCAAATGTGGCATGGTGGGGCATAGCAGTAATCCTAGCACGTGGAGGTAAAGGCAGGAGAATGAGGTCACGGCCAGTTTACAGAAGGAAAGGGGAGGGGGAAGAAGAAAGAGAAAAGAATAAAAACAAGAAGGCCAGTGAGATGGCTCAGCAGTTAAGAGCACCAATTGCTCTTCCAGACTTCTTGAGTTCAATTCCCAGCAACCACATGGTGGCTCACAACCATCTGTAATGGGATCCCATGTCTGAAGACAGCTACGGCATACTCATGTATATAAAATAAATAAAAATAAATCTATAAGAATAGAAACAGGCTGAGCAGTGCAGTGCACACCTTTAATCCCAGCACTTGGGAGGCAGAGACAGGTGGATTTCTGAGTTCGAGGCCAGCCTGGTCTATAGAGTGAGTTCCAGGACAGCCAGGGCTACACAGAGAAACCCTGTCTCGAGAAAGAAAAAGAAAAAACAGAAAATAGAAAAAAGAAAGAAGGACTGGTTCAGACATAAAGAGCACTGATGCTCTTCCAGGGAATGCTCCCAGCACCCACAGGACAGCTCCATAACCATAAGTAACTTAGCCTCAGTCTTGGGGGACCCACATGCTCTTCTGGTCTGAGAGGTCAGCAACCACACACATGGAGCATAGATACATACATAGGCAAAAACATATATTAGAGGAAGGAAGGGCAGAAAGAAATAAAAGCATGGAAAAAGGAAAGAAAAGGAGCGGGAAGGAGGGACATCAGAAGATGAGCTATCTACATTAAATTAAGCTCTGCTGTATGGCTCAGGCTAGACCTGAGCTCCTGACCCTCCTCTGTGCACCTCTGTTGTGTAGGATTACAGGGATGTGGGCCTATGCCCAGGTCTAGTTGTTTGAGTCAGTCTCATGTAGTGTGTGTCAAATATCCAATAAGACATTCAACACTTTGGTGCTTGACCTTGGTTATGATCTAAAGGTGGTACCCAAGTTTGGTTGGCTATCCTGGAAATTACAGACCTTCCTCTCATCTCTGTCTTCTTTTTTGTCTTTATCATCGCCTGATTTTCTCCGTTTTGGTTTTGGTTCATCAACATCATCTTCTCTTTCTTCTTTTTTATCTTTTCTCTCTTCTTTTTTGCTTTTCTTTTCCTTATCTTTTTTGTCCTCTTTCTCAGGAAGAGAGAGCAATGATTTGTATATTCTAACCCCAAAATCTCTTTGAAGCATTTCATTGAAAAGTTCTGCAAACAGTGAAACCTATAAAAAGACATCAACATTAATATAAACAAACTCAATAGAAATACTGAATAAGTCAGTCCAGCAGTAAATCATTTAACAAGCACTGTCTTACCACACTGTCTATACCTAAAACAGAGGGAAATAAGGGAGAAGTGGCCTACAGCAATAAAAATGGGTGGGAGTCATGTGAAGACTATAGAAGTCCCCAAGAGCTACTTGTGGTGCCACATGCCATTAATTCCAGCCAGAAGTACACAAAGGTGTGACCTTCCAGGCTACGCTGGTCGCTATGTGATTCCAGCCCAGCCACAGCCATACAGTGAGACACTGCACATAATATCCTCAAAAGAACTTTTTTTTTGAGAGAGGGTTTCTCTCTGTAATCCTTGCTGTTCTGCAACAGGCTGTGTAAATTAGGCTGGCCTCAAACTGAACTAAGAGATCCACCTATTATTGCCTCCTGAGTGCTAGGATTAAAGGCATTTACTACAACGTCTAGCACAAGTTTTTTTAAAAGATCTTTTTATGGTAGTCAGGATGGCTTTGAACTTATGGTCTGACTGCTGGGATTACAAACTCCTGTCATCATGTCCTGTGCAAAAGATGTTTTAAAGACATAAATATATATTGCTAACCATGCTGGTACATTCATGTAATCTCAACATTTGAGAGATAAAGCAGGAAGATCAACAGGTCACCATCATCCTGGGCATATGAGTCTGTCTTGAAAACTGAGAGCTGGCTATACTGCTGCATACCTGTAATCCCATATATCAACGTTAGAAAGGGAGGTAAAAGAGGAAAATCAGGAATTGGAAGTCCAGCCTGAGCCATCCAGCAAGGATGAGACCAAACTGGGTTACATCAGACACCATCTCACAAAACACAACAATATAGAGAGAATAAACATAATAAACATAAAAAATACAATATAGTTATGCTTAGTGATGCAGCTATGTAATTGCAGCTCCAAAGGATACTGAAATAGAATAATCCTGAGTTGAAGGCTTAAGTGGACTACAAATTGAGTTTAAGGCCAGCCTAGAAACTCAGTAAGATTATTAACTAAAAAGAAGAAAGGAGATACACCTTAGTGGTAGAGGTCTTGCATAGCACGAATAAGGCCCTGAGTTTAATCCCCCTCACTAACAAAAGAGAGGAGCTGGGCATGGTGGTGCAGGCTTGGGAATCAGAGGAAAGTGAACCTCTGTGTGTTCATGGCCAAAAAGAGCTATGTAATAAAGACATGGCTAAGAGATTTAGGTTGAAATTTCGGGTTGAAAAAGAATACCACTTACTCATTCATATTCTCTATCCCTCTCCCCCTCCTCTCTTTTTGTTTTTTGCTATATTTTCCTGTAAATTAATAATATTAGATCTCAACTATTCTGTTTTTCATTTAGTTTTACTTTTTCAAGGATATCTTTAGTTGCTTTTGCTGGCCCTGCAGTTGCTTTGTAGTGAGACTCGAATCCCTGGTCCTTTTCCTCTCTCCTGTGTGCTGCAGTTACACCCTGAGTTCCTATGTGTATTCTAAGGCACTTCTTGAGAGAGGTAATGTGTTCTTTTATCAGAAGGTAGATATCTGGCTGTCTCTTTTTATTTTTGTCTGTGTGGTTGTTTTGTCTCTGTGTATGTCTGCTTAGCATGTGTGCCTGGTTCCTGTAGAAGCCAGAAGAAAGGGGGTCAGATCTCCTGCATCTGGAGTTACAGCTATTTGTAAAGCACCCTGTGGGTGCAGAGAACTGAACAAGCTCCTGAAAGAACAGCCGTTGTCCTTAACCACTGAGCATCTCTACCTACAGCTCAGTCATGGCTAGAAATGCTCTTTCACGGAGTTATACTCACAGCTCAGAACTTTTTATCAGATTACCCTTCCAAAAGGTAAGACAGAATAAATTCGATTATCCAATATCAGAAATTGCTCCCCATCTTTTCTGTGGGTTTCAGGCTAGTTTCCCTTGTGACGGTCTTGCCTCTCAGGTATTGTGTTTATAGGGATAAGCCACTCAGATGCCTTTTACCCTTCTCTTTAAACCTTTCTTGATGATGGTGTACTGTTTTTTTGTTTCTTTAGAATTAAAGTTCTATTGAATTGAAAAATTTCTGACTGATTGGGTTGTAAGAGAAAATAAGTGAGTGGGTCAGGCGGTGGTGGCACACTCCTTTGATCCCAGCACTTGGGAGGCAGAGGCAGTTGGGATTTCTGAGTTCGAGACGAGCCTGGTCTACAGAGTGAGTTCCAGGACAGCCAGGGCTATACAGAGAAACCCAGTCTTTGGAGGGGTGGGGGGGGGAGTTAGTGTAGTACATCTCTAGGAGACCTTAAAATAAACCTGACTTTTCCCATTAAATAATGGTGAAAAAATACACACTAACAAGATCGATGGGAGCAGTCAAAGAAACAAGACTTAAATACATTAAACAGCCACAACTGTGATATCTCTTGGATCCTCATCCAAACTTTAACATTACCTCAAATGAATGTTCTTTATTATCTTCCAATCTGTAATCCAAAAGGACACTCAAAGACATGATGCTGCAATCAAACTTGCCACTTTTTGCAGCCCAGTTTGGATGCACAATTATGGCAGGTTCATCAGGCAAAATGTATCGTCTTTCTTGACGCTGTCGTTCCACTTCTTCTTGACGTTTTCTCTCTTCTTCCTAGACATTTGAAATTTTAAGTTATGGTAAATCTTCCATGTAAAAAGTACATGTATATCAAAATATTCTATAAGTCATATTGCTGTAATTAAGAGAATAAGAGATAAAAGCTGGGCGTGGTGGTTCATGAGTATAATCCAAATACTTGGTGGCACAGACAGAAGAAGGATGATCTCGAGTTCCAGTTAAACCAGCCACATATCAAGTAAGTATTAGGCTAGCTTCTGCTACACAGGGTGATATCTTGTTCCAAAATCAAAACTCAAAGTCTGACTTCTTACAAATTATATTAGCCATAACGGTTAAAGACACAGCTCCTTTTATGACTCCTAACTCTTTCTTATTACATCTGCTTATTTAAGGGGACAGGAGCACACATGTGGGGGTCAGAAGGCAGGTAATTGTCTTCATCCACCATGGGTCTTAGAGATTGGACTGCTGTTGCCAATGAATGCATCTGGCTTCTAAAAAAATAACTTCAGTGAAGGATGTCAAGTCATCCTGGGGAAACAGTCTGTCCCTGAGCTAGGATAGGGCACACCCTTTCCTGCTGTAAAATAGTGACATTAAGCTGAAAAGAATCAGGTTCTCGCCAGCTGTGTAACTGTATTATCATCCAAAAATACTTATAACCCAGGCAAGAAAACAAGAAACCACAAACCCAAGAACTGCCTAACAACAAAGGAAGCTTCCTGCTCTCACTGAGGGAAAGCTTCATCCCAAGGACTGTCCTCACAAGTTCTGGGATGAGCAGCCCTGTTTAGTCGGCTAAAGCAGAACCTTCTACCTCACAACCAGCTCTCACTTGGTACTACTGAGGAAGGACAAACTAACGAATCCTCTAGCTTTACACAGGCAGCACCAAGGAGGCAGAGGCAGCCACAACTCTGACTTCCAGGTCACCCTGGTCTACATTCAGAGTGAATTCTAAGGACAGCAAGAGCTACAGACAGATCCTGTCTACAAGCCAACCAACTAACCACTAAGCAACCATGCTAACACATGCTTATGATCCCAGCACATAAAGGGCCAGAGTCAGGAAAATCACAGGACAGCCTGGTTTACATAGACTTCTAGGAAGATCAAAGGACAGCCTGGTTTACATAGACTTCCAGGAGGATCACAGGACAGCCTGGTTTACATAGACTTCCAGGCCAGCCAGAGTCACATCAATAATAATGTCTATCAAAAAGTAAATTAAAAGTGGAGTGGGGCAGAGAGACAGCTTAAATGAGTATAAAGGACCTTGCTGCCAACCCTGGTAACCTAAGTTTGATCCCACAGATCGCCAGGATAGAAGAAAATCAATCCAGCAATTATCCTCTGATTTCTGGGTAAGTCCAATGGCATTTTCAATTCCACAGAGAATAAATACAAATGAGTTTTTATAAAAAGAAAAATCACTAATTTTGGAGGGCATTCTTAAACACAGAACAGGGAGTAAACACTAATTACAGCAAGTATCACCTCTGCAGTATAAAATCTAACAACTGTCTCTAACTTTTTAAAAAGCCAGTGAGATACCCAGAGAAAAACACTTGCAACCAAAGCCTAAAGATCCAAATTAGTGTCCCTTAGCCCATATCTTACCACTTATCCCAAGATGAAAAAGAACCAAAATGTGAAATTTCCTAATGAACATGCACACTACACACACCCCCTTCATCCCTTATCCCAAGGTGAAAAAGAAAGAATCAA
>NW_022196909.1:27895610-27896158 GCF_008632895.1 Mastomys coucha
GACGCACACTTTAAATCCCAGCACTTAGGAGGCAGAGACAGGTGGTTTTCTCAGTACGAGGCCAGCCTGGTCTACAGAGTGAGTTCCAGGACAGCCAGGGCTACACAGAGAAATCCTGTCTCAAAAACAAAACAAAATAAAGCCAAAACACAAAAAACAAACAAACAACAAAAAAACAGCAACAACTTTGGCTGGCAAGACTGTTCAGCAGTTAAGAACACAGGCTGCTCTTGGAGAGGACTCAGATGTATTTTTCAAACGCCCCACATGGTGGCTCACAACCACCTGTAACTTCTTATTGTCCTTTTCTGACTTCTGGGATACATAAATACAACAAAACAGTCATTTGAATAAAAATAAAATAAACCTTTGCCCCCACTCAACCCCCCCAGCCTTCAACTGACTCTTATAATTTTACAGCTGCCTGGATGGGAATGCCAACCAAAAGGAAAACAAATTTTTGGCTGTCATCTCCAGTAAACTCCTTTACTACATGACACACAGCATCTACATTTCTTTTGTATTTCATTGACTACGCAGACTGTCTT
>NW_022196909.1:27896168-27899712 GCF_008632895.1 Mastomys coucha
GGCAGGCTACTTTATAACCTTTGTTTTTCCATTTTTAATTTAACTTTATGTGCCCCAGTGTTTGCCCTGTATGTCCAACAGTGCTCAGTAGATCCTGTAATGAATAGAGGTGAGTATTTATTTTTGACATAAGCAACACCTGTCAAGTACTTTGGGACCAATTGGATTATGGTAAATCAGACAAACTGTTACCCATATGGACCATGCATGCTCCAAAGGGGCGGCGAAGCTTTCTTTCTTTGGGGGTTTGTGGATGAATGCTTATAGAGGACTGACCAGTATGTACAAAGACTAGAGACTGAAGTTTCCTCCTCCTGGGTGCTAACAGCCTGAGACTGATAACCTACAGATCTCCAACCAGATTAGCCAAGTTCTCTTCCTGGGCTGTAATTAATATGGCTATTAATTACATGGTTAAGTTTTCAGGTTTCAGTGATACTACTTAGAAGATCCCATGTGATTGCAGGTTCTTCTGGATTCGTATCTGCCCTTTACTCCCTTGCCACTGTTAACCAGGGCTCCATAGACTGAAGCCATACAATATGCAGCAGGGTCCCCTGGAACTAGAGTAATAAAAAATTATGACCCAGCCGGGCAGTGGTGGCGCATACCTTTAATCCCAGCACTTGGGAGGCAGAGGCAGGTGGATTTCTGAGTTCGAGGCCAGCCTGGTCTACAGAGTGAGTTCCAGGACAGCCAGGACTACACAGAGAAACCCTATCTCGAAAAACCAAAAAAAAAAAAAAAAAAAAAAAAAAAAAAAAAAAAAAAAAAAAAAAAAAAAAAAAAAAAAAAAAAAAAAAAAAAATTATGACCCATCATATTGGTGCTGGGAAATGAGCCCAGGTTCTGTGCTAACACAGAAAATACTCTCAATCACTTAGCTATCCCTCCAGTCCTCCCTTCCCCCACCCCACCCCCTTTTTGATAAGGAAAGGTCTCACAGTAGCCCAGGTTGCTTTCAGTTTCAAGATCTTGTACCTCCTAAGTACTGAGTCTTCAGTTCAGACTAGCCTGAGCTTATAAAACAAGACACAGTCTTTAAAAAAAGTTTGTATTTAAATTATAACTCAAGGGGCTAGAAAGATGGCTCAGTGGTTAGGAACACTGACTGCTCTTCCAGAGGTCCTGAGTTCAATTCCCAGCAACCACATGGTGGCTCACAACCATCTGTAATGGGATCTGACGCCTTCTGCTGGTGTGTCTGAAGACAACAGTGTATTGATATACACTAAATCCAAAAATAAATCTTTTTAAAAAATTTAACTAAAACCTATACACACATAGTTTGTGTTACATGGTCCAAGAGCTCCCTCTTAAACATTACTAACATCCCAGTATGCAAATGGCTACATACCTCTTTATCATCCTCAGACTTCTTATCATCCTCATCTTCCTCTTCCTTTTCAGACTTCTCTAATTCCTTCTGCTCTTCTTTTTGTTCTTCTATTTTAAGCTGCTTTGTCAGACGAGCTATTAACTGTGATTTTAGTCCTTTGGAACTAAGAGCTCGACTTTCTAATTCTTTTCGGAGATCGTTTACCTAAATATACGGAGCATAAAAACACAAAAGAAAAAAGTAGGATATTAAAAAAATATATATTTTTTCCCTGTTTCTCAAAAGTTACAAATTCAGGGTTGGAGAGATGGCTCAGTGGTTAAGAGCACTGACTGCTCTTCCAGAGGTCCCGAGTTCAATTCCCAGCACCCACATGGTGGCTCACAACCATCTGCAATGAGATCTGATGCCCTCTTCTAGCATGCCTGAAGAAAGCTACAGTGTACTCATAAATACAACAAATAATAAATCTTTAAATTCAGTGGAAGAGACACTATCCACAGTGCTTTTGAGAATAAAAAAATGATGTTTTTAGAAAATAATGCAAAACCTGTTCTTGTGTGCATATACAAATGCACATTTGCTGTGGCACTGGCAATGGTGCGAGGACAACTTTCCAGTAGCTAGTTCCTGCCTTTAGCAGGCTGTGGCAGGTCTGTTGTTTCTGCTGCTTTCCTGGGTGCCACTATACCTGGTATTTTATTTGTGTTTCTGGAATGAGCCTCTAAATGTGAGGCTTCAACAGCAGCAGCTTTACCCACTGAGCCATCTCCCTGACCCTTCCTTTTTACTAAGACAGCCTGTGGCCTAGGCCGGTCAAACTTGTATTTGTAGCAGGGACAGATCTTGAACTCCAGATCTTCCTGTTTTCACTTCCCAAGTATTTTACAGACCAAATCAGCAAGCCTGGTTGTAAAACATGCTTTATTTTACTTTTATTTCTGATTATGTGTATGTTTGTACACGGGAGTGCATTTGCCCATTAAGCCCAGAAGTATCAAGCCCACCTGGAACTAAAGTTACAAGTGGTTGTGAGTTCCCATGTGAATGCTAGGGATTCTAAAAAAGCAGTGTCCACTCGTAAGGACCTAGCCATCTCTTGAGGTCCCTAAACAAGTTTTAAAATTTTTAAGAACATTTTAAGCCAGGTAAGATAGCAAGAATTCCAGTTTGAGGTCAACCACCGCAATATTGTGAGAATTTGTCTTAAACAAAAGGGAATATGTAATTTTTTATATATGTATTTTGCCAGGTGCTACGAATGCCCAACAAAAAAGTAAAATAACTTAATGTTTAATAAAGCATAAATATTTTAACAAAACAAAGAATCTATACTAACTAGAATGTGATATTTAAAAATAATTACACTGGGCTGAGTGTGGTGGCATATGCCTCTAATGCCATCAAGGAAGGTAGATCCCTGATTTCAAAGGCAGGCTAACCTCGTTTGCACAGCTATACCAGAGTTATATGGGGAGCCCCTGGCTCAAAACCACAGCCCCACACAAATAGGTGCCTGTCCAGACCTACTGCACAATCACCCTCCCCAGCTACCTGAACCAAAGGTTTACGGTCTTTCTTTCCCAGTTTAATGGTATGCTTACCTACATTTTACTTTGAATTTTATTATAAAAATCAGATTTGCCATTGGGTGTAGTGGACCACACCTTTAATCCCAGCACTTGGGAGGCAGCTGAGGCAGAGGCAGATGGATCTCTGTGAGTTTGAGGCCAGCCTGGTCTACAGAGCAAGTACCAGAACAGCCAGGACTCATACAGAGAATACCTGTTCTAAAAAACAAAACATATAAAATAAATGAGATTTACATTTTGTTTGTTTGAAGACAAGGTTTCTTCTGTGTAGTGCTAGCTGTTCTAGACAGAACTCAGAGATCCGCCTGCCTATGTGTACACCACTAATGCCTTTTTCCTGTGTCTCTTCTATTCTTCTTAAATTTCGGTTATTTAGCCATAGAAATTCTGTAGTAGATCCTAGTCACCTCTCAAACCAGAAATCATAACTATCAACATAGTCCTACTAGAGCACTAAGACACTACACTTCTGAACTACATAGCCTCTTTAATTTATATATGCACAAACACAAGACATAAGAGATAAAGACAACCAATAAACTTGACTTGAATGCCCAAAACCCTTTTTATTTTATTTTATATTTATTCATTCATTTGTTGATTTTTGGTTTTG
>NW_022196909.1:27899722-27921606 GCF_008632895.1 Mastomys coucha
TGTCCTGGCACTCACTCTGCCTCTGCCTCCCAAGTGCTGGGATTAAAGGCGTGCACCACTATGCCCGGCATTGATTTTTGTTTTTTTCAGACTTTTTTTTTTTTCCTGTGTAGCCGCCACTTCCTCACCCCCCAATGTCTTAAAACTAGCTCTGTAGACCTGAAATTCAAAGACTTGCCTGTTTCTGTCTCTCAAGTGCTGGGACTAAAGGTGTGTGCCACCATGCCCTAAACTGCAGCCCTTTCACAGACAAGGGCTCACTCACTCTATATGCTAGGCTATCCTAGAACTCAGTCTCCTGAAATGCATGGCAATCCTCCTGCTGCTGCCCGCTAAATCCTGACACGATGGATATAAGCCATTACACCTAGGTTGAACATTTCCCACTTCAAATAATTATTCTCAGTTTACTAATTTCTGTTCAGAAATTAAATTTTTTTTTACTTAATATTTATTGTCACAATATCTATGTTTACATTTTCAGTTACCTTCATTGCCTTTGGATCAAGTTTAGACCAATGGGTAGGAGTCGCGATTTCTTTAACTTCACCATCATCCTTCTCTTCTTCATCCTAACATAAAAGGTTAAGAATAACATTACTATTCTGAAACCTAAAAATATATAAGTAATTTATTTCTTAAAAGTCTGTTGCTGATCTGTGCAAGGTCACAATGTTTCAGATTGTCTTCTCCTAAAGTTATTATTTAGGCAAGTCCACATACATACATTCTACCACTTTTAACTGATCACAAAGACATCAGCCAATCAAAGCCAGATCTGTGAAACACAAAAGGGTGATAAATTACAACACAAAGGATATCGGGATACACAGACACTGCCGGTCTCCACTAACCACACAGTGTGTGATCTTGCCCCAATTTTCAAACCACCCAAAGACTGATTTAGGCAGACCTTTGAAATGTACCCAAGACGTTGCCACATAGCCTGAAATTTCAAAGCTCTCAGACTTGTGGTTGTCCAATTTCAAATATCCATGACTAGAACTGATGACCATAAAAGAGAAAATTTTTAAATTTTGAGAAAATGGCAAAATGTTTAAAATGGCTTAAATCTGAATCTTGCTCAACAACTGGTGCCAGGTTCCAGCAAATAGACCTATGATAAAACAAACTTCTGTGTACTGTAAGCACACCATCTGAGGTCTCAGCACTCTTAGATTTAAGTCAGCATAACAGACAGATTTTTATGAGAACAGAAATTATAACTATACTGCTGAAAGCTGGATTACCAGTCGCTGTTACCAGTTGTGTTCCTCCATGTGTGTCTGTCATGTAGTGTGTGGTGTGCATTTGTGCCTGTGTTCCTGTGCCTGTGAGAAGCGGAATAGAAAAGGGATTAGCGTTCAGTGCCTGTTCTCCATCAGCCTTCTTGCGTTCACCCTGAAGCTTCTCCACCAGCTGCTGCTTGTATCCTCGGGAGAGGGTTTCCCACTCTGAGCGGGTGGGAAGGCAATGCCAAACATCCGGGAAAAATAAAACCACTGTCTCCACATGAGCTGGAACTGTACGCCCCTTGTGGGTCTCCTCAGGGCGATGGTAGCGAATCTCTGCAAAACGGTACCTGTTGCAAGGGAAGAAGCATGTTGGAAAAAAAATTCTACAATACATTTTAAAGACCCTAGTTCACTTGTAGCACATCAAGTAAAGAAATTTTGCTGCAAGAACTTGAGGTTGGTCTAAAGAAAAAAAAATTATAGAAGCCATAGTTCCTCTTTTGGTACATTTGGATAATAGTTTATTGGATAAAAGAATACATTTCCACAAAGAATTTTCTGATTTGATTACAGAGCTACCCATACTTTATAGAATACCTGAAGAAGCTGGAAAGCTGTTCAGATTTCATGTGCTAAAAAAAGAATATTCTCAATTAAATTATAAGAAAAACACTAAAGTACACAGGACAAATAAGCCTCAAGAGAAAATATGGCTGAACAAAAATAATCAGCAACTACATCACTTTATAACAAAGGAAGTACAATGAAATGAAGTTCTCTGGACGATCTTCTCCAGCTATACATGAAATGAAAAGTATTTTCAACATACATCCAATTTCCAAAGTACAGCATAATGAAACATTTAGATTTTCAGTGTATTTTGTTTAGTTCTTAAAGCCCCTTCCCCCAAACATTTTGGCACCAAACGAACTTTTGCTACAAATGGGGATTTTCCTTTGAGATTACCTGCATGACCAACGTTGATACAATAGAGAAGGGGAAAGGCTGATTGACAAGAACAGCTATATAAACTATTAGAGGACCATTCCTAATCAAGAAAAGCAGCGGTACTTACCATTGTGTGCACACACTTAGATCAATGCCTGTCAGAGCCTTACAACAACGAATGGCAGTCTTAATCAACACAGAGGGGTCTTTTTCTGGGTCTGGTCCATCCAGCGAAGGAGACCAGTGGCCTCCAATGGCCATGGCTTCATCCTTGCCTTTCATTCCCACTAGAAACTAATTCAAAACAAAGAATCATTTACACATACAACACTGCCCATCAAATTATAATAGATACTTAGAAAGTCGGAAAGGTACAAACCTTCCCAATACCACTTTTACTACGTCTGGTATCTGTCAGTCAAGGAAGAGTTCAGTTCATCATGTTCCACACTGCATTTCAGCAATGGAATAGGATTTACACATCATAACTCATCCTCTAAAATACTTCATCACGTAAGAGTTCATTTAAAGAAACAAGCTATGTGTAAATACAAACTTCAAAGGCATCCAAGAGATTTTACTAGGCTGTAAGTATAAATGATCAAATTCCTAGCTGAATGAGAAACACATGAATAATATACAGCCACATCCTGTAACAGGAAAAGTATCTCTAATTAAATAAAAGTAGACTTAATATTATGCAACTAACTCTTGTTTCCAATATTTTGTAAACACATTAAGAACTACAATAAGTAAATATGCAACTAAAATCACAACAAACATTTTGTTTTACCTTAACAAGTCTAGCAGGATGTTGAAAACCATCACGAAGGTCTTGTGGGTCTTCAGCAAGAGCACATGACTTATGATACAAATCTTCCATACTAGGGCTAGCCATCAGCATTACCTATTATAGTCAAATAATTCAATCCTGTCAAAAGTCTAAAGTAATGTAAAAAAAAGTGAGAAGTACTACTAATTAACATTACATATTTTTTTTCTAAAATTGGAATGTAAAATGCTACAGAAAAAATAGTATTAGATGCCTCATCAGCTAACTGCAAGAAGCAATTTTCAGATCAATCTTTTAAAACAGAAGCAAACTGACTAAGCACCGTACAAAAGCTACCCTGAGGAGGAGTAGTATTTAGCACATTGACCGGCATTAAGTTTTATCCAGATCTATAGAAGTCATATGCTTGTTAATATTTTTGAAGTTTAAAAAAAAAAAAAAAAAAAAAGCCACTGTTTCATAGCTTAAGAATTAAGACAGGAGTTAAAATAAAATCAGACTAAGACAAAAATCAGACAATTTGAGTATTTTATCTACCAACCATTTGCAAAGGATAGCTCTAAATGCTATGATATTCAAAACGTGGATCACAATGGGATACAAACCTTTGCACTGTACAGATGGTCAGCATCAGGTGGATCAAGAACAGCCATGTTTTTTTCTAAGGACTCTACTTCTCGGTGCATCACATAAAAATTGCAGTAATTTCCTAGTTGAAATGGTCTTGACAAAGGGAAAGCGTCCACCCATGTAAACTGAGCATCAAAAAAGTCACTAGGAATATATAAGTTCTGATAGCGGCGCCTCAGTTCCATCATGTCACAACTGGGACTGAAAAGCAGACACAGATAGTGAATAAACAGCCTTCAGACGAAAGATCACGCACTTCCAAAGCTATACAAGTTGTCAGAGTAAAAACCAACAGACTCACGTCTGCACTGCTAAATAAATGATATCTAAATGTCATTATTACTTCTCTATTTTTTGTGTATAGCTTCTAACTGCTTTGAAATTAACTACAAACCCAATTTCAGAGAACACCTGAACAAAAGTTTTTCTCCTGTAGCTGGATGTATGCTTAAAAAAAAGGGGGGGGGGGCACTGGAGAGATGGCTTAGCAGTTAAGAATACTGACTGCTCATCAAAAGGTCCTGAGTTCGAATCCCAGCAACCACATGGTGGCTTACAACCACCCGTAATGAGATCTGACATTGTTCTGATGTGTATGAAGACAGCTACAGTGTACTTACATATAATAAATAAATCTTTAAAAAAAAAAAACTTACACTTGATTAAAAAAACTGTACACAAAGAAGTGATGGTAGGCACTAAGTATTTGAATGCCTTTCTCACGTTTATGCTACATAGAAAAATATAAATTTATATGGTAAGAGCCTAGACTAAACATACTTAAATTTAAAAGTTCCTGAGTTAGGTGTGATGGCCTGTGAATCCAAGCACTCCAGATTTTATACCAGATTACTTTGCAAATAGGGACAAGTTTCTTGGTGTTTATATTGAACAATAACTTTTTAAAAATTTGAATGTGGGCTGGAGAGATGGCTCAGAGGTTACGAGCACTGACTGCTCTTCTGATGGTCCTGAGTTTAAATCCCAGAAACCACACAGTGGATCACAGCCATCCATAATGAGATTTGATGCCCTCTTCTGGGGGGTCTGAAGACAGCTACAGTGTATTTGCATATAATAAATAATAAATCTTTTTAAAAATGTGAATGTGTATAAGCCAGGCAGTGGTGGCACACGCCTATAATCCCAGCACTTGGGAGGCAGAGGCAGGCAGATTTCTGAGTTCGAGGCCAGCCTGGAGAGGCTAGCCTGGTCTACAGAGTGAGTTCCAGGACAGCCAGAGCTACACAGAGAAACCCTGTCTTGAAAAAACCAAAAAAATAAAAAATAAAAAGAAGTGTATGTATATTATGTCTCTATGTTGTCTTCCAGGATGAACTCATCGCATCCAAGTAGGAGGTCAAAAAGGGCATCCAGTGTGCTGAGAGGGAATAGCTGTAATGGTGGAATGAGAATAGCTCCTATTGGCACACAGATTGAATGCTTGCACTGCAGCTAGTGGGACCGGAGAGAATTAGAAGGTGTGGTCTTGTTAGAGGAGGTGTGTCACTGGGGGTGGGCTTTTAGGTTCCAAAGGCACCTGATATTCCAATTAACACTCTCTCTCTGCCTTGTGCTTATAAATAAGCCACTTCTAAAGAGCCATGCCTGCCGGCTGCCATAAACATCATAGATCTACTATCCACTGGAATTATAAGCCCCAAATTAAATACATTCTTTATAAGTTGCCTTGCCTGTGATGTCTCTGCAACAGAAAAAATACTAAAACCTGGTGGTGGTGGCACACACTTTTCATCCCAGCACCCAGGAGGCTGAGACAAGCAGATCTGAGCTTGAGGCCAAGCCTGATCTACAGAGGAAGTTCCAGGACAGCCAAGGTTACACAGAGAAACCCTGTTTTGAAAAACCAAAAAGGGATAGACCACCATCATTTCCCTACCAAAATAGAAACAGAAGGTATGGACAAGTCAACTATTTACTGACAGTAAGACTCCACTGTGAGAATAACAGAAATGTGGAAACTATATCACAAGTTTGTTTTTGAGATTTAATTTTTTGTACGTATCTCTAAGTCTTGTCTATCTATGTGCACTATGTGCACACAGAAATGTGAATAGGTACAGAGCTCCTGAAACAGGATATAAGAAACTCAACGTGGGTGCTGGGAACTGAATCCAGTCTCTCTGGAACAGGAGCCAGTGCTCTTAATCACTAAGCTATCTCTCTAGACCCCTTCACCTTTATTTTTAAGCAAGTTATATACAAAAATTTTCCAACACTAAAATTAACAAGCTCTATCTTACCCCAAAGCAGTAGTATCTATAATGAATCAGTAGCTAAGTACAATTAGTTTCCTTGCACACTAGCTCATAATCATAGTAGTGCAGGAAGTTCTTCTGAGTTCTACAATTACAGATGAAGAGCTTGAAAACTTTTTTGTAATTGGTTCATTTGATGTTCTAGAAATTTATATAAAGATAATAAAATAAAACTTGGAAAGTCCAACTTGCAAAGAGCTAAACAGCTATTCTATCAGCAACTTTTCAGAGAAAAACACTGAGTTTTAACAACAGACAGATAAAATAAAGAAGGTTATTCCACGTAGCAATAGTTTGAAGGCTAGGAAAGTGCTTTTGGTTCCCTTCAGGTTTCTCTGAAATATTTGAACTATATATACTTTAAATGTAAGAGTAAACAAAGATAAAATACATTAATACATTTTATGTGGTCTATGGCGAGTTTACTATTGTTTGTTTATATACAGACAGCTACACAGAAATTTTTTTTTTTTTTTTTTTTGCCGGGCCTTTAATCCCAGCACTTGGGAGGCAGAGGCAGGTGGATTTCTGAGTTTGATGCCAGCCTGGTCTACAGAGTGAGTACTAGAACAACACAGAGAAAGTGTGTCTTGAAAAACCAAAAAAAAAAAAAAGAAAAAAAAAGGGGGGTAAGAAATAATTTTTTTGTGTATGTTTCAATTTTTGAAATATAGTTTTTAACTTAATGTTAATAAATAAAACCACACTTACAGGCTTCCCCCACCCAATTTAGCATAGCTATCCAGTTATCCTGTTAATATTAAAAAACAAACAAAAAACCCACTAATATAACCTAAGAATACTTGCTGATTGACCAAACTATATAACATCACAAGATAAAGTTCCAGTTCAGGAGCAAATACTAGTTTCTTACTGGAGAACTTAAAATACAGAAAATACAACATTTAATAGACTAGTATCATGAACATTAATATTATTCTTTTTTGAAATGTAGAAATAGGCTCCAGTCACAGAAATAGACATAACTATTTGCACAAACATTACATAGTTTTAAACTTTGTTTTTCCAATTCTACTGTAAATCTGGCTTTTTTTCATTTGGATTTTTAACCCAGCGTCTCTCTCTATGTAGTGCAGGTTGTTCTAGAACTTGATATGCAGACCCACCTGGTCTCTGCCTCCCAAGTTCTGTTATTAAAGGCGTATACCACCACACCTGCCTCCTCATTTCTTTTTTATACCTGTTAATCTATGATTAGTGTGCCACACTGCTCACCACCACCATGAATTAGAGGATCTGTAACTGTTACACAGCAGGATAATTGCTGTAGACATTTAACTCAACTTTATAGTAATTCTTTAAGTTTGTATGAGATTTTATATGAAGCTAAGAAATTTACTAATCTCCTTCTGACTGCAGATTCTAAGAGTTAATCCACTAAAGACACAACCATGTAAATGACGTATGTAGGTCAATGTTTCTATATCGAATTAGCCTGCTTCAATATACAATTATACAATAATATACAATAATCCAATATACAATAATCTTACTGCTTCAATATAAATTAGCAAATTCAAAGTTATCAGTAAATCCTGATTCTAATTGACTCTAACTTCAAAGAAAATTTTCATTAGAAAGGAAGGTTCTCTAGAGCTTGCTAATTTGCCTATTGGTTAGTTGGTTTTGGTACTGGGATTGAACTTACAACTTCCATATCATATTAGGCAAGCACTCTTGTCCAGGGCTATATCCTAAACCAATAGGCGCTTCTTTTAAGTAGCTGCTATCCTAAATGTGTATTCAAAAATAAATCTCCTTATATATCGAACAAAAATCCAAATTCAAACTGTATTTCTGCTCTCAGATAAATAGCTCAAAGTGTTACTAAGAAACTTCATGAGGAAAAAACAATTGTACTTATATTCTATACCAAACTATACAAAACTCTAGCACTAATAATGAAATTTAAAACACACAAAACATAGAAGGAAAAACTTACCAATCTAAAGAAAACTTTGAAAACTGCACTGTATACCGTGGAACTACACGACGGACTCTCCGAGGGGATCGCTCTCTTTCTCTCCGGGGTGACCTCTCCCGAGAACGTTTCCTCTGAGGTGATCTTTCTCTGGATCTGCGTCTTTCTCTGTCCCTTTCACGACTTAAAGCAAGGATTTCTAGATTACTTTGGGACCATCGGAATGGCTCGGCATGTACAGGCACTGCTACCAGGGTGACAACCTGAGTTTCCCCCCAGAACCCACACAGGAGAAGATCACGCCTTCAAGTTTTCATCTGGACTCCACATATACACATGGTTATATATATGCATGGATACAGACACAAATTAAATAAATGAGTAAAAACTTGCTAATATTTATTGGTATTAGCAAATGGTTCTTGCCAGGCATCCTGGTGTACACCTCTATTCACAGCATTAGGGAGGCAGAGACAAGTACCTCTAGTACAGATATAAGGCCATCGAAGTCTATGTAGTCAGACACAAGGAAGTAAATAGTCCTTTTAATTTTTCCTTTCTTTCCTTTGTTTATTTTTGATGGTCTTTGCTATATATATAGACCAGGCTGGATCTGGACAACTTCTAATTTATTTTTACTTTATGTGTTTTGTCTGTACATATGTGTCTGTGCAGCTCACGCATGCCTAAGAAAGGCAGGAGAGATCATCGGAAGATGCAAAACTAGTATTTCAGATGGTCATCTGCTACCATATGGGTTCTGGGAGGTAAACTTGCATCCACGGGGGTGATCTTACCTGAGTTGATTTTCAAGCCCACCATGTTACCTTCAAACATACCTTCGGTCATCTTTTCTATTAGGTACTTGATCCCCTCTGTCGTTTCTTCCTGAAAATCGAGATGGTGGATCTAATCTCCGTGCGGGTTGTGGTTGTGACACTATTCGGACAGGAGGTTGCAATAAACCAGCTTCAAAAAACACAAAAGAAAACCAAAAAATCTGTTAAACTAAGCTCAAAAAACATTACACAACTAAGTAAGATAAATATGAACAAACAAGTAGGATTCACCAAAGTTGTCTTTTTACCAAGTTAACAAAATACAGTTTTTTTTTTTTTTAAAAGCGAAATATTTGGCAATTTCTTCCTGGTAGTAAAAACTAAAATTTCTATTTTAAATTAGTATTATCTATTCTTCCACAGGACAAAAGGACAATAAAAGTGATCTCTTTAGTACAATGGAAGCAAAATAAAGATAAATCTGTGTTTAAAAAGTACAATGTGTATCAAATTCTTTACCAGTTTGATGGCCATATCTTTAGTAGCTAGATCTCAGTAAATTCAAATCCAGCCTGATCTATATAATAAGTTACAGGACAGTCAGGGCTCCAAGGTGAGCATCTGTCTCAAAAAGAGCAAAGAAACAGTAGGATTCTAATGAAATTCTCTTAAAAAACAAAATTACCTTGGCTGCTAAGTCTAGAACCGTCAATAATGACTGTAATCCATTAGAGAAAAGGGAGGAGACCAAAAGCTTTGCTTCTGACCTCTGTGCAAACTGCTTTTAAAGGCTGATTATCTCTCTAGCCCTGGTTTGTTTTTGTTTCTTTTTAGATGAGGTCTTACCATGCACCATGACCATGCTAATGTAAAGTCACTATATAGACCAGGCTATCCTCAGTGTCATTGAGATCTGCCAGCCTCTGCTTCCTGAGTGCTGGGATTTAAATGTGTGCACCATCACACAGCTCCTCCTTTCTTTTTAATATCAGTGGTACCCCAGGAACATATAGGAAGATACAACCAAGTTTTAACTTCATCGCTCTTTTGGGTTAGCTTGTTAAGGAAGAAGTACGCCAAGGGTTGAGCACACAGTTCAATGGTAGAGTGCTTGTCTAGTTTCCATACGACCCTGGTGTTGGTACCCAGAACTACACTATCCTTGTCTACACTACCCTACCCCACTCAACTCAGCAGCAGAAGTTGCAAAAATCAATTGAGTAGGAAACAATCAACACCTTAAAACCCAAGAGGCCGTCATAATAAGGAAAAATAATCTCACTGCCAAAACTCGAGAAGATTAACACAGAAACTCCTTATTCTGCCATTAGTAACAAAAAATCTATACTCTATAAAATAACAATAGGAATTTGTTGACAGAGAAAATGTGCGTAATTTTTTAATAGAACAGGATCACCCAAAAAGTTGGCAGCCAGGCAGTAGTGACACACATCTTTGATCCCAGCACTTGGGAGGCAGACAGGGAGACAGGCAGATTTCTAATTTCGAGGCCAGCCTGGTCTACAGAGTGAGTTCCAAGACAGTCAGGGCTACACAGAGAAACCCTGTCTCAAAAAAACCAAAAAAAAAAAAAAAAAAACCCAAAAAAGTAGTGTGCCTGTGTGTATGTAACATAATTTTATGCAAATATAAGGGAAAATATGAAATCATGGCATGTGCAATAAAACTGATTCAATCACAGTCATAATGCTATAGAAAATGTATAGAAAAGATTCAAAATGACAAATATTGTATGCTTTTTCTCATATACAGAAGTTCAATTTAAGTGTGTTTGTGTGTGTGCTTATATTGCATATAACGAAAGTATAAAAGATTGAAAGAAAAAGGGAGCACTAATGAAGATTGGACAATGCACACATGCAGTAGGACATCAATCAAGAAGGGGACAGAAAGGAAAAGCACCGCCTAATAGTTGGGGAGAACCCAGAGAGGGAGTGGGAGAATAATGTAGGACGCTTGTGTGTTTTGAGGCAGTGACGCTGTCCATGTTGTGTCTATACTGCAAACATTAGAAAATAAAAGTAAAAAACATCACAGCATGCACTGGTTAGCTTTATTGTCAACTTGAAACAAGCTATAATCATCTTGGTAGAGAGACTGCAGCAGCTAAGAAGTCTCCAACAGACTGTCCTGAAGGCAAGGCTGAGGCATTTTGTTGACTAATGACTGATGTGGGAGGGAGCAGCGCACTGTGGGTGATGCCACCATTGGGCAGGTGGTGGTGCTCAGTGTAGGAAAAGAGTGGGCAGTATTCCTCCAGTCTCTGCTTCAGATCCTGCCCTGACAGCCCTCTATGATGGAATACAGCCTGTAAGCCAAGTAACTCTTTCCTCCCTAAGTTGCTGGGTTTAGATGGTGTTTTACCACAACTAGAAGGCGAAGTTCAGGAACGGAAAATGTTCTGTCCATGACACCTTTGTAATTAGAAGCATGTTCTTACTATGTTAGCAGTTTAAACATGTACACATCCAGTGGAAACAAGCTAAGATACATTTCATTTAATACCTTTCTGCTGTGGCTGCTGTAACAAGGGCTGTGGCTGCGTCTGCAACAGTGGTGTAATAGAAGCAGCTGAGATCTGGGCCTGCAACAATGACTGGGGTTGGGGCTGGGCCTGAACACCAAATGTTGTCTGTGGCACGATTGGCTGAATAACAGCAGTAGGAGTCTTCAGTAAAGGCTGGGTTTGGGACTGATTCTAAAAACAAACAAACAAATTCTTTAAAAAAGCATTATATTGTAAAACAGAAAAGCCAAGTATTAAGTGCCTATAGTACAAAACTCAATAATTACGTACCTGATTTGGTAGTGTCTGAATTCTTTGTGCATTCCATTTAAAAGGCATATTAGGATTATAAGTTGCTTCAACCAATACTCTATCACCAACTTGGGGGGTTTTCCCTTTAACAGCACTGAAAAATAAAAAGTAAACACAGGCATAAGAAAGATTCTTCCAAACTGATTTGTATATAATTAAAGAGATCTTCCCACACAAAAATGTATTTCTGTTTTGGAAACAGGATCTCTTTATGGAGCCTCGGCATGCTTAGAACTCACCATGTACACCAGGCTGGCTTCACAGAGATCTGAACAACTCTGCCTTTCAAGGGCTACCAGTAACTTTTAAAATATGTTGACACAACTAAAATGGAGCCTGGTGATATATTCATGTTTGCTTACTTATCTTTTAAAGACTTATTTAGTTATTTGTGTATGAATATTTTGCCTGCATATAAATATACAGATCACACTCATGCCAGGCCCATGGAGATCAGAAGAGGGGTCTGATCCCTGGCACTAGGATTACAGATGATTAGAACCATAGCACAGATGATGGCAGCTAGACATGAGTCTTCTGGAAGAAGAACGAGTGATTTAAACTGCTTAACCATCCCTGCAGCCCATCCAGATTTATTTTTATTATCTGTTATGGGTATGGCCATGCTTACATGAAGTGGTACCCTAGAAGTTAGAAGTATCAAAGCCCCACGGAGCTAGAGCTACAGGTAGCTGTGAACCACCGGACATGGATGCTGGACACTGAACAATATAGTCTTTTGCAGCTTTTAGTGCCCTTAACTGAAAAGCAAATTCTCCAAGACTCTCCTAGACTCATTTTTAAGCTGAATACATTTTCCTTTTCTGCTTTATGTAAACAAGGATTCAAGTACCGGAACATTTTGCCTTGTATTTTCTCAATACTCCTCTATATACAAAACTGTCTTGCTCTAACAGCATAAGGGTAAGATTTTAGAGAGAAAATGGCAAAAAGGTGGCCCAACAACAGGAAAATCTTGAACAATAAGTACTTTTCCCTAATATAGTACTTACTTTAGTTCATTAAAATCACACAAGGTGAGAGGGTTAACTGGGCACAGCCTTATGCTGTACAAGCATATGGACCCGAGTCACATCACCAGAATCCACATAAGAAGTTGAGCATGCTTCTACACACCTATAAGCATAGTGTTGTAAAGAGGAGAGCTAGAGGAATCACTGGGTTTTGGTGGCCACTAGCCTAGCTCCAGGTTTGGTGATAAGGCCTGTTTCAAAAGCAGGGCTGAGTGGGAGTGGTGGCACATGTCATTAATCTCAGCACTTAGGAAACAGAGGCAGGCAGATCTCTTCTATGAATTCCAGTCCAGTCTAATGTCTGGTCAACATATAGATTTCCAGAACATCAAGGCTACAAAGTGAAACCCTATCTCCAAAATAAAAAGTGATTGAGCAGGACAAGCCAATGTCTTCCTCTGTCCTCTGTTAATGCACTCCACAAACAACTCCTCTGTGTACACATGAATAATCTAAAAAAATAAATAAATAAAAAATAAAAAAAATGCCTATTTTCTGCAACCACTACCACAAAAACTAGTAAGATAATAGAGACATTATAAGAAAAACACTAAGAACACTAAATTTTGTTCCAATTGAAAAACTGTTTTGTCAGACAGGGTGTCCACAACTTTAATTGTAGTATCCAAAGACAAAGGCAGATGAGTATCTATGAGTTCAAGGCCCGCCTGGTCTATACAGCAAGTTTTATGTCAGCCAAATCTACACAGTAAAACTCTGTATCAAAAAAACAAAGAAACAAAAAACAAAAAACAAAAACAAAAACAAAAAATAGGCTGGCAAGATGGCTCAGCAGGTAGGAGCACTGACTGCTCTTCCGAAGGTCCTGAGTTCGGATCCCAGGAACCACATGGTGGCTCACAACCACCCATGATGAGATCTGATGCCCTCTTCTGGTGTGTCTGAAGACAGCTATAGTGAATTATGCAGGAGCGAGCAGGACTGGCAGAGGTCCTGAGTTCAATTCCCAGCAGCCACACACATGATGGCTCATGGCCATCTGTATAGCTACAGTGTACTCATACACATAAATAAAATAAATCTTTAAAAAAGAAAAAACAAGCCGGGCGGTGGTGGCGCACGCCTTTAATCCCAGCACTTGGGAGGCAGAGGCAGGTGGATTTCTGAGTTTGAGGCCAGCCTGGTCTACAGAGTGAGTTCCAAGACAGCCGGGGCTACACAGAGAAACCCTGTCTCGAAAAAACCAAAAGAAAAAAGAAAAAAACAAACAAAACAAAAAAAACAAAACAAAACAAAAACAAAAAGAAAAAACAAGTAACTAAACAAAGCAACAACAAAACCTTAATGTCCTTTGTCCAGGCATGATAGCAAGCACTTCTAATCTCAGCACTTAGGAGGCAAAGGCAGATAGATTTCTGTACATTTACCGTGAGCCTGGTTTATACAGTATACTCCAAGCCAGCTAGGGCTAGTCAATGAGATCCTATCTCAATAAGACCACCACCACCTTAGTTTATAGAAGCAGGGAGAAGAGTCATTGTAAAGTATAGCAAGTAGAGTCTGGATCCCAAGAACCTACATTAAAACCTGGGCATGGTGGCACGAACCTGTAACCACAGGGTTGGGAGGGTAGTGACAGATTCCAGGGACTTGAAGGACAGCCAGTCTATCAGAGATGGTGAATTCCAAGTTAAGTAGGAGATCTTGTCATAAGATGTATGATGGAGGAAAAAGAATAAAGAACAAAGCCAACCTCTGGACTGCACACACATGCTAAGGTGAGTATTGCTTTTCTCCAAGGCACACGTGTGCATATATAAAAATAAGCACACACGCACAACATTTAGAAAAAAATTATTAGTCAGTATTAAATACATAAAAATCTATTTGAATTCTTTTTGTTTTTTGTTTAAATTTTTTTTTTTAAGATTTATTTATTATTATAAGTATACTGTAGCTGTCTTCAGATACACCAGAAGAGGGTGTCAGATCTTATTACGGGTGGTTGTAAGCCACCATGTGGTTGCTGGGATTTGAACTCAGGACCTTCGGAAGAGCAGTTGGTGCTCTTACCTGCTGAGCCATCTTCCCAGCCCTCTATTTGAATTCTTAAAAGGCTAATTCAACCTCCATCTTATTTTATTTGTTTGTTTGAGGCAAATGTCTTTCTATAAAGCCGAAGTGATCTGGAACTATACATAGCTACATTTCAGGCTAGCCTAGAAATCAGAAGTCCATCTGCCTCTGCCATTCAAGTGCTGGGATTAAGGTGCACAAAACCTTTAATCTCAGTCTCAATTTTTTCTAAGCCTGGACTTGAATGTTATTAAAGCTGCTACCTAACTAACAAAACATTTATATGAATTAAAAAAGAAATTAGCACTCATTACCAAGCTTGAGGACTGTGCTGATCCCTGAAACCCGCATGACATGAGAGAACCAACTCCCAACTTTAACCCCACATTGCCAAACACACATATATACACAAATGTAATTTTATCTACAAAGGGCTTAAATACAAATATACAAGCATACTGATTTAAAATGAAATTGCAAACTATAATTTTAGCCATGATTAAGAGAATGTTACTATTACATGTGTATTATCAGTCAACATCTAATGAAGTTAGATGAAGTTACCCAAGCTGAAAGAATACATCTTCATCCACAAATCCAAACGTATCATGGAGCTTTGTAACCACGCCTGTGAAAACGCGCTGCTTCTGAGGCTGAGTTTGCTGCTGACTGGACCTTGGTGTTGGGTAGGATACAGTGATCTGTGCTGCAGGCTGAGGAGTAGACAGGCTAAGGCTTGTGGGCAATGCAACAGCTGGCTATCAAACAAAGCAACATTACATTAAAACATGCAAATGACGGAAAAGTCAGGTATTGTACTAGAGAATGTCCAAAAACAAACACAAGATCCCCACAACAAACAAGGAAACAACCAACCAACTAGGCAAGTAGTGGATTATTCATAATCTCAGTGCTGGAGAGAGAGGTGGAGGCAGGAAGCCACTCCTGCCGGATGACCAAACAGTCTAGCCTGCACTGACATCACATCTCAAAAAGTAAAACAGTAGATGTTACCCAAGGAATACCTGAGGTTGTCGCCTGCCCTTTCAAACATGTATGTGTTTGCACACAAACTTACACATGCATGTCAGATCCAGAGTATGGAGGCTCAAGCCTGTAATTCCAGCATATAGGAAGCTGAGGCATGAGTCTCAACTGACACAGGCTTGAGAAGGGAAAATAATGTATAGGATACCTCAAAAGACCAAGGAAACAATGTTTCTGGTAAAGGCCCTAACTACCTTAAATACTGTGTAGGAACTGAGCATTTTTTAAATTTGACCAAAGTTACTGTCTCAACAAACTTTAATTTTGCCAGGCAGTGGTTGGTGGCACGTGTCTTTAATCCTTTAATGTTTCCTCTTAGTTGCATGCTCAGCCATCTCTAGCTCCACATTCTTTAAAGAAAACAAAAAACAGAATCTGGGGTAATAAATTAGCTGCTAATAGGAGTAATAGGAGAAAATGGTATGTTGTATATGTATCCCATGCACTCGAATGTGATGGAGGCCAGAATAAGACATGAAATGCCTTTCCCTATGTCCTCTAGTTAACTGACAAAGATTTCCAGCAATTTATAAAGCTTATTTAGTGGAGCATGGCTATAATTCCAGCACCAGGGAACTAGAAGCAGGAGGTCAACAAATGCAAGGTCATCTTTGGCAACACAGCCAATTGAGGCCAGCCTGGGATATGAGAGACCCATCTCAAGAAAACAAAAGCAAACTAACAGATTCATAACTTAATATTGTACAAAGGGGCTGGAGAGATGGCTCAGTGGTTAAGAGCACTGGCTGCTCTTTCAGAGGTCCTGAGTTCAATACCCAACAACCACACAGTGGCTCACAACCATCTGTAATGTGATGTGATGTGCTCTATTACTGTGTCTGAAGACCGCTACAGTGTACTCACAAATAAGTAAATCTTAAAAAAAAAAAAAAACTGTACAAAGAATTTCTTATTTTATTATTTATTTATTTATTTTGGTTTTTCGATTTTTCAAGACAGAGTTTCTCTGTGTAGCCCTGCCTGTCCTAGAACTCAGGTTAACTGGATTCACAGCCATCTCAACAAAGGTGAAGCCATTTACTACCTAGCTATGGTTCTGGGTGCTTGACAAAAGCTACTCGAGTCTCCCAATAACTTTGGGAAGTACTTACTATTTTTTGAGTACACTCGAATTTTTGTGGTGCTGGGATTAAAGCAGGGCACACAACCTTTTTTGTTTACTTTGTTTCAGATGGGGTCTCAATCTATATAGTCCAGGGTGCTCTGGAACTCACTGTGTAGACCAGGCTGATCTACTCAAGTGATGGGATTACAAGCATTAGTCGCCATTCTTAGCTCAAGGTGGCAATCTTATCACTGAGCTACACACCCCGAGGCCCAGGATACAATTTGTTAACTCTATTTTTTTTGTTTTGGTTTTTTGAGACAGGGTTTCTCTGAGTAGCCCTGGCAGTCCTGGAGCTGTCCTGGAACTCACTCTGTAGACCAGGCTATCCGTATGCCTCTGCCTCCCAAGTGCTGGGATTAAAGGCGTGAGCCACCACTGCGAGCCTGGTCTACAAGAAAGTGAGTTCCAGGACAGCCAAGGCTATACGGAGAAACCCTGTCTTGAAAAATCAAAAAAGAAAAAGAAAAAGAATTGAAAGGTAAAAAGCTTCTGTCTTATCTGAGCAGTTTCAGATACCCAGTTTCCTACTGAAAAAGCTACCTCCTATTGATTGTTAGATTGTTCTATCTAGGTCTATATGTGAAAAAAAAAAAAAAATATATATATATATACATGTATGTATGTATGTATGTATGTATGTATACACAGGCACCCACACACTCATTTTATTCCTTTCTTTAAAAGAAATGGAAGGCAGCCCTGCGACAGTGGCGCACACCTTTAATCCCAGCACTTGGGAGGCAGAGGCAGGTAGATTTCTGAGTTCGAGGCCAGCCTGGTCTACAGAGTGAGTTCCAGGTCAGCCAGGGCTACATAGAGAAACCCTGTCTTGAAAAATCATGAATAAATAAATAAACAGGAAGCCTGAAATACACAATCCACTATCGGTATCACAAAACACATTAGCACACTTTCTATCTTTATCTAACAATAAATATTGCATGTTATTACAAAAATCTAACAAGTATCTTTAAACCTTTATTGAAAAACAACAACAGAAATAACTCAGCTACTCAAAAGAAAAATTTACATCAAACTAACCTGTGTTAAAATGGTCTGCTGGGGTTGCTGTAACTGAAAGTTAAAAAAAAAAAAAAAAAAAAAAAAAAAAAAAAGAGGTTAATCAGTATGTGTATTTCAGAGATAATTTTTAGAGGTATTCTTGTTTTGTAAATTTTAAATTTAAAATGTATCTCTATTATTTTATTTTATGTGTAAAGGTGTTTTGCCTGGGATGTATAACTGCAACAAGGACATGCCTCGTGGTGGCAGAGGCCAAAAGAGGTCAGCAGATCCCTGGGAATTGGAGTTACAAGTGTTTGTGAATCACCAGACGTTGAGTATTGGGAATCTAGCTCTGGAAATAAAGTTACAGTTCTAGGCCACCATATGGGTGCTGAGAATTGAACCCAGACCTTCCAAGGAAGGTCTGAGTTCATGAACTCTGAGCTATGTCTCCAGACGGCTGATCTTGGTTTTAAATATTAGCCTATTTACTAAAACAATGTGAAAAGCAACACATAACTAATAAGACTTACCTATGACTATTTAAAAATACACACCTGATATTTCTAAGTAACTCATTCAATAACAAAGTATTAAGCTACATTTAATAAAAATAAAGAAGTTGGAGCCTGATAATGGTGCCCATCTTTAATCCAACCATCTGTCTAGTCAGCAAGAGTCCCAGGCCATAGCTACACAGTGACTGTCTCAAAAACAATTATATTAAATTAAAACTTAAATCCTGATTTGTCAGGAGGTTAGGGAAAGTATATTGTGTTTGGTGTGGAGTTAGCTGTTTTCTATCCCACCCAAAGGATTAAAAACTAAATGTTAAGGTAGACAGAAAGAAGGAATTAAATAGTATATCACTTTAATGAGGGAGAAATGGGGGGGTGGTTGTTTTTAAATCATTTTTAACAAAAAATTATACAAACCTGCTGTTGCACACTATACAAGGCCTGCTGAGGTTGTGAATATTGCTGTAAAAGATAATTAAAGAAAGACAAGGTTAACCTTATTCATCCTCAATGTACATAAAATAAAAACTATAATGAAATTTTCTCAACCAGCTACACATCATCTAAAATTAACATAATGAGCCACTGCAATCGGACTCTCAGAAAATGGTTAAGGTCTATATGTCCAATTTAAGATTCTACCACATCAGGCGGGCGGTGGTGGCGCACGCCTTTAATCCCAGCACTTGGGAGGCAGAGGCAGGCGGATTTCTGAGTTCGAGGCCAGTCTGGTCTACAGAGTAAGTTCCAGGACAGCCAGAGCTACATAAAGAAACCCTGTCTCGAAAAAACCAAAAAAAAAAAAAAAGAGTAAACACTTGGGATGCCAAGTTCTAGACCAACATAAACAATACAGACAACCTCTCAAAAACAAAGAAATGAACAAATGAGAGAACAAAAAGAGATAGCAAGCCTCATCCATCACTTTCAAACTCACCTGCTGTAATACAGCGGCAGCTTGTTGCTGCAGTGCCGCAGTCTGTGTTAGCTGGTAGTTTGCTGGCGTTTGTGTGGTAAGGCCTGCCGCCGCCAATGCAGTCTGCTGGGTATAAATGGTAGGAGATGCTCCCAGAAGTGAGGGCTGCTGAACACCTAGTGCAGCTAGAGTGAGATAGAGAGAGAGAAGAGTGAGCATATAATCTCCCATGATTTCCCATAACAGGAAGAAGGAAAACCGGCTCCTCTAACATGCACTTCAGTAACACAACCAACTTTACCTAGACCAGAGTCTAATCAAAAGGATTTTTCTGAGTTGGATGTGGTGGCATGCACCTTAAATCTCAGGACTAGAAGGCAGCCAGATTCTGTGAGTCTGAATCCACCTCGGTCTATAGATCAGGTTTCAGGACAGCTAGGGCTACACAAAGAGACCTAGTCTCAAAAAATAAAAAAATAAACATTTTCATCAAGGCATGGTGTGGTGGTTTGAATATGCTTGGCCCATGGGAAGTGGAACTGTGAGGAGGTGTGAGTGTGTTGGTGGAATGTGTCCACGGAGTTAGAAGCAAGCCTTCTTCTGGCTGCTTTGGAAAGGACTCCCAGAGGCTCCTCCAGCACCATGTCAGCCTGGCTGCTGGTACACTTCCGGCCATGATGATAATGGATTAAATGAATCTCTGAAACTGTAAGCCAGCCCCTATTAAATATCTATCTTCGTTATGGTGTCTCTTCACAGCAACGAAACCCTAACTAATACATGTGACTGTAATCCCTGTATTAGAGAGGTGTATGCCAGAGGACCAAGAGTTTAAGGGCACCCAAAGCTAACAAGATCCAGGCCAGACCAGCCAACACCAAACTTTCTGAACCAGGCCAAGGAGGGCTACACAGTGAGACCGTGTTTGAAAAATCAGTCAATAAATAACAAACAATAATCTATAGAACATAAGACATTAGTAGCATAATCATTCATCTCTTTGATATGAAATTTATTTTTAAACATTTTCTTAATGTGTATAATGTTTTTACTGCAACCACATATATATATACCTTTTTTTGTTTTTGTTTTTTATAAAGATTTATTTATTTTATGTGTATGAGTTCACCGTAGCTGTACAGATGGCCGTGAGCCATCATGTGTGTGGCTGCTGGGCATTGAACTCAGGATCTCTGTCGCCCCGCTTGCTCCAGCCCCGGAATTTAACTGTAGTCTTCAGACGCACCAGAAGAGGGCGTCAGATCTCGTTATGGGTGGTTATAAGCCACCATATGGTTGCTGGGATCTGAACTCAGGACCTTCAGAAGAGCAGTCAATGCTCCTACCCGCTGAGCCATCTCGCCAGCCCCCTTGTTTTTGTTTTTTGAGACAGGGTTTCTCTGTATATCCCTGGCTGTCCTGGAACTCATTCTGTAGACCAGGTTGACCTTGAACTCAGAAATCTGCCTGCCTCTGCCTCTCAAGTCCTGGGATGAAAGGGCATGCGCCACCACTGACTGGCTATAGGGCATCATCTTAATTAATGTTTGATGGGGAAGGGCTTAGCCAATTGTGGGTAGAGCTCAAAGGTGACCTGAAACTCACTAAAGTACGACTTGAACTTCTGATCCTCCTGCTTCTACCACAGGAGTGCTTGATTTCAGGAATACAGATAGCATCACACTGGGTTTGAGGTGCTAGAAATCAAATCCAAGACTTTGTGGGTTCCGTGTAAGCACTTTACCCCCACAACATTTCTTATAAGATCCCTGGCATTAAATTCTTACAGAGTGAGTATTTCTACATTAAACACAAACAAATTAAACCATAAATGCACCAGTAATATTACTCAATGGGGTAAAAGCATTTGCCATACAAGTCTGACAACCTGGGTTCAATCCCCAGAACCCATCATGGAAAGAACCAACTCGCAAAAGTTGCCCATTAACCTCCACACATTTACCTGCATACACGTACACATCTCTCTCTCTTTCTCTCTCTCTCTCTCACACACACACACACAACAATGCTAAGTAAGGGATCAGCAAAAAGGATCATTGGATAAATGTGCTGGCCATCAAGACTGGCAACATAATTTCAATTCAAAGACCTACCGTACATGAAGGAAGAAAACAATTTCTGGCACTCGTCTCTGACTTTAATCCTCCTTCCCTCCCTCCTCCCTCTCTCTTCTCTTTCTTCTTCTCTCTCTCCTCTCTCTCTCTCTCTTTCCCTCTCTCTCTCACACACACACACACACAAACACAAACACATACCCCAGAGGAGCACACAAATATAATTTTAAAAGAATACAAATTATTGGTGGGGGAGACGTCTAGATTAAGGTCATACTATGTGTAGTCTTGGCTGTCATGGAACTCATTATTTAGACCAGGCTGGCCTTAAACTCAAGAGATCCACCTGCCTGCACTTCCCAAGTATTAGAATTAAAGAGTGTACGACTATGACCAGGAAAAGAAAAAAGAAAAGAAAAATTATATATATTTACTTTAAAATATTTTGGCTTTTTTGTTTTTGCTGCTGTTTTAAGTTTTAATTTTTTGATTTTTGTTGTTGTGAGATGTGTGGCCTAAAATGTATCTTCTTTTTTGGTTTTGTTGTTGTTTTTGTTTGAAGCAGTGTTCTTCTGTGTAGCCCTGGCTGTCCTGGAACTCACTCTGTAGACCAGGCTGACCTTGAACTGAGAAATCTACCTGCCTCTGTCTGGAATTAAAGGCATGTGCCAACACTGC
>NW_022196909.1:27921616-27965120 GCF_008632895.1 Mastomys coucha
TTAAAGGCTTGCGCCACCACTGCCCGGCAAAATGTATCTTCTTAAAACTGAAAACATGCTAAACAAAATACATTCTATTTGACACATAGTAAAATTAAATCCTAGCACCACAAAGGAAGGAAGCTAGGGAGGGAGGATTCTCTCTAATAAATTAATGTTCTATAAAATCAACTTTAATTATGAGCATGGTCTGGCTGGGTGGTGGTGCACGCCTTTAATCCCAGCACTTGGGAGGCAGAGGCAGGCAGATTTCTGAGTTATGAGTTCGAGGCCAGCCTGGTCTACAAAGTGAGTTCCAGGACAAGGCTACAGCTCTCCAGCTATTGAACGCTTTTTTTAGTTTGTTTGGTTTTTTTTGTTTGTTTCTTTTTTGTTTTGTTTTTTTTTTGAGACAGGGTTTCTCTGTGTAGCCCCGGCTGTCCTGGAACTCACTCTGTAGACCAGGCTGTCCTTGAACCAGGAAATCCACCTGCCCCTGTCTCCCCAGTGCTGGGATTAAAGGCGTGCACCACCACTGTCCAGCTTCTAAAAACTTTTATAGTCTCCCCCTCCCCCCTGTCTCGAAAAAACCAAAAAGGAAAAAAAAAATAATAATTATGAGCATGGTCATATAAACCTTTAGTCCCAGTATTTGGGAGACAGAGGCAAGCAGATCTGAGTTCAACGCCAGCCTGGTCTACAGAATTAGTTCCAGGATAGCAAGAAGACTGGCTACAGGGACAAACCTATCTGAAAATCAAGCCCCTTCCCTCAAAAAAGATAAACTTAAGGTATTTGAAAACTATAAGCTGGGTGTGGTGGCTCATGCCAAAGGACTGCTGCTAATGAAGACTGTATATCAAAGGCCAAGCAAAAATGATGAAGTGCAGTGTAAGACTTAAATGGCAAAACCCCTTAGTAAACTAAAAAAATTTAGACACAAAAGGGGGAGGGGGGAGACTATAAAAGTTTTCAGAAGCTGGGCAGTGGTGGCGCACGCCTTTAACCCCAGCCCTGGGGAGACAGGGGCAGGTGGATTTCCTGGTTCAAGGACAGCCTGGTCTACAGAGTGAGTTCCAGGACAGCCGGGGCTACACAGAGAAACCCTGTCTCAAAAAAAAAAACAAAACAAAAAAGAAACAAACAAAAAAAACCAAACAAACTAAAAAAAGCGTTCAACAGCTGGAGAGATTGCTCAGTGGTTAAAAGCACTGACTACTCTTCTAAAGGTCCTGAGTTCAAATCCCAGCAACCACATGGTGGCTTACAACCATCTGTAATGAGATCTGATGCATTGTTCTGGTGTGTCTGAAGACAGCTCCAATGTACTTACATATAATAAATAAATAAATCTTAAAAAAAAAAAGTGTTCAAACTGCTTATAAACAGGGGTTTTTGTTTTTGTTACTGTGTTAATTTTCAAAAGTATCTTAAAAAATAAAGGATATATCATTTCCAATCTTTTCCTATGCTGTGCATTAGGTGAAATCACAACTGAGACATGCCCCACAGACACATTTCCAGTCCGAGGGTTCAGTTGCCTGACCTGGTTGTGAGACCGCAGTGGCTGTAAACTGAGTAGCCCAAGGTGGATTCTTCTGTCCTCCAAACTGAGCCATGATGCAAAGGGGGAGGGGGGGACCTTCGCTTGTTTTTCTTCTACAGCAGATATCTACAAAGGAAAGGACACAACAAAAGGCTTGTTTAGAGAAATTATCAATATATTAAAGACAGGTTCCAAAAGAGAACCCGGAAGCCGAATGTGGGCCAATGGAACTTTGGAAATAAAGCGCACAATCGACCCATCAACAGATCATTGTGCATATTCTATTGAAAGGAGATCCCTAGGGGTGGACTTCAGCGACTACCCTGACAATACCTAAAAAAGGTCTGGCCGGCCATAGTGGCACAGCCTTTCATCCCAGTACTCCGGAGGCAGTGTCAGGCGGATCTCTAATATTAAACTCCAGGCCAGCATGGTTTATCTGACGTTATAGACCAGCTAGGGCTATACACCGGGCCTATATAAAGGAATAAACGAAATCGACAACTTTATAGACGCACAAAGTATAGCCTGCGTGTTTGTTTGGGCGACGGACTGAGGTCCTACAGTGGGGGGGTTAAATCAATAACGGAAACTGCGTCGAGACCTCCCCCCTCCGCCATGAGGGCAAAGGCATGGCCGAATACCATCTTAATAACGAACATTACTTTAAGGGCTAGGAAGTCACTATGGCTTTTGCCACCCTAGTCTGCACTCCGGGGGTGGGGAGGCGGTTGGGAGAACGCGCTGCTCAAGGAAAAAAAAAAAAAAAAAGCGAGGACCCTTCCCCTCCCCGAAAATCAAAAAGTAAAAAACGATGGGCCTGGCATCCCGGGCTGGGGACGCTCATCTTCCTCCCGACCCAGCCTCTGTAACGAGCGGGCCGAGGAAGATGGAGCCCTGCGCCCCAGGCTACGGCCACAGTTCCCGCAGGGGCCCGCGGGGTCGTCGCAGTCCCCGAGGCTCTCAGGCGGTCGGAGAGAACCTCCAAGCCCTGAAGACACTCCCCGCCGCCCCGGGGCCTGGAGCCACCGCAGCCCCTGCCGGCGCCGCGCTGGGGGAAGGGCGCGGCGCGTGGGGCCTGCTCCGACCCGCACAAAAGCCACCGCGTCCCTCGCTCGCCGGCCCCTGCGCGGCCGCCATCTCCCACCCACCCGCCCGCTCGCCCAGCCGCCACAGCCACATCACCAGCTCCCTACCCCTCCGCCGACCCGCCGGGAACGGACGGAAGCAGCCGGCCTCGGCCTCGCGCCGTCGCTCGGGAGCAAAACACTGACCAGCCCTTCACCGGAGGCCGGCCCGGGTTAGCCCAGAAGCCATTTCAAAACCCGTCAGGCCCAGGCGCATGGGCAAACGGCTCGCCCCGCCTACCGTCTCCGAGAGGCCCGGGAGCGTGCCGGGAGGGGCGGGGGAAGAAACGTTCGGCGTGCACGCTCCCGGCGTGCGCGTTCACTAGGCTGCCACCGCGGGAGCGCGCTCCCGACAGGTTCCCTTGGCTTCCCTTCACAATGAGCCGGCTGTCCTTGCGCCCGCTCTCAGCCCAACCCGGTCCCTCCCTGGAAGCCACTGAAAGAGCGGCAGTCACGTGGTCCAGACGGCGCCGCCGCCATCTTGTGGTTGTCCTTATTCTCATCTTGGGCTGTTTGCCTGGAGGGGTGAGATTAATTGTTGTTCGAGGCCAGCCTGGTCTACAGGGTGAGATCCAGGACAGCCAGGGCTACACGGAAAAACCCTGTCTCGAAAAACAAACAAAAACAAACAAACAAAAAAGACCTTAATTGTTTTTGAAAGGGAGATATTCCTAATATAAAGATCGATACTTAAAATATATATTCACATACCTCCATATTGTGTGCCTGTGTTTAACATAGGCGGCCCTGACAGGATTCGAACTTCTGAGCTCCAAGGAACCCTCCTGCCTCAGCCTTCATGCAGCCCGAGACTTTATAGGCACAAACTACAAAGCCAGTCAGGACTTTTTAATTTTTTTAATTTTTTATTTTATTTTATTTTATTTATTTATTTTTGGTTTTTCAAGACAGGGTTGCTCTGTGTAGCCCTGGCTGTCCTAGAACTCACTCTGTAGATCAGTCTGGCCAGAAATCCACCTGCCTCTGCCTCCCAAGTGCTGGGATTAAAGGCGAGTGCCACCACTGCCTGGCTCTAGGCAGGGTTCTTAAAAAATGGTTTTTTTACATTCATTTTTAGAGGGTTCTGCCTGCATGTATTTATGCGCACAGGCTTGGGCTTGGTGCCCCTGGAGATCAGAAGATGACATATGCCCTGAAACTAGAGTTACTAGGAGTTGGTGGTGAACCAACTCCTGGGTGCTGATAGTCAATCCCAGGTCCTGACAACAGAGATTAGTGCTTTTAACCACACTGCCATCAACTGCAAGACATCGGAGTTTACCACTGCAGACTCAACTCATGCCTGCTGTGCACCTGCTGGCTGGCATGTATACAGCCTGAAGACATCTGCTGTTGACCTCCTCCCCCACTGTGGACTGCGCCTCCAGCCATTCCCCGGAGCTGAGACCTGCTAGACGTCCTGAGTTTACACCTTTAGCCCCGCAGCCCGTTTCCCTTTGACATCCTCCTAGACTTTGCTGGACTCTTCCTGACTTCTTCCTAATTCCTTATGTTATTCAAATGTCGTTGTAACCAGAGATTCAGTATGTTCTCTTGTATATAATTGCTGAACCCCGCCAAGTAAAAGAGAGCCTTGATTGGAAACCCTCAACTTGACTCCGGTGTCCTTTTGTTCTCAAACATTGTGTTTCAGGTCTCTTTTCTCCCTTCGGTCAAGGCAGAACCCAGTTCCTGAAACTGCTGGTCAGTTTCAAATTCACACTTTTCTTTGAACTGTTTTTGAGCCCTTTGGGGATACAGTGTAACACAGGGTGCAATTCTGGGTCATATGATAATTCCATATTTATCTTTTTGACAAAATGTTCAGCTATTTTTACCATGACTGTACTATTTTATATTCCCACAAGGAAAGTGCTGCGTCCTGGTCAACCTCTCCTCCCCCCCCACCCCCCCACCCCGCCCTGCCACCACTGTTTTTAAAAAGTTTTATTTATTGGCTTGTTTATATCTTTGGGGATGTTTGCACATGTACTTACAAGGTCACAAGTGAGTGAAAATCAGAGGTCAGCAGTGAGTATCTCTTCTAGGGCAGTTTTTTTTTTTGTTCATTATCTGTGTAGCCCTGGCTGTCCTGGGACTGGCTATGTAGATCAGGTTGACCTTGAGATGCACCTGCCTCTGCATCCCGAGTGCTGGGATTAAAAGTGTGTCACCACCCTGAGGAAACAAACAAACAAAATGTGTCTGGAAGTTTTTGTTGACTTTTTATTTGTACCTCATGTGTGCCTGGTGGCCATGGAGACCAGAAGAGGGGGCTAGATCCCCTGAAATTGTATTGATAAGACTATTGTAAGTTGCCACATTGGTGTTGTAATAAAACCCAGGTTCTCTGGAAGAACAGAGTTCTTAACCTCTGAGCCATTTTTCTAGTCTCTACTTACTTGTCTTTCTTATACCTGTTTGTGTTTATGGCCATGTCATGTGTCTGTATGAGCATAAATCATGAGTGTAGGATTTCTTTGGTGCCCAGTAGAGACTGCCAGATCCCCTGGAGCTGGAGTTATCAGGCGGTTGTGAACGTGCTCTATGTAGCTGCTGGGAACTGAATTCTTTGAAAGAGCAAGCATGTTCTGCTAAACAGAGAGCCATCCCCCCATGTGCTCTACTGAAGGCAGAGCTTGCAGTTTGAGCTAGCCTGTGCTGGTCCTAAAACCTTATGAGCCCTAGTGGTCTGGCTGTCCCCTACATCCCCAGTGCTAGTGTTAGGGCCACTCACGCTTGCAGCACTGGGGACACAAAAACTCATATATCCCCACAATTGCTGGAATCTGTACATGGGTCCTCATGTTTAACTCACTGAGCCGTGGCCTCCTCCTTCCCTCAGCTCTTATTTGTTTGTTTGTTTGCTTGCTTTCCTCTTTCTCCTTTCCTTCTGAGTCCTGGCTCACTTGGAAATCACTGTGCAGACTAGATTGCTTTGAACTCATGGATGCTTCTCGGGCCTCTGCCTCCTACGCGATGGCTGTATTATAGGCATGTGTCACCATACCTGGGTTTGCTTGCCCAGCTCAGTCTCTCTGTGTCTCTATGTGTGAGTGTGGGTGTCTGTCTCTGCCTGCCTGTCTCTGTCTCTCTCTCTAATGGGTATAAAGCAAAATATTACAGTGGTTTAGACTTCCATTTCCTTAATGTAATGACTGAAGATGCTAAGAAAGAAATAGGCATATTTGCAATTATTTCCTTGGAGGAATCCTTTTGAAAGACCCCCATAGGGAGCCCCCCACTCAGGTCTCGGGAGGACGCGCACCCAAGTAATCACGAGAGACCATCTTGATGTAAAAGACATGAGGCAGTTTAATTTCGGAGCTCAGGGCCAACTCATATCTCGTGCAGGAGGCAGAGGAGCCGACCCCGAGGCTCAGGGGTTAGGGGTTTATATAGGAAAAAGGTCTGGGGGAACAAAAGAATCAGTGTGGCTGTACATGATTGGCTAGTTCAAATATTAACTATATTACGTGTAGAACAGAGTGGAAAATTCCTAAGGTTGGTGTTAATCTGAGTCAACAGAGCATCTGACCTTAAACCATATCTAAGAGGACCAGATGTCCCACTACTCAGTGTCTGCCCAGACATGTCCTTGTATGCTTTTTCTTCTATATCTTCCCGGCCTGCTAGTTCCCAGAATGTCTTAACAGCTTGCTTTATTTTTGCCCAGGCTTATTTGAACATATTCAACCTTGGTCCACTGTATTTTTCTGTAATTTTCTCATTAGCTAGCACAAGTCTCAAATTTAACTCTTTCAATTTCAAGTCCCCACATCCAACATTTTAGCAATATTTGATGCTAATAAAAATATCAACTAATAGTACCAACTATCAAACCTATGTATTTATACATAGTTTTGGCATTTTTGTTTTGTTTTGTTTTGTTTTTCGAGACAGGATTTCTCTGTATAGCCCTTGGCTGTCCTGGAACTCACTTTGTAGACCAGGATGGCCTTGAACTCAGAAATCCGCCTGCCTCTGCCTCCCAAGTGCTGGGTATTAAAGGTGTGAGCCACCACCGCCTGGCAGATTTGGCATTTTATTTTATTATTTTGTATATAGTACATGGAATTGAGCCCAGGGACTCAAATATGCTAAGGAAGGACTCTGACACCAAACTAAAAACCACAGCATGAATTTTATTATTTTATTTATTTATTCATTTATTTTGCTTTTTCAAGACAGGGTTTTTCTGTGTAGCCCTGGCTGGCCTGGAACTCACTCTGTAGATCGGTCTGGCCAGAAATCCTCCTGCCTCTGCCTCCCAAGTGCTGGGATTAAAGGTGTGCACCACCACCGCCTGGCTTTGTGCAAACTCTTTATCTTCCTTGAGTTTAAATTAACAGATGCTTCTCCTCCTCAGCAGACTGAATACTCCACACATGGGCACGCACTGATGTGTAAGAATCTTGCCATTTTTCTTTGTTTGTGACAAGGTCTTACTTACTTGGCAGACTTGGGACTTATTATACAGACCAGGCTAGCCTTGAACTCCTAGAGATCTACTTGTCTGCCCCCCAGAGTGCTGGGATTGAAGCACAGACCACCATGATGACCCTTGGTGTTTTTTCCTTTTTGAAAATTACTTATCTTTATGTTATGTGCATTGGTGTTTGCTTGTGAAGTGTGTGTGTGTGTGTGAGGCCTTCAGATTCCCTGGAACTGGAGTTACGGACAGATATGAGCTGTCACGTGGATGTGAGGAATTGAACCCTGATCCTCTGGAAGAGCAGCTAGTACTCTTAAACATTGAGACATCTCTCTATGCCCTCTTGGTATTTGGTTTTTTTTCCTGCACTCGTGTGTTGAAAGACCCCTGGGGGAGACCTCCACAAAAATCTCGGGAGAATATGCACCCAAGAAATCATGAGAGACCGTCTTGATGTAATTACAAGAGGTATTTTTAATTTCAGGGTGCTCTGGTTCGGCACCACACCTATCTCACGCAGGAGATAGTGGAGCCGACCACGAGGCTTGAAAGTTAGGGGTTTATGTAGGGAAAAGGTCTGGGGGAACAAACGGATCAGTTTGGCCGTACATGATTGGCTAGTTCAAATACTAAATATTACGTGCAGAACAGAGTGGAAAATTCCTAAGGTTGGTGTTAATCTGAGTCAACAAAGCATCTGACCTTAAACCATATCTGAGAGGACCAGATGGTCCATTACTTAGTGTCTGCCAGGCACGTCTTTGCAGGCCTGGGCCTTGGACATGTCCTCGTTTGCCTAGACATGTTTTCCTCTATGTTTATAGTTTTATGTCTTCTTGACCTGCCAGCTCTTATGATATCTAACAACTTGCTTGCTCTTTCCCAGGCCTATGTGGGCCAGTTTGTGATGGGTTCTTAGGCTCATAACTTTTCTTTCTAGTCAACACAGGTCTAAAGCCTTAATTTTTCTTTTCAGTGTGTGTGTGTGTGTGTGTGTGTGTGTGTGTGTGTGTGTGTGTTTCAGAAACAGCTCATAGCTCTAGCTGGCTTGGAATGTGATATGTTGACCAGCCTGGCCTCCAGGTTAGAGATCAGCCTGCCCCTGCTTCTCAACTGCATTGCATGCCATGTAACCATGGCATAGGTATGAATGGGGTGTATGTGTGTGACTGGCAGCCCTACAGAACTGTAAAGTACTTAAGCAGGTCAGAGATGGTTCTCTCCTTCCACTGTGGAGAATCCAGGGACTGAACTCAAGTCAATCAGTAGAACTGGGCCTCCTCGCTCATGTTAGGAATTGGTCTCTCATTGAGTAATAACCTAAACCAGAATGATCCATTTAAAATAGTTTTGAGCATGAGCTAAGAGTCCAGGGCAATTGTAATGTAATATAATCCAGTGCAAATGTGATATGTAAAAACCAAGTTTTCTTGGCACCAACCTTAAAAACGCTAGGATTTCATCTGTTAAGTACTTTCTACCGTTGTTAAAAGAGGGTTAGCTCTGTATATATGGGAGTAATTGTGGACTTTTAATTATTCAACTGGCCTGCTTGTATGCATTCACACCATCCCCAGACACCTTTAATTATGTTTTGCAAAATGTGGGTACATTTTTTTTTAAACAATTCACAATTTTTCAAAAAATTGTGAGATGTGTGTGTGTGTATGTGTTTGCCCGTGTGCGCGTGCTCCTGAGTGCATATGTGTGTTTGTATTCTTGACGTGTGGAGCTAAGAGGACAACGTGTGGGAGCTGGCTCTCTCCTAACACCTCGTGTGTTCTAGGGGTTGAATCTGAACCACGGTCAGGGTTGGGTACAAGCTTCTCTACCCACTCAAGCGTCTCAGTTCTTGTTTTGTAGACAGGCTCTGAGGAGCCGCAGCTAGCCTTCAAGTCTGTATAGCTGACTATGACCTTTAACCTTTGATCCCGCTGCCTCCATCTTTCAGCGACTAGGATTACAGGTGGGATGTCACCAAGCACCATTTACGTACTAATAAGGGTGGGATCCATATATATATATACTATATATGCAAGCACACTACCAACTGAACTTCATCCTTAGTTGGCCCTTCCCTCTTGATAAAATCTCATTTTAACACTGAAGATGGTAGTCAGGTCTTAGACCTCAGGATCTTCCTGCTCCAGCCTCTGGCAGGCTGATAATAATAGGTAAGTGGTTTCGTTCATAGCTTTTGGGGTTTGTTTTTCCCTCCAAGTTTTAATATTTACACAGGTTCTTTGCTTCTTTACCAGTTTAGGTCTTAACGAACTCAAAGTGATTGGTGCTGTTGAAAGAGTTAAATTTTGAGACTTGTGCTGGCTAATGAGAAAATTGCAAGTTTAAAGAAAAACACAGTGGACCAAGGCCGAATATGTCCAAATAAGCCTGGGCAAAAATAAGTAAGATGTTAAGACATTCTGGAAACTAACAGGCCAAAAAGATATAGAAGAGAAAACATGCAAGGACATGTCTGGGCAGACACTGAGTAGTGGGCCATCTGGTCCTCTTAGATGCGGTTTAAGGTCAGACGCTCTGTTGACTCAGATTAACACCAACCTTAGAAATTTTCCACTCTGTTCTGCATGTACTAATTGATATTTGAACTAGCCAATCATGTATAGCCACACTGATTCCTTTGTTCCCTCAGACCTTTTTCCTATATAAACCCCTAACCCCTGAGCCTCGAGGTCAATTCCTCATCTCCTGCGTGAGATTGGGGGTGTCGAACTGGAGCTCCAAAATAAAACTGCCTCTTGTGATTACAACAAGACGGTCTCTCGTGATTCCTTGGGTGCACGTCCTCCTGAGATTTGAGTGGGGTCTCCCCACAGGGGTCTTTCACCATTTCTCAAGTTCCTGGAGGTTGAAAGCCTAAGATCAGAGCTAAAGAGCTGGGTCAGTGGGTAAAAGCCCTCATCGCTCTCGGGTTCAAGTCCCAGTACCCATGTGGTACCTTACAACTCTTTCCAACCTCCAGTTGCACGGAATCTGACACCAGCTTCTGATTTCCTGCAAGCACCGGTCACACACATTGTACATAAACCTATGAAGGCAGAACCCTTTAAAAAGCATCAAATGTGTGAATGCCCTGCTGCATGTACATCTACATGCCAGAAGAAGACATGGCATCAGATACCCTGAGATTCATGAATGACCTTTAACAGGGGTAACCTAAGACAGTTGGACAACAGAGATTTATGTAATAATTTATACCAGTAGTAAGATTACAGTTGTGAAATAGCAGCTAAAATAATTTTAGGGTTGGGGGTCACCACAACATGGGTAACTGTGTTTAAGAGTCTCAGTGTTAGGAAGGTTAAGGACCACTGTTCTCGAGAGAACTCTTTGGAGCCTAGTTTGTGCAGTGTTAGACAGAAGTTTCCATGCTGCTGGACAAGCGCTGTAACCCTTGCAGCTTCAATGATTTTTAGTTTTTGAATTCTATTCCTTTGAAGGTTCAACGTTTAAAGATAATTAATTTAGTGCTTAGGATGTCAATATATGAATTTTGTGTTCAGGGGGCAGATATTCAGTCAATAATACTTAGAGATCTCATAAGCCCTAGATGTTTAATGTGGACCCAGACTAGTGTTTGTTTGTTTATTTATTTATTTTGGTTTTTTTTGAGAAAGGGTTTCTCTGTGTAGGTCTGGGTGTCCTGGAACTCACTCTGTAGACCAGGCTGTCCTCAAACTCAGAAATCCACCTGCCTCTGCCTCCCAAGCGCTGGGATTAAAGACGTGCGCCACCACTGCCCGGCGGTGTTTATGTTTATAAAGGAGTCCCAGAACAAGATACCTACAAAATAGCTGATGCTGGGAGCTGGTGGCGCACACCCTTAATCCCAGAGCTCTGAAGCCAGAGGCAGGCAGATCTCCGTGTGTTCGAGGCCAGCCTGGTCTACACATTGAGTTGCAGAACTGTCAGGGCTATGTAGAGAAACCCTGTCTTGAAAACCGAGAAGCAAAATAAAACAAGACAGCTGTGATAAGAAGAGAATTGGTCCTAGAATAGGATCCAGGGCTGAAGGACAGGCTTTGCTTGTTGTTATGTCAGAGACTGATATTGAGGATGAGGCTGAGCTTTCAGCACAGGGAGAAAAAGCCTTAGTCCTCCAGGAGGTCCCAGGGTACATAGCTACTGTGCACATGGAGGAAAACCTTTGGTAGTGAAAGACCCCTGGGGGAGACCCCCACTCAAATCTCGGGAGGACGTACACCCAAGGAATCACGAGAGACCACATCTTGATGTAATTACAAGAGGTATATTTTGATTTCAGGACGCCCTGGTTCGGCACCACACCTATCTCATGCAGGAGATAATGGAGCCGACCACGAGGCTTGAAAGTTAGAGGTTTTTATAGGAAAAAAGGGTCTGAGGGAACAACGGGATCAGTGTGGTCATCCATGATTGGCTAGTTCAAATATTAACTATTACGTGCAGAATAGAGTGGAAAATTCTAAGGTTGGTGTTAATCTGAGTCAACAGAGCATCTGACCTTAAACCGTATCTGAGAGGACCAGATGGTCCATTACTTAGTGTCTGCCAGGCACGTCTCTGCAGGCCTGGGCCTTGGACATGTCCTCGTTTGCCTAGACATGTTTTCCTCTATGTTTATAGTTTTATGTCTTCTTGACCTACCAGCTCTTATGATATCTAACAACTTGTTTGCTCTTTCCCAGGCCTATGTGGCCAGTTTGTGATGGATTCTTAGGCCCATAACTTTTCTTCCTAGTCAGCACATGTTTAAAGCTTTAATTTCTCCTTACAATAGAAAAGACACTTTCCGGGCTGGAGAGATGGCTCAGGGGTTAAGAACACTGACTGCTCTTCCAAAGGTCCTGAGTTCAAACCCCAGCAACCACATGGTGGCTCACAACCATCCATAATGAGATCTGATGCCTTCTTCTGGGGTGTCTGAAGACAGCCACAGTGCACTTATGTATAGTAACAAATAAATACTAAAAAAGAAAAGACACTTCCTTCACTATAATAGAAAGCAAGAAAAGACAGGGACAGGTGGGGGCAGCTCTACAAACCATGAAGGCAAAAGGCTTTTGCTCTCAAGATAAATCTCATCAACACTTGTGAAGAAAGGGTATTGGAAAGAAGACAACTACAAGGATCAGAGAGTGTTGGAGGTTAATATGAGAAAGGTAGTGGGGAGCCACAGCTGCCACCTTATATACATATATATTGAACACCTGGTCTCTGGCCAGAGTAGAGAGCATTGATAATCAAGCTCTTAGTTGGAAAAGCTGTGTGCCTCTAGTTTGTGATGCAAGCTGGTATGATTTTCCCGCAGCCTATTATGCTTTGCCATGTAGCTGATGCTGATTGGGACCAGGGAAAGTATTTAACCCACAAGGACTGGGGACTGGAGAGAGACTGAAGAGAGTAAGTATGTGGAGATAGGAGTAAGTATGTAGAATTAGGGCTGGTGATGGGTTAGAGGTAAGATGTAGATTTAGAAGAGTAAGTGTGTAGAGATAGTAAGTATGTAGAATTAGGGCTGGTGATGGGATAGAAGAGTAAATATGGGATATAGAAGAGTAAGTATGATAGATAGGAGTAAGTATGTAAAGATAGAAGTAAGAATAGGAATAGGAATAAGTAGAAATAGTAATAAGTAAGATGTAACTAACAAAATGTAACTAATAAAATATAAGTAGAAATAAGTAAGATGTAACAAACAAGATTACAAGGCTCCTAATAAAGCTGCTTGGAGAAGGGCTCGGTGTTTGCCTCCTTACTTCCACTGGATGGGTAAGGTGGCTTATAGGTAGTGGCAAATTTTGACCTTCGAGTCAAAATTGGAGCTCTGGACCAGTAAGAGGAAAAAGCATTCTGGTTCTTTGCCAAGTAATCTACACAGAATCAATAACGTGTACTCAAGCAACCATGGGTTACAGAGAGAGCAACAGACGACTTCATTCTCATGAAACAATTCATATATATTGCAAGTTCTAGAAATTAGAAGGCAGAGGAAAGATTCCTGAGACTCAAATCCAGCCTCGGCTATACGACACAAAAATCAAAAACCGCCAGGCGTGGTGGCGCACGCCTTTAATCCCAGCACTTGGGGGGCAGAGGCAGGCGGATTTCTGAGTTTGAGGCCGGCCTGGTCTACAGAGTGAGTTCCAGGACAGCCAGGGCTACACAGAGAAACCCTGTCTCGAAACCCGCCCCCCTCCCAAAAAAAAGACACAAAAACCAGACATACAGACCAGCACACCACAAAGAAAAGAGGAAAAGGGACATTTTGACCACAGATGATCTAGTTTTTGTTTGTAGTATGCCCTGAGAATCTTGGCACAATAGCTACATTGCTAACATTCTCTACTGGCAGGCATGGTGGAGAGCACTTGTCATAAGGAAGCCCACTGTCTGCCTTTGGCCTCTCACTTTCATTTTGACACACATATGCAAGTAGGGGAATATGTTGAGGATGTAGTGCCCAGCAAGCTCAAGGAATTGGATTTGATTTTCTTTCTTTCTTTCTTCTTTCCTTTCTTTCTTTTTTTTTTTTTTCTAGACAGGGTTTTTCTGTGTAGCCCTGGCTGTCCTGGAACTCTGTAGACCAGGATGGCCTCGAACTAAGAAATCAGCCTGCCTCTGCCTCCCAAATGCTGGGATTAAAGGTGTCCACCACTGCCTGGCTAGATTTGATTTCCTATAGGGGAAAAAAAGAGCTTGAAATGGGGAGAGGGCCCCAGGTGGTGTGGCCAGTAAACCTCACACTCTGAGAATAAACCCTACAGGATTATTCAGAGAGAGGATTATTCAGAGCCAGTAGCTAGAACTATGCACAGCATGGTCTACAATCAGAGAGAGAGAGAGAGAGAGAGAGAGAGAGAGAGAGAGAGAGGGAGAGAGAGACAGAGAGAAAGACAGAGAGAGAGAGACACAGAGAGAGAGAGACAGAGACAGAGAGAGAGAGAGAGAAAGAGAGAAGAGAGGAGAGAGGAAGGAAGAAAGAACAAAAAGGAGAAAACAAGTTGCATATTACTACTAGGTTTGAGCACAGTAGATTGAGCCTATCACAAATTTCTTTCAAAGATTTATTTTATATATATGAGTACATTGTAGCTGTAAGATGGCCGTGAGCCATCATGTGGTTGCTGGCAATTGAATTTTATGACCTCTGCTCGCTCCAGCCCACAGATTTATTTATTATTATATGTACACTGTAGCTGTCTTCAGACACACCAGAAGAGGGCATCAGATCTCATTATGGATGGTTGCAAGCCATCATGTGGATGCTGGGAATTAAACTCAGGACCTTCGGAAGAGCAGTTGGTGCTGCTGAGCCGTCTCTCCAGCCCCCACCTATCACAAAATTAAGGGATATCTTGTCATATGCATTTGGAAATGGGGTAAGATAGGTGTGAGGGAAGCTGAGGCTAAAATCACACACCATAAAAACAAGACAAAGGCCAGGCAATGGTGGTGCACGCCTTTAATCTCCCAGCACTTGGGAGGCAGAGGCAAGGGGAATTCTGAGTTCGAGGCCAGCTGGTCTACAGAGTGAGTTCCAGAACAGGCAGGGCTATACAGAGAAATCCTGTCTCAAAAAACCAAGACAAAAACCAAACCAAAACAAAACCTGGGCTATGACATCCTAGGTTCAATGGTGGCTCCTCCACAGCACAATGGTATGCGACTGAACTTTACTATGCCTATGTTCTGATTGGTGCAATCATATGTAGAAAGCACTAGTGCTAGTAATACCATGCTATGAAAATGTTTCTGCTCAGGTATATGAATTACCACCTAAAGGACTGGGTAAATGATGTAAATGATTGATCCATCTGATCATCATTTACATCTGTGCGCGCACACACACACACACACACACACACCCCTATAATCCCAGACATTAGTGTGCTCAAGCATGGGCAATTGACACTCAGTTTCAGGCCAATCTGAATTATAACATTAGGCCTAGTCTTAATTAAAACAAACAAACAAACAAACAAAAGCAAGGACTCTGTATGGATTAAGTCTACAGAAGGACAATTGGCTAAGTGAAACAAATGACTCATTTTATTCCATTTTTGACCTAAAAATGATGAAAGCTATACAAATAGAATTCATTGTAGCCATTAACACGGGCATTCACATGGGAATTGATAGACCATTTGGGAGGTGATGCAAATCTGTTTTAGGGGGATGGAGAGATAGCTAGGAGATTAACAGCATTGGCTGCTCTTCCAGAGGACCTGGTTTCCCAGTACCATTATGGTGAATCATCTGTGACTCTAATCTCAGCAGATCGGATGCCCTCTTCTGACTTTTACAGGAACCAGACATGCACTTCATCACCAGACATATCTGCAGGCAATACACCCAGACACATAAAATAAAAACAAAACGAAATGAAGCCTGCTTTTGGTTGTATGGAGTGAGCTGGGACTTTGAGTATGCTAAATGTGCTCTGTATCAACAGCCAGTGCTGACTTTGTACTCAAACACCATCTGTGTGCTCAAGCCATAAGTCTTTTGTAATCAAGATGGGAATACTAGATATTATATTTTTAAATAAGATTTTGAAGAAGAAAAAATAGACTACCAGGTGCAAAATAGAAGTATAAAATTTATTTTATACCACCCACAAAGTTCTATATAATCAGGAATGATACAATTTGCAATAGCTTAAAAAAAAAAAACATGACAAAGATTTAAAATATATCTTCAATTACAGTATTCATTTATCCTTAGAATTTTTTTAAAAAGAAAATTTATGCTTTAAACAAATGAGACATAAGTAAAATAAGACAATCTCCACAACTATTTTTACATTTATGTTTCAATACTAGTACAATTCAATGTATTTTGCTACATAAACATGAAATCATGTACAACTGCTGTGCACCAAAATTTAGCTTAATTAGATCTTTCAAGTAACATGCAATTCCAACTCACAAATATTCAAGTACTGCTACGAAGTGTTCCGTTCTGTGCAGAGGACTCAATATTGATTATGTATTAAACTATCATGGTTATAGGATTCTCTTTCCCTTTATTGTGATGAAGTGCTTTGCTTAATGGTTTTCCTCATGGTTGAAGAACTAAACTGTTTTTTTGGGATTTTGACAGCATTTTCTAAGATAAAAGCCTTCAATTACTGAGATACAACAGTAGGATGGTAACAATCAGAATTAACAGTGAGCATCTTCCAGGGGCCTGTGGAATAGGAGACTGGGAACTCCAGTTCAGCACCATTGTATATGGTGAGGAATGTGAACTAATGTCTTACTCCCACCAAGGCTAAACACTCTGCTGTTGCTGTAAACCAAGTTAATGCCACACATGTTAATTTACATGCTAGGTCATTGTATGATAGAAAAATGAGTCAACCCTGAATTCACGTTGATCTCTGCCATGGATTTGTACAGGTATCTCCATAGGGAACACTTCATGATTTCCTAGTAACCCAAATATAACCATCGACCCACACATCACAATGTAAAAGCTGCCCATAGTTTAGCTATAAAACCATTTCTGGAAAAATATTTCTCTTAAAGCACCTATCACAATGTTAACTCCATAAAGCTAAAAAAAATATGACCATACATCGCAATAAAAATATTTAATCTTTCCTATGAGCTGTGTTTGTAAAGTCAAATATAGTCAGCCAGCCATTTTATCAGAGCACAAACAGGTGTTGGAAAGAAATCTCACCAACAGAAGAGGAGGCCACACGGAATAGCCAAGGCTCTTTGGCCTGTTCCCCTCAATACGTGTGCCAAAGAATGGATCACTATAGTGAAAATATACCTCTCTATAGAGAGGCTGTTAAAATAACCTAGAGACAGATTACTACAAACTTTACAAAGATATCTCAGCATTCTTAACTCTAGGTGTACTTGCTCTAAAGATTTATATGGCTACAAGCGAAGCAGAGGGAACATTCACACACCAAAACGAAGCAAAACACAAAACACCCAACAAGACAAAAGATAGAATCCAGAGGCAATTAAAACCTGTTATCAATAAGTTTGCATATTTATAAAGAAGGGCCAGGAACTCAAAGTGTTCATCTAGCACCACCTCCTTCAAGAAACCTTCATTTCAGCATACTTAAATATATTAAGCTTTGATTATGAGGGGGCTTTAAAATTCCTATTTAGAAAATTACTTGGTGGAAAGTGTTTTCCCATTCACGGTAAAGGGATACTCTCTATGCTTTTTATCACTGGATAGAGTGGTTCACGCCTGCAATCCCTGACCTAGGACCATAGCACCCTGTGGTAGAGAACATCTTCCAGGCCAGCGAGGGCTATACTGTGAACCTGTGAACCACACACACACATACACACACACACACACACACACGAACTCACGAACTCACAACCATAAACCTAAGGTCTGCTGCATAAATAAAGATTTGAGATCTTTAATATGCTCAACAGCTGGCTACACAAAGGAAACAAAACTAACTGAGAAGCAGGCTTATAAGTTTTCTGTTTTTCCCCCTATCAGCTCTACTCAGTAAACACACACGGCACACACATTACATGCAGGTAAAACACCTACATGGTAACTTCACTCCTACTAGTCGACTTGCTGTGTGACACAGGGTAAGAGTAAACTACTGGTTATTCTCGCTGACAAAGGGAACAGCTTTCTGAGTTCAGTACTGGTGAGAAGTCTCACAAAGCTCTCTAAAGACAGGATCCCACCCCACTGCTTCTGCTTTCCCAAGAGATGGAATTACAGGTGCACACTCCACACCTACGGAGAGATGCTAAGCTTTTTTTGTTTTTTTCTTTTTTTTTGTTCATATCCTATTTATTGTCAAAAGAGTATCTATTTTCAGTTAAAATTAGAAGAGGGTAGATAAGGATTATCAATCCCCTTTGACTTCCTCACCAGAGCTTCTGGTGGCTTATCACCAAGTACTTATGTTTGAAACTAGGAATGTGGGGGGCTCTATTGTCTGAGCTTGAGTTTGAGACAAGATCCTAGTCCTAGTACATCGGGGGCATTATTAAGATACAAGTACAGCTGAGGAATTTCTAGAAGTCAACTTACCTTAGGAAACAGGTTCCCATCAACAGAATGAGATTGTTGAAATGAGGATAAGGAAAAGAAAGTCCGTCTGCATATAACGTCCAGTGACTAAAACTTCCTGGTAGGTTTGAATTTTAGCAGCTGGAAAAGCCCCGAAAGAATGGGAATATGTAGCTTAAGTTGGACTTCCCCTAATTGAAAAGTTCTACATATGAACTATTGGTCCTCTCTGCAGTACTAGGGCTTGCACCCAGAGGGCTTCCAGCAAGGTTGGCAAAGCACTTTGTCATGAACCGTGTGGCAGCTCTGTGCCCAGCTGGTGTTCCATCTCTTTCTACCATTCCGAATCAGTCCCTCAAGCAGTTGGGATCATACACTTGAGCTAAGCAGGGTGTTGGACTTTATGACACATGGTTGGAAAAGATGAGCCAAGATGCTGAGGCAAAATAGAGTTAAAGAACTACACCAGGACAGGTCTCAAAAGGAAGCTGGAGGAATGGAAAACTTGAATGAATCAGATGTATTTGCATATGGGATGATCTGGGTGGTGGAGCCGGGTTGTACACACAGAGCAACTGCGGATTTTTAATCATAAGGAAATCCGAATGTAAAAGAGGAATACAGAAATTATTAACCTTATACTTTTGAAGCTAGAAACATTACAGACCGCCACAAGGTAATTTTGAACACTGGGGTCTCAAGGTCAATGTGAGATTATTTGAGCAAACTGGTTATACATTAGCTGGGCAGGGAGCCCCGTGTCTATACCCTAGCAATTAATAAGAGATCATTTGAACCAGGAATTTCAGAAAAGGATTTGGCAACATGCTAAGATTTTGTAGAGTTGAGTGCAAACACAAATGATGATTCCCTACCAAAAATCCCAAGGTCTAGGACGGGAGGTATGTTGATGGTGTTTACCTGACACACAAAGGCGTGGTTCAGTCCCATCACTGGAGAAACCAGGTGTGGCACAGCCAAAGGCAGAAAGAACCTTCATGGGTTCAAGGCCAACTCCGTCTATGCCGCCTGGACAGGTCTGTATAGTGAGACCCAGTTTCAAAAGGAATGAAAGAGAAAGAATCCCTCAGCATCCTCAGCCGTAGTTCAAGGCTGGGCTCTACACCACCATGACACTCGAAAGGGAGTCCAGTCTAACAATTTAGTAGAAGCCCAACTTCTAGTACATAAAGACAAAACCAACCAGTCAACCAAAAAACAAAGAAAGAAAGAAACAAACAAAAAAACAAAACAAAAACGTGCTTAGGAATTTTAATGATTTTTGAAGAAAATATACTGAACCAGGTTTTGTGGGAGGGTACAGTGACTATCTAAACAGTTTTCACAGTTGTCGCTGTTCTCTATGCTATGAGAAATACAATATGAAACACCTCAAACCACTAAGCAATGACGGAAGCACATGGCTAGATATGCCAGTGACCAGCACAGAAAAGTAAAGCAGTGTCCCCCTTATGTTTATGATGACTGACGGCCACGTCACAAGTGAACTGCCAGTACCGGAGTGGGGGAGGGGCAGCAGGGACCGTGCAGCCGTGGCTACAGAGTATATACAATGGAGACATGCTTCCCTCAATGGTTGCCACAGCCAGTCCTCAAGAACTCCTTGTGTATGCCTAATACTAGGTTCCAGAGGGAATGGCGGAGACCAGGATTGCCGTATGCATAGGGAAGAGTTCCTAGGTTAATGTCACGGGCTCTCCTGGCAGTGGACAGTAGCCTGGGATAGACAGTAGAGGCAGTCTTGACCTAATCTCATAACTATCTTTCTTGTCCTGAACCTCACCAAAGGACAGAAAGCTATTTTTGACTTGCACAAAAAATCAAGAGAGTTCTTAGTAATGCAAGAACTTAGTAATGCAAGAATTTCCTTTTCTCCCTGGGTGAGAAAAAGAAAGTTTGTTTTGTACAGTTCTAAGAGCAGAAATGGCCCTCAAGCAGTTAGGTGTCCGAGAGCTCAGGGATGGAGCTCTGCCTTCTAAGGAGATTTCTGGTGCAGCAACAGCCACCACATTATCCTTTGACATAATAATTCTTGTTATAAATTATTCGTATAGATGAATCTCACTTGTATTAAATCTAGACTCAAAAAAAAAGATTCGCATGCATTGAGGGGTGAAACTCAGGGTGGCTTTGTGTTAAAGGTTGCATACACCTACTTGTTTGGCACAAAGGTAAATGTACCCACAATCAATAGATGTCATGTGATGACATGATAGCTTCGTCCCACACAGAAGTCTCATTTGGGATTAGTTCTATACATGCTATTGGGAAATGGTATGACGTGGGTTACTTCATGTGAATCAAGTCAGTATATCATTTACAAAAGAATATCCATTCAGTTAACTAGATAATGGGGTGAATAAGTGAATGGCTTACAGCTTTCACCAAATGAAGTTCTGTGTCTCACAAATGCAATGTTTACGATTGGAAATCACTTAAGATTCAGACTTGTTCCAGGTGGTGGTGGCGCAAGCCTTTAATCCCAGCACTTGGGAGGCAGAAGCAGGTAGATTTCTGAGTTTGAGACCAGCCTGGTCTACAGGGTGAGTTCCAGGACAGCCAGGGCTACACAGAGAGACCCTGTCTAGGGGGAAAAAAAAAAAAGATTCAGACTTGTTCAGAAAATTTGCCTCTATTAGCCTCAAGTCCCAACATTATATTTTAATGACATTTATAACATAATCTCTTTGGTACCTGGTCTTATTTGGTACTTTGAAGAGAACTAGAAACAGGACATACATGAGGCAGACAAGCACAAGAACAACAAAACAGCTAGGAGAGTAGAAGAGCACAACTTTAATCCCAGCACAAAGGCAGGAGAAGGAGGATAGTTCTGTGAATTCTAGGCTAGCCTGGCCTGCCACGTGAGTACCAGGACAGCCAGGGCTACATAGAAATTCAGTCTCATAAAACCAAAACCCACCAAAAATGGATTTTTCAGAGGGCAGGTGATGTATAATTCTATAGCAGGCAAGAATCATAACATCACCAGGGCTACCAAGGAAGTCATGTGACAATGTATCCAATGTTCACACCATGAACAATCTTAATTAGAGCTTCACAAACAAGGTAAAAGGAATGGATCTAATTAAAACAGTAGAGGTGTAGAAAGATTGTTAGATGGGTGAGTTGGATAAGTTACTGTCATCTCAAATCAATTTGTTTCTTTTTTTGTTTGTTTGTTTTTGGTTTGGTTTTTCGAGACAACATTTCTCTATATAGTCCTGGCTGTCCTGGAACTCATTCTGTAGACCAGGCTGGCCTTGAACGCAGAAATCCACCTGCCTCTGCCTCCCAAGTGCTGGGATTAAAGGCATGTGCCACCACTGCCCGACTGTATTTTGTTTAAGAAAGACCATTCTTAAAGCAGGGTCAAGAAGATGAAGCAGAAGATGTCTACAAAGGACATTAAAGACCATGAAATGAATGAAGTTCCCACGGAGGGCTCTTGGCTGAGGCACTCCATCTCTAATGTTAACTTAAGCAATGGAATGATGTTTTTGCTGAAACTGATATAGTTTACATGTACGTAGCTTTTCAAACTGCAACTAAATTCATAAAGCCCAATAGTCCCATTAATCTACATTGGTGTGTTCAGCTGATCAAGCACCACGAATGTGGCCTTATCATTAAAAACACATCAGCTTGAATATATATTACTGAAGCTCTTCAATTACAGGTAACTTTATAACTTTGCATTATAAGGGGTAACTCAAGGAAAAACAAACCAATCAACTCCAATCAGAAGCATTCAGTCATATGTGCCTCAGAGGGATGGACAGATGAATGGATAAATAAGAGTAGGAGAAGATTCTGTCCCATAACGTCAAGAAAATGATTTCTAGCTAAGACCTGAAACCTCAAAGGTTAATTCATGAGAGAGTATTTCTAGTGGTCTACACTAACAAACACCTAACCGAAGCAGATAAAGCAAACAATGATCACATTTACACACCTATGTAAGAAACCCTAGACTTAGAAATGTCTAAAAATGGAAATCTAAGGCACACAAAACACTCAAGTCAGACCCACAGTTTTATGTATTCCAGGAGCATCCTCTCCTTGTACAGGATGGAAGGTCAGTGGACATGTCCTTATTTACAGCCCCTACCTCTTCCTGAACTGGCCTCAGTCAGAAGCTGACAGTTTGCACCATGTATCATTTTAAGTAAGGTATTCTCTAGAGAGCTCACTGCAACTGTTTACATTTGCACCAAGACCATAGTAGTTGTGAGCTTCTTATGGCATCTCTGAGAAGCACCATTAGGGTTCCTGCATGCAGTACAGGAATCCTAATCCAGATCCAAAGACTCCAACCCCAGGAATGTCAATAGCACCTATGCGTTTGGATCTCACTGAAAGGTCTCTTGGTTCTAGGCATTTTTGTCAGGGGGAAATCACTCTTGGTGTATGAATAAGTCAATTAGACAATGGACAGAACACTGGAACACTAAAATAATCAGGATACTGATTTTACTCGTGACCATCAAACTAGAGGATTACTAAGCAAGTTTGGGTTCCCATGTTCCTAAACCTGATAGGGGAAGATTAATTAATAGTTTGGCTCTCAATATTGCCGTGGGACTCCAGGGTAAGGGTGGCAACACGAACACAGGCTTGTCCCCTCAATTATCTGTACAGAGTATTTCCTTCTCATTTGGGAAGGACATGTCACTTAATTACATACTTTCTCATCTTGAAACACTGGGAACCTTTGACTGATCCCAATTTGCCTCCTCTCCCTTTGAAAACACCTGTCATGTGTCATACAGGTAATTCACGAGGCGACTTCAGAAGATGATTATTTTTTTTCTCTAGTTAAAAAGGGGAAATTGAATTGGTCGCATTTTGTATTTTCAATGTTTTAGAGATCCTCTATTCTCTAAGTAAAGAACAGAAGTCATGTGTAATTTGAGTACGGGCTGAGGTTAACGTGATGGGACTCTACACAGCAAGAACAAATGACTTCTCTGGTATTCTAATATGCTCACAAAATAGACAATAGGATTCTGCTACTATACTATTTCAAGTTACTCTTAAAAGTAGAAAGTGCTTTTTAAAATATATACATTTACATTTAGCGAGCAGCCTCCAACCATCACTAGAGTAAAGAATTACTTGATATAGGAGAAATGTTTTAAGAAAAAAAGCATTTCATTGGTTTACTTCAAAGAGATGTGCAGACATGATGGCAATCATTGGAAGATGCCTGAGCAACGGCACCATGGAACAGTCGCTCATCTCATCTCTACATGTGTTGATGTGGCTAAAGCACCAGGAACTGTGTAGAGTTAACACTACTTCTTGGTTTTTACATCTTATTGCAGGAACCTGTTAGAAACCCTCTTAGTAGTAAATGAACTCAATGTGAAGCACCGGACTTTGTGGTTCTAGCACGGCCAACACCTAACCAAGATGTTTCCTTAATTATTTATTTAAAACTATAAAAATTTTATTTTTGCTGAAAATGTTCACCTTCTACCAATTCTCAAAATATAATCACAGTTAAGTACTCACCCTTTTTTTCTTTTTAAATAATTTTTACCTCGGAGTTGAAATGGGTGAAATGAAGCTACAGTAAACAACAGAATGACTTTCTTTTGAACAGCACCAAAAAACAAAAACAAAAAACTACACCACATTAGCAAAGGCATTACAGGAGAGAAGCCTTTAGACCCAACGGTTGTAGGGTCCCGCGACATGAGTGAGAGAGTACGGGGACACGGTAACTACGTTGTCGTGGGTTAAGGTTGATGCAACTCGAGAAGGAATTTGGTATGATAAATTGGCTTCGGGGGATAAATCAGAACCCTCCCGGTCTGCAGGCCTCTTTTTCGTTACTTTTTTACATTTACACTTAATCTTGTTGATATCAAAACCATGGTTAGGCTGGTTTAGGCCTTTGTGCTGGTAGAATACAAGGGATACACGAAAGGGGACCCCTCGTCTGGGGGAATGCAGAGAGGTGGTAGCATGAAGCTCCTTCCGCGCACACTCAATCAGCACAGAGCCATGAATGGGTGCTATCGCCACTCCCCCAGAAGCAGGGTCAGCGTAGATCTCCTCACTGTCTGACCAGAATTCATCAAGTTGAGGGCAGTTATCATTCTCGGGGCGCTGAGGCTGGTCTGCTGATTCAGGGTGCGGCTCATCTTCCACCTGACAGGAAGCCAGTTTCTGAGGAGTGCTGGGAAAAGGGAGCTGCTGGTCTGACTGGTTAGAAGTTAGCTGCTCGGATGGACTAGTACGAGGCTCAGCATGAACGGGAGGATCTGGTACGGGAAGAGATGGATAAGGAGGAGCAGCCGCCTCAGCAGTACATTCCCCAGGGGCTGCGTTAGCACCATTGTGTGCTCCAGAAGGCATTGTGCACTGGAGAATGCTGCTTGTTTCTGGACACCCACCTGAGGCTGTCTTATTGTACATACAGGTAGACGATTCTGTGGCCGAAGCCTCTGGGGGACAGAAGGCTGGAGACTCATCTTTTACTGGGTGAGGAGGAGATGGGGCTGATGAGTAGCTCTTAGTGTTGTGTGAACCTTAAAAAGAAAAGAGAACTATCTTTACTAGGAGTTCATAAACACAAAGTTCCACCCAACAACAAATGTGAAAACAACCACAGGGGAGATTTGGCACCCGTGAGTTGTTAAAAAGTATTTTTAAATGCTTTTGTCCTTCCTGGCGTTTGCTCTATCACTTGGCTATAATTAGGCCTGTAATAAGCTTTGCTTGGATTTGTTTAGGACAGTGTCTCTCAACAGAACCCTGGTTATCCTGGCACTCACTACGTAAACCAGGAGATCTCAATATGTGAGTGGAGACTCCTTGCAGGAGTAAGGTATCCAACAGCCCTTTCACGAGGATTGCCTAAGACCATAAGAAATATCAAATACGGGGGCTGGAGAGAGATGGCTCAGCAGTTAAGAGCATTGACTGCTCTACCAGAGGACCTGAGTTCAATTGCCAGCAACCACATGGTGGCTCACAACCATCCGTGATGAGATCGGACGCCCTCTTCTGGTGCGTCTGAAGACAGCTACAGTGAATTACACTGGAGCGAGAAGCCAGAAGGCAAAGGCAAATGTAGTTTAGGGCCAACCTGGTCTACAGATCAAGTTTTGAGGACAGCCAGGGATACAAAGAGCAACTATGTCTCAAAAACAAAACAAAACAAAACACCCAAAGAACAGCCCCCCTCCAACAACCAACCAACCAACCAACAAACAAACAAGGAGTTGGGGGCTGGAGAGATGGCTCAGTTACTAAGAGCACTGGCTGCTCTGCCAGAGGTTCTGACTTCAATTCCCAGCAACCACATGGTGGCTCACAACCATCTATAAAGGGATCTGATGCCCTCTTGTGGCAGACGGGTGTACATATAGAGCAATTCATAGGACCAGCAGGAGTCAGACTTAGACCTAGACCTTAGATGGAACAAGATCTAAGTTTGAAGCAAATGAAAGGTAAAGCAATGACCTGAGGGTAATGTGAATGAGGACCAGGCGAAGATCAGAAAACAGAAAAGAACTCATCTCCCTGGGGGCGGTACACAGCATGGGCCGGCAGGCAAGGGAAGAGAAAAAGGGGAAATGCAAGTTCAAGACCCCTGGCGATGAAAGCTCTGCATGACCTGACAAACCTGGGGCTCCCTTTGGGCTGGCAGAGGTCCTCTTCTTTTTGAGGCCAGCAGCACCTGATTTCTTGTCGTTGTTCTTCAATTTGGCCCTCTTCCCACATCGAGGAACAGGCTCAGTGAAACGGAGTCGCCTCTTCCTGGTTGGCCCGTTGACTTGGATGGCCCCAGATTGGATTTTGGCTTTCATCCCTTCCACAGAGCCAAATTCATCAGTGTCTGCAAGCAGGTATAGTGGTAGGACGTGGAGCTGCTCATCCTGGGGGACACTTGTGTCACGGCCATCTTGTCGAATCAATGTACAAACCTGAGGGATGGGAGAGGGATAAAGGAATGTTCTACCAATGCCCAGCATCACCTACAGCAGGTGTGTTGGTTTGGAAAAAACAAAGACCAAAAATCAAAACCAAAAAACTAGCCCCTTACACTCATATGTTTGAAAGGGTCTATTAGAAGAAGATCCAAGAGTCTTAGCATTCTGATTACTGGGATTAAAGCCTGTCCAACAACAAATATTTCTTTTCTATACATACTCTAGTGGTTTGAATAGTTTGGCTCCCATAAACCAATGTGTTTAAATTACTGGCCCACGGGAAGTGGCACTATTAGTAGGCATAATGGCCTTGTTGGAGGAAGTGCATCATTGTGGGGGTGGGCTTTGAGGTCCTATGTTCAAGTTCCTTCTAGGGCAAAAGACGTTCCTAGCTGCCTTCAGGTCAAGATGTTCATTCCAAAGCATTGTATCTGCCTGGATGCTACCATGTTCTTGCGAAGATGATAATGAAGTAAACCGCTAAAACTGTAAGCCAGCCCCTACTAAATGTTGTCCTTTTTGGTACGGGCTGGCAAGATGGCTCAGCGGGTAAGAGCACTGACTGCTCATCCAAAGGTCCTGAGTTCAGATCCCAGCAACCACATGGTGGCTCACAACCATCCGTGATGAGATCTGACACCCTCTTCTGGTGCATCTGAAGACAGATACAGTATATTACACCGGAGCGAGTGGGGCTGGCGCGAGCAGAGTTCAATTCCTGAGTTCAATTCCCAGCAGCCACATGATGGCTCACGGACATCTGTACAGCTACAGTGTACTCGTACACATAAAATAAAAATAAATAAATCTTTTTTTTCTTTTGTTTTTTTTTTTCCGAGACAAGAGTTTCTCTGTGTAGACTTGGATGTCCTGGAACTCACTCTGTAGACCAGGCTGGCCTCGAACTCTGAAATCCGCCTGCCTCTGCCTCCCAAGTGCTGGGATTAAAGGAGTGCGCCACACCAAAAGAGTTGGTGTGATCATGGTGTCTGTTCAGTGATGGAAATCCTAACTAAGACACATACTTTACAATCAAAAATCTTTTTCAATATAATGATATTTTAGGAGCATACCAAAGGCACAAAGGAATAAAATACTCAGTGCTTACCAAGGTGCTTCCGTCGTTCATGTTGTGAATGTCTTTGTGAGAATGGGCACAAAAATCCATGCAGCAGGTGACCCCGGAGAAAGGACGGCCCTCTCGATTACCAAGTCGACAGTCTCCAGCAATGTGTTCATATTGCACCTTAGAAATAAATGTCAAAACTGTTTTTAAAAAAATATTTGGTCAGCCGGAGGGTGGTGGTGGCTCACGCCTTTAATCCCAGCACTTGGGAGGCAGAGGCAGGTGGATTTCTGAGTTCGGGGACAGCCTGGTCTACAGAGAGAGTTCCAGGACAGCCAGGGCTACACAGAGAAACCCTGTCTCAAAAAACCAAAAATAAAATAAAATAAAATAAATGTTTTGTGTGGTTTTGTCTGCATATGGGTCTGCGCTCAACATGCACATATGGTCAGATGCCAGAAGAGGGTGACAAAATGGGACAGTTTTGAATGGGGGTACTGAATCTCTGTCTTCAAAATGCCAGCCATCGTAAATAACTCAACCACCTATCCGACCAGGATTTCTTCCCTACTATATTCTGTGTTTGAGTTTGGTTTTGTGCCTCGATCTGCGTGGATATATGTGGAAGTACCCAGGTAGGGCAATAAAAGTGTATCAATGGCTTTGTAGGCAAGATGGCTCAGTGGATAAAGGCACTTGCTGCCATGGCTGGGAACTGAGTTAGAAACCAGTCGCAGGCATGACCTCCAAGCCAACACAATGAACACTCTAATCAGTTACAGAGCTGCTGGGCTGGAGAGATGGCTCAGCAGTCAAGACTGATCTTCTACAGGAATCCAGTTCAAATCCCTGCATGCACATGACAGATCATAAATGTCTGTGATTTCAAGATCTGACATCCTCACACAGACATGCATGCAGGCAAAATACGACTGCACGTAAAATTTAAAAAAAAAAAATTAATTAAGCAGAATATGCTGGCAAGAAGCTCTTTATCTGTGGGGGTTGGAGGGTACGGAGACAGTTTCTCTGTGTAGCCCCTGGCTGTCTGGGAGCACTCTATGTAGACCAGGCTGGCCTTGAACTCAGAAATACGCCTGTTTCTTCAGGGTTTCCCCAAGCGATGAGATGAACAAAAAGTTTTGAGCCATCACCCCCCAGCCCAGTGGCACTCCTAACCACAGAGGCATCTTGGAGAAACAAGGTCTCTTGTACATCAGGCTGGACTCCCACCTAGGACTGTTCCCCTAGGCTTTTGTTCATCTTTGGAACTTCTGGAGATCCCAAAAGATAACAAAGCTTGAGGGTGGGGTGGTGAGCAGGGGGAGGGGGAGGAGACAGGGGTTTGGTTTTGCTTATTTTATTTTTCCTGTTTTTTTTTTTTTTTTTTTTTTTTTTTTTTTTGGAGTGGAACCAGGGAAAGGAGAAATTGTATGACATGTAAATAAAAAAACATCTAATATATATATATAGATAGATAGATAGATAGATAGATAGATAGCAAAGCATTACCTCACAGCTGAATGCCCTACTTTTGCCTAAGGCAGAATTCAACCACTGAGATTGTAAAGTGAAGTCTAGGCTACTCAGGAGCATAAGAGGCTCTCTCAAAACCCAACGGGAGGCCTGGTGAGATGGCTCAGCGGTTAACAGCACCCAACTGCTCTTCCAGAGGTCCGAGTTCAATTCCCAGCAACCACAGGGTGGCTCACAACCATCCATAATGAGATCTGACACCCTCTTCTGCTGACTCTGAAGACAGCTACAGTGTGCTCATATACATAAAATAAATAAATAAATCTTTAAAAAAATAAAAATAAAAAAAACCCAACGGGAAAACCCTACTTGAGTACTTTTGAAAGGTGGCGATGAGGAAACATACACTTGACGGTCACTCAGGCCAGGAGAGATGGCCCAGACTCTAAGGATGCTTGACATTCAAACTTGCATTCTGGAGTTTGCACCTTAGCACTCATACAGAGAGCCTAGCCTTCTGTGTATGCTTTCCCCAAAGAGGGCGGAGAGAGGAAGGACGGTCACTGGGGTTTGGAGGCTATCAGTAAACGTGAGAAGCACGTTCAGCAAGACATCCTGTCTGAAAGACATCGAATGCTAAAAAAAAAAAAGATCTTCGTCCCCCAGTTTCTGGTCTACATATATGTTTACACACAGGCAAGTAGACACACAAACTGACAAGTATTTTTAAAGAGAAGGCACATATTTATGAGGAACATAGGAAAAAAATTCTATGAATAGTAACTTATTTGACATAGAAATTTGAAACATTCTTAAGGTCATTGTGAAAGGTTCTAAAAAAAAAAAAAATACCTGATTTTGATAAGCAACTGGAGCCATCTGCTTATAAAGTGGTGCTAATTCTGTAGCCAATTCTTGTAGATTAAGCTCAAGCTGTTTTTCCTATAGAAAAAGATAATCCACAGAGTGTAACTTTAAAATACTATGGTAGTTACTTTAAAGTGATTTACAGGTGTGTATAAAACTCAAATACAAATAATTCCATATGTGGTGGACATATAATTCATATTTACCATAATAGAGTGGGTAGACCAACTGTAACATTAGAAATCTATATAGTGAAGAATATACTCCAACATTCAGTAAAATGGCACACCTACTTACTTAACAGAATTGGACACTTGAAATGCACAGACAAGGTTCCTGAAGCCAAAGTGAACTATACAGATAAGCATGTAACACCTTATCCAGTTTCAAATAAGCATTACTGTGAGCATGCTAGCACAGGAGGACTGGGTTCAAGATTGGTCAATGCTATATGTTTAATTTAGGTTCTTGTATTCATCATCTTCCTAGTATTTCTCCGTCTTCTTCAATTTTTAGCATTTATACTAGAGAACACTACTCATGAACCTCAGGGCTCTGCTCTTTTCTTCAGGATTGTATGTACATAGAAATCCACGACACCTGAAAGAGCAGAAAGAGCTGAGTGGTCCATTTCGTAGCCTCTACGTGGCTTTATTTGAGTCATTGAAATCTTTACAGGTACCATTGGCTAGGCTAGCCTTGAACTCCGTCCTCCTGAGCTAACGGGTCAAGTTTGCCTTACAGAAGTTCTGAGCAGGGTTCATGTTTCAGGTGACAGAAACTGTATATCTTTTAGCAAAGTTTTATACTTCTCTAAAGGTCAAATGTAATTCATTAGATTTGTTCTTTTTTTAAATTTTATTTTATGTATATGAGTATACTGTAGCTGTACAGATGGTTGTGAGCTATCATGTGGTTGCTGGAAATTGAATTCAGGACCTCTGCTCGCTCCATCCCGGCTCTCTCCTGGCCAAAGATTTTTTTTTTTTTGGTTTTTCGAGACAGGGTTTCTCTGTGTAGTCCTGGTTGTCCTGGAACTCACTCTGTAGACCAGGCTGGCCTCGAACTCAGAAATCCACCCGCCTTTGCCTCCCAAGTGTTGGAATTAAAGGCGTGTACCACCACTGCCTGGCCCAAAGATTTATTTATTATTATATCTAAGTACACTGTAGCTGTCTTCAGACAGCACCAGAAGAGGGCGTCAGATCTCATTGAGGATGGTTGTGAGTCACCATGTGGTTCTGGGATTTGAACTCAGGATCTTTGGAAGAGCAGCCAGTGATTTTAACCGCTGAGCCATCTCTCCAACCCTAGACTTGTTCTTCAGCTGCAGGAATTATAGGGATTTTTCTCATTTTACAGTCCAATATAAATTACATATAAAATGTAAACATTGGTTGCCACCAGCGATTTATGCTGTCTCCAACTTTCCTTGCATTAAAGTGGTTTGATTCGGGCACGCTGAATGATATGGTTTTCCTTGAATACTTAAAATCTACATATAATTTTTCTTCCTATTCATTAAAAGAATATTGACCCATACTTTCTTTCTTTTTTTAAGATTTATTTATTATTATAGATCAGTACACTGTAGCTGTCTTCACACATGTCAGAAGAGGGCATTAGATCTCATTACGGGTGGTTGTGAGCTACCATGTGGTTGCTGGGATTTGAACTGAGGACCTTCGGAAGAGCAGTCAGTGCTCTTATCCACTGAGCCATCTCGCCAGTCCGACCCATACTTTCAAAAGCATGCTGGGAAGCAAAAAGGGAAAGCTCTGAGGATCCAAGACCTCAGACTGTTCTAGCGAGTCACTCGGCCGTCAGGAAAAGCAGGGATCTAGACTTGGAGCATCTGAGTCTGCTGATGTGAGGAGCTGGTGGTGCCCCCGGGGTCACATCCAGGTCCGCCGCCCTACAGCAGCAGCAGGAGTCTGTTACCATCAAGGGCCAGGAGGAAATCCCTGGTCTGGTCATGTTGAAGCCTGAAGGCTGTGTAGAACTGGCCCCGCCCCTCACCTGAGCATCACGGAAGAGCTAGCCTTGAGAGTGTGAGTTCGAGCTGAAACCTTCTGCAGTACACATTACAAGAGTTGTGGGTGAGCCAGTCCTGCAGGTATGAGCTTGGGAGAGCTGACTCTTGGTACTGGTCTTCCAGGAGGTAGCACTGAGCAGGGAGGGATACCCTCCTCGACCACGTCACCACCGGTGGAAAGTGGGAGGCCTGGCCTTAGGGTTCAGAGAGCCAGAGAGTTGGCCTTGAATATAGGGGTGGCAAGCGAGCAGACCCCCCTGGGGCATGAGCACCAGCCAGTGGGCTGACCAGCTCTACTTCAGATGTCCCTCGGATTCAGATCCATGTCTTTAAGACGGCCCGCCCCAACATCTACACCATCAATGAACTGCTGGGGCACATGAAGAGGCCAGTTCTCTAGATCCGAAGCTACAAGACACAGGGCAAGCCGGGCGGTGGAGGCGCAAGCCTTTAATCCCAGCACTTGGGAGGCAGAGACAGGCGGATTTCTGAGTTTGAGGTCAGCCTGGTCTACAGAGTGGGTTCCAGGACAGCTAGGACTATACAGAGAAACCCTGTATCGAACCCCCCACTCCTCCCCCAAAGACACAGGGCAACAACAGGATACCTGAGAGGAGAGTGCCAGTGACCTTTAAGCATTGATAAAATAGAAGCCAGAGGTCTCATGCAATGAACGTTTGCCAGCAAAGAAATAGGGACAAAAGGGTATGCTGTGAGACACACGGAGACACAAAAAGTTTAGGGGCTGGAGAGATGGCTGAGTGATTGAGAGCACGGACTCCTCTTCCAGAGGTCCTGAGTTCAATTCCTAGCAACCACACGGTGGCTCACAACAATTTGTAATGGGATCTGATGTGTCTGAAGACAGCTACAATGTACTTATATATAATATATAAATCTTAAAAAAAAAAAAAAAAAAAAAAGGCCGGGCAGTGGTGGCGCACGCCTTTAATCGAGCACTTGGGAGGCAGAGGCAGGCAGATTTCTGAGTTCGAGGCCAGCCTGGTCTACAGAATGAGTTCCAGGACAGCCAGAGCTATACACAAAAACCCTGTCTCAGAAAAAAACAAACAAACAAAAATCTTAAAAAAAAATAAAAGTTTAATAAAAATGTCATGATGCATCAGAGAAAGCGATTTATACATGCAATTAGGTGGAGTTCCCTGATTTACTTACATAAATCTATTTAGAAATGATGAGGGGACATGTTTGCAATCCACCATCTCTGACATGAATAATCTTTACCCTAACAAAACATGAGAACCTTCCTGTACCTATTCAACCATAACCGCTCCCCCACCTCCACATCTTGTTCAACAAGAATGACTTATAAATTCATACTTCAATTTAAAAAAAAAAATGAATAAAAAAACTCGACTAACCTCTCTGCTTATGAGGGTCTTGCGGTCTGGAATGACGAATCCGGTTTTCAACTTACTTCTTTCAGAACTCCTTCCAGTAATCCTCTTGTAGTAGTTCTGTGGGAGGTAAACTTTCTCAGTTTTGTTGTTGTTTTTGAGACAGGTTGTCTTTGTTTAGTTCTATAACTTGCTCTGAAGACCAGGCTGGCCTCCAACTCGGAGATCCTCCTGCCCCTGCCTCGAGAGTCCTGGGAATAAGGCATATGCCACTGCCACCAGGCACTTTCTTAGTCTTTAAAATGTTGGCAAATGAGTTGGTTTGACTCTGGCTGCCCATAAAACCCTAAGTTCTTTTAGTAATGGTTCCCTCTGGTGTTGGGGAGCAGTAAGACTCACAGATGCCTGAAATAGTCCTTACCAGGCTCAGGATCTTAGTAGTGAAGTGCATATGTTAGTAAATAGTGCATATGTTAGTATATAGGCACTATATATGGTTGTGTACTGTAGATAACACACTGAAAATTCAAAAGGAAACTCACGTGTAAGGGATAGGTTGGAGCAAGTCTGAATTTTCTGGGGTTTTCACTCCTCCCAAACTTACAGCCGTTGAAATACATGCTCCACGAACAGCCAAAGGAGAAAGATGCTCCGCATGTTTTGGGGTCAATGCCTTGACAGGTGCAGGTCCGTCTGGAAGACAGACAGCAGGACATTAGAGAAGGCCACAGGAGTGCAAATGCATGAACAGGTTGTAATTATTGATCCGTTGGTTTTAACTCTCCTCATTAGGACATCCCCTGGCAACTTCTAGCCTCACACTCACCAGCAACCCTCTTCACTCTGAATCAACTCCTGGTTCTTATTTAACTAAAGTGGTTATTCAGGGTTCTAAAGCCAAGTAGAAGACAGACTTTCCTATGTTTGACTTTAGAGACATGAGGAAGAGATATAAAGGCAGAAAATTGAAATCTTTCTTTGTAACTAAAAACCTTGACTTCCTCTGGAACTTTAGCTCCTTTTTGTCTAATGTGACATCCGCAAGGAGAGTGCACTACACTAAATGTACAGCCAATTTTAATGAGAAGACGTTATGAGAATTCCAGCAGGAATAATGAAGAGAAAGGCTGCTTGGCTAGAGACATTTCTAAAGCACTGAAGTAGATTCTAAATTAACAAGATTAGAGTTCTAGGCCAGGTAGCTAGACCCTGCCCCCCAAATGTATAACTAAATAGATAGATAGATAGATAGGTCAAAACTATTTCTCATGTTTAGATTTGTACGACAAGAAAAAGAAGGCTATAGAGAAGGAATACAATTAGGAAGAAGGAGGTGTGCCAGTCAGTCCTGTAAGCCGAGCGGTCAGAAACGCATAAACCATAAATCCTTTAAGTCTAGCACTTGATAGCTTGACTCAGGAAGGTGGTAAATGTGATGCTAGCCGCAAAATGTGCCGTGCCTCAAACACAAAGCAATAAATGTGAGTGTTCTGGGGCTGGAGAGATGGCTTAGCAGTTAAGAGCACTGACTGCTCTTCCAGAGGTCCTGAGTTCAAATCCCAGCAACCATATGGTAGCTCACTACCATCTGTAATGAGATCTAATGCCCTTCTGGTGTGTCTGAAGATAGCTGCAGTGTACTCATATATGTAAAATAAATAAATCTTTAGCTGGGCAGTGGTGGCGCGTGCCTTTAATCCTAGCACTTGGAAGGCAGAAGCAGGATTTCTGAGTTCAAGGCCAGCCTGGTCTACGGAGTAAGTTCCAGGACAGCCAGGGCTATACAGAGAAACACTGTCTTGACAGTACAAAAAACCAAAAACCAAAAACCAAAACAAAACAAACAAAAAAAAAACAAAAAAAGACTCATGAATGTTCTGTTGAGAGGTGGTGGTGCATGCGTTTAATCCTAGCACTCAGGAGGCACAGGCAGGTGGATCTCTGAGTTCTAGGCCAGCCTGGGCTGCACAGGAAAAACTAAAAAAAATTAAAAATAAAACAAAAACAAACAAAGAAACAAAGAAACAAAACCAGAAAGAACAAGTGCAAAGAGCCCCTAAGACACTGACAGAGCAGGAGGTCTGCAGGAGCTGGAAGAGAAAAAATGTTGGGCTGGAGTTGGGCCCAAAGGGTCAATTAGTTACTGAAGGGAACGAAATTTGGAAGACAAGTAGAAAAGTAATTTATGTTCAGTTTTTAAAACGATAGCTGTTAGTATGTTAAGATATTATATTCTCATGTATTTTGTCTCAACACAAAAATTTATCTGACTTAAGAGATTAAGCAGCCCGGCGGTGGTGGTGCACGCCTTTAATCCCAGCACTTGGGAGGCAGAGGCAGGTGGATTTCTGGGTTTGAGGCCAGCCTGGTCTACAGAGTGAGTTCCAGGACAGCCAGGGCTACACAGAGAAACACTGTCTCGAAAAACCAAACCAAACCAAACCAAACCAAACCAAACCAAACCAAAACAAAACAAAAAGAAGAGATTAAGCAGGGTATGACCTTTTGGGGAAGCGATTTGACATGTTTATTATTATAAACCATAATAAAATGATTAGCAGATTTTAATCCTGAAAAGGATTAAGGAACAAATTAGTCATCTACTAATTTAATGGTGAATTACAATTTTTTTTTTTTTTTGTAATTTCAATGCATTGGACTAAACCCAAGACCTTGTCCACAAAATGCAAACAGTGCACTACTGAACTCTATGTGTTCTTTCTCAGAGATGCCCTTCCTTTTACACTCTTGGGAAACAAGAACTTGAGTGAATGGAGGGCAGCGGCACATATTTACTACAAAGAGGCAGGAGGACTGTCAGACTGAACTCTGCACTGTGAACAGAGAAGCCATCTCAAAACAAGAAAAAGAGAAAGGAGCCCTTTACAACATTGGCCATGCCGAAGAATCACTGAAGAGCCAGTTACAGATCAACCAGGGCAAGACTCCAAAAGAGAAAGAAAGGAAGAAAGAAAGGAGAGAAGGAAAGAAAGAAAGAAACAAACACAGACAGAGAGAGGGAGAGGAGAGAAAAAGAGAGAGAGGGAGAAAGGTAGAGAGAGAAAAAGAGAGGGGGGGAGAGAAAGAGAGGAAGGAAGGAGAAAAGAAAAGAGGCGGGAGCAATGGCTCAGCGGTTAAGAGCACTGACTGCTCTTCCAGAGGTCCTGAGTTCAATTCCCAGCCACCACATGGTGGCTCACAACCATCTGCAATGGGGTCTGATGTGTCTCAAGAGAGCAATGGTGTACTCATATACATAAAATAAACAAATCATTAAAAAAGAAAAAAAGAAATTAAAAAAAGAAAAGGAACACCTAGTTCATGTGGGAGCGGGGATGGAGCTCACCAGCAACAGTGGAAGAGAAAGCACAAATGTTTCTTCCATACTGAATTCATCAGAAAGTGGCCTCACATGATTTCTCTTAAAGACCTTTTGGATTAGATACAATGCCAAAAAATGACATGACGCTAGATGAGGGTGTCTATGTTATTGTTCTCTGAACTGCTGAGCCATCCCACTAGTCCAGGCATAATACTCTTAATTGCATTGGGGGTATCTGGGGGAGGCCTCACTGTGCAGTCCTAGCTCCAGTTGCCTGTAAAGGTGTACAGCACCCGACCCTGTAGGTTGGTTCTTTCCATGGTACTTAAAAGTCCTGCTACTCACAGGCTAGACTCAGGTGGCAGTTACGTATCAATTTACAACAGAGGGAGGAAGAACAAAGCAGATATGATTACTTTTTGTTGAGCGTACATCTTCGGTCAGTGGGATGTCCACTGTAGGCTCTCAGGTTCTCAGTGAGCTCCTTGTACAGGCGGTCAGCCATCGGGAGTGGGATACCTTCCCACAGCAGGATAACAACAACTATCACAGCTGTGGAACAGGAATGGCCTACACGTTCTCGAACCAGACAAATAACCTTCTCTTCAGGACCGCTTCTTCTAATCACCTGAAAGAACAGAAACATCAGGAGCCAGACTTTTTTTTTCCCTTTCATTTTCTTCCTTTTCTTTCTTTCTTTTTGGGAGGCGGGGGTGAGGTAGATTGCGGAGGTATTCAGACTCCCTATAAAAATAATAAAATGAAAAAAAATTTTTTCCACTGGACAGTCAGTGGGGGCGCACACCTTTAATCCCAGCACTTGGAAGGCAGAGGCAGGTGGATTTCTGAGTTCGGGGCCAGCCTGGTCTACAGAGTGAGTTCCAGGACAGCCAGGGCTACACAGAGAAACCCTGTCTCAAAAAAAAAAAAAAAAAAAAAAAATTCATTGAATGACGTGTGTGTGTGTGTGTGTGTGTGTGTGTGTGTGTGTGTGTGTGTGTGTGTGTGTGGTGTATTAACTGTGTATATGTATGTAACACATATGAACTTGTAGTGTGAGTTATATGCACTGTGTGGGTGCTAGGACCTGAACCTGTGTAGGAGCAGGAGGAAATATTCTTAAATACTGAGGCATGGTTGAAGGCCTGGAAACAACTTGTACCCACAAAAACTCTGCACAGGAGAGACTAAGGCGCTTTGCCAGTTGCTGAGACTGAGTCTCTGGGTGAAACATGAGGGGCTCAAAAATGCCTTGCTTGGCTGAACTGATTATATACACCTCAGGATTCATCTTCTGAGAATGGACTACAGCCATGGAACTGTGTCTTATTCGAAGGACATGTTTTTTATTTGAAGAAGTCAACAGTGAGTGAAAAAATTTAAACACATCACTTAGGAGCTGTGTAAATTGTCAGAATACTGAAGGCTAATGAAATAATTGTAGCTATCACATCAGTGGGACACTCTAGATTTCATGCAATCCCAAACAAAACACGATGAATTGTCTGATTTTTTTTTGTTTTGTTTTGTTTTTTGCTTTTTTTGAGACAGGGTTTCTCTGTGTAGCCCCGGCTGTCCTTCCCACTCTGTAGACCAGGCTGGCCAGAAATCTGCCTGCCTCTGCCTCCAATGCTGGGATTAAAGGCATGTGACATCACTGCCTGGCTTGGATTGTCTGATTTTCCAAGTTAATAAAAGTAGAATGATCGGGCTGGTGAGATGGCTCAGCGGGAAAGAGCACTGACTGCTCTTTCGAAGGCCCTGAGTTCAAATCCCAGCAACCACATGTTGGCTCACAACCATCCGTAATGAGATCTGACAGCCTCTTCTGGTGTGTCTGAAGACAGCTACAGTGTACTTACATATAACAATAAATAAATCTTTAAAAATGATTCAAGGAGAACAAGATCCGCCCCATATAAAGGTCCAGACTTCTTGCTTGGGATAGAGCTCAGCTGATGGACTGCTGACCAGGCATGCACCAGTCTCTGTTGTTCAGTCCAGCACAAACCCAGCACAAAGAAATGCATGTGTGACTGCAGTCCCAGCACCCCTGAGGTAGGGTCAGGAGGAGCAGAAGTTCACCATTATCCCCAGCTAGACGTCTGGTTTGAAGCCAGCCTAGGATACAGGAGACCGTGTCTCAAACAAATAACAGTAATCCTCTCAATGGCACCATCTAACTGTCGACGCGAGATGGGCTAAGGAGTGGGACTGTTTTCCTCTGAGCCAAGACTGTCAGCTAGATGTGGGGGGCGTGACTTTAATCATAGCATTTGGAGGGCAGAGGCGTGTCGAAGCCAGCCTGTTTCCAGACCAGCCAGTACTATACAGTGACACCCTATCTCAAAAAAACAAAAACAAAAACAAAAACAAAAGCAAAAACACAAGGGGAAAAGACTGCAGGAGTTTTATGCATGGAATGCACATGGTGCAGAGCATTGGTAATCCGAGGCTCTCTTCTAGAGAACATGCATGCGCCCTGACATATGCCCCAGCACCCAGCCATCCATGGACACACTAGTAATAAAAGTAAAATTTACACACATGCAAATGTAAAAATCCTGGAAGGACCAGCAAGGAAGTTCAGCACATATGGGCACCTGAGTTAGATTCCCCATAACAAACATAAAGTTAGGCATACAACATTTAATCGCAGGATAACTGGTCTCTAGCCAGCCAAGGAGACACACTGAGAGGCATCTAAAACATCCGGGGGCCTATCACTATAGCAAAGTGCTTGATGGGCATGCACCAGGGCTTAAGCTTGATCCTAGTGCCACCTAGGAAAACCAACAAACCCTTCACCCTACCATCTATGTATACCACACACACACACACACACACACACACACACACACACACACACACACAACCTTCACAAACATGAAGGTAAAAGAAACCTCAATAGAAAAGCTAAAATGAGCCGGGCAGTGGTGGCGCACGCCTTTAATCTCAGCACTTGGGGGCAGAGGCAGGTGGATTTCTGAGTTCAAGGCCAGCCTGATCTACAGAGTGAGTTCCAGGACAGCCAGGGGTACACAGAGAAACCCTGTCTCAAAACAACAACAACAACAACAACAAATAAATAAATAAATAAAAATAAGATAAAAAAATAAATAAAAAATACACACACACACACAAAATATCAAAACAGGAAGACACCGGACATTGGGCACATTACATATGAAAACTGCAGCAGGAACGTAGGGCCAAAGGTCAAGCAGGCACCTGCAGTTACAGAGCACGCCCTCCCTTCTCTCACTCTCCTAGTCCTAGCAGGGATTCTATCTAGGAATGGAGGTGACTGCAGGAACCTAGATGCTGAGATTTGTCAGGGCTGCCAGCTACACAGTGAGCCGGATGTGGTGGGGACATACCTGTAATCTGAACACTTAATCAAACTTTAGGGGTTAGGCAAGAGGATCAGGAGTTCAGGGAGAGGCACAGGCATTGCTACACGAGACCAGATCCGAAGATACATAGAAACATACATACAAAGACATACATAATTTGTGAGTTTGGGCTTTTTGCAGAAACGGGTTACTTAAAAAGAAAATCGAATATCAGCTCTTAATTATTACAGGTTCGTATTGACAAATTTCTTTAGCCATTCTCTAGAAATGCAGAGACTATTCTGTTGCTTCAGGTTCTTCGGCCCTATGGCAGTAAACTGAGGCTCCCGAACAGCCCAGAACAGCACAAACACTTGTTAAACAAGTAAAAACCACAAAGTCTGGTGGAGTTACATTTCAAACCCTAAAGTGGATACTATTAACCAGAAAGAAAAGGTTGTGTGTGACCAAACCATCGGAGCTTACATTATGGTAAATGCCAGCAATTAGAGGCCAAAACAGGAGGCATGCGCCACCACCGCTCGGCTTACACCAAAATTCTTAAGTTTATTTGTACCTCATAAGTACTATCTATCTATCTATCTGTCTGTCTGTCTGTCTGTCTGTCTGTCTGTCTGTCTGTCTGTCTGTCTATCTGTCTGTCTATCTGCTTTGGGGTGCAGGAAGTCCCAGGACTTACTGAGTAACCAGGATATGGGTTCAAACCCTCACCAAGCACCAAAAAATTAGCCATAGCCACGTATCCCTTTAACCAGGGCATTGCAGTACAGAGACAGATGGGGGAAATAAAGTAAGAAGGGATCCGTGGTCCTCCCCTGCATTCACAGGAGGGGCATATTCAATCACCCTTCCTACACACTCCAAGCCAAAACCAAGACTTAGGTTTCATAACACGCACTATGCATTACGAAACTAACATTCTTCAAAACATCTCGCATTCTATTAGGATTTTGGAGATTGAATCTGGCTGCACACTACAGGCTCCTCCAGTACTTGGGATCTTCTACTTCAGCCTCCCGAATACTAAGGCGGAAGATTGTTCCTCCATACCCAGTGTTCCTGTTTCCATAGGTAACAGTCTAGAGATGTACTTTGCATGTGATAGGACTACCATGTTCTTTTTAAAGACTTATTTTATGTATGTGAGTGCAGTGTTGCTCTCTTCAGACACACCAGAAGAGGGCATTGGATCTTAATACAGATGATTGTGAGCTACCATGTGGTTGCTGCGCATTGAATTCAGGACCTCTGGAAAAGCGGTCAGTGCTCTTAACTGCTGAGCCATCTCTCCAACTCCTCCCTGCCCAATTTTACCCTTTTATTGAGAAAGAGTCCAATGAGCACACTCACCTCTATTCCCCAACTTTTCAGTCTATACTCTGAGGGATGGAGATAGATCTCAGTGAAGTACACTTGTCAAGTGTCTGTACACTTGTCTAATGCCCTGATTTCCAGTTCCAGAATATACGTTTTTTTTCTCCCTGAGACAAGGTTTCTCTGAGTAGCCCTTACTGTCTTGGAACTCACTCTGTAGACCAGGATCTGCCTACCCCCTGCCACCCAAGTGCTGGGAATAAACAGTGCAGTCACCAGCCAGCTGTAATGTTTTTAAGTGTGTGTGTGGGTCTCAATAGCATGGCATTTGTCTGGCACATACAAAGGTCTTGGATTCAATATTCAAACCACAACTAAATTGGTAGGGAGGTGATTTAATAACTCCGTCTGGGCCAGGACCTCTATCTAAGGTAGAGGCAGCTGTATCTTTAAGTTTGGGGCTAGCCTTGTAATAGTGAGTTGCAGCCCAGAGAGCACATTAACATCATTGGATTCATTTCCATCGATTAACAATAGTTCGTGGTAGGAATAACGTAGCAACGTATTTGGTTGCTACATTCCTTTGTTGATGAAAATTGGTTCCCCATCCCTTTGACAAATTGATTCTTGGTGGATGGTTACACACAGATTTTTGTGTAAATCTGTTTGTGGTTCCTTTGAGAAAATATGTTGAGGCAGGTAGGATTATCTGAATTCTTCCAAAGTAAAGGAATCCATTAATGGTGGATGAAGTTATATGGCTTCAAAGCCTTCAAAATACTTTAGTGAAGGCATGCATCAAAAAAATCTAGAGAGTAGCATCTTGGAGGTCGGATGTCTCTGTGTCTCTGGAAGGAATAGACTAGGGGACTCCCTCTTCATTAGCTTTCCCTATCTTACAATCAGTCTCTCCAGTCACAACCTCCCAGGCCATCTTCTCAGCTGTCGGCTCCTAGGACCAGCCAGTGCTTAGTTTCCCACTGTGGATCAGCCAGGTCTTCCCAGATCTAACAAATTATTCTATCAAAACAGAAGCTTCGCCGGGCACTGGTGGCACACGCCTTTAATCCCAGCACTTAGGAGACAGAGGCAGGCGGATTTCTGAGTTCTAGGCCAGCCTGGTCTACAGAGTGAGTTCCAGGACAGCTAGGGCTATACAGAGAAACTTGTCTCTCTCTGGGCTTCTATTTTGATCAGGATGACACGGCTCTGGGTAGGCCACTTCTGTAAACTGGACTAGGCAGAACCATCTTGGAGCCATGCACTCTTCTGGGATGTACCTAAGCCTTTTCATGACGAGTGGCTAAAACTCAGGAGGCTGTGGAAGAAAGGCTGTCTTAGCCCTGGAGAAGACCCTGAACCGGACCCTCATCTCTGTGACTTCTTGAATAACTACTTCCTATGAGGGCATAGTTTATGATGAGAAGGTGAAGTTCATTAAGAAGATGGGCAACCACTTGACCAACCATCTTAGGCTGGCGGGGCCACATCCATGGCAGAAGCACTCACTCCAGCCATCATCTCTGCCTCTAGGCACCTCTCCTCTGCTCTGCACAAGTCAGTCTCAGGACCAGCACAGGAAATTCTCAAGACACTAGCCAGCTTTGTAACTACCCTGGAGCTCCTCCCAAGCCTTGGAACAAGTAAAAATGAAGCTTTTTGAAACAACAAATAAATCAGTAAGTTTAGGCTTGGAAAGATGGGTAAAATTCACCTATAAGAGTTGTTTCCTTCTTCAGCATACGTATATGAACAAACACACACATGGTAATACATATACGCATGCTAACATGTACACACACACACACACATATGCGTGTGCAAGAAAAAATAAATAAATCTAAAAATAAAAGAATAAAAATAAATAAGATGTTCATTTAAAAAAAAAAGAAAAAAAAAAAAAAACACTTTCTTCTACATATATTTGTTCACAGTGGCCCTGTTTACAATCACTGTATCCAGAAGGCTCAGGCAAGAGGGTCAAGTGTTTGAAAATGCCATGTACTTACAGATAATGAGTTTAGCCTAAGATGATCATAATCACAAAAAGAGAAAAAAAAAAACCTACCATCTATTCTTATGCCTATGAGTATTTTTGCCTGCATGTTTGCCTGCTCCACATGAACACAAGTGCACCCACTACTCAGAAAAAAGCTCTGTATATCCTGGAGCTAAAGTTATAGACAATTGTGAACCACTGTGTGCGGCTGGGGATTGGAGAAACACCCAGAGCTCTTAGACATGGAGCTATCTCCCCGGTCTCAAGCTTCATCTATATAGTCATACAGTGTACCAGAGTATGCCACATTCCCTGATCCATTCCTTAATTCTACTGGGGGCCAGGTCGACATTCCCCACGATATCCCTCTCCATAACCTTTCTGTTGTTTTCCTGTTCGGGTCTTGCCTTCAGGAGGTGGTGCCTTAAAGGTACATAAGCATGAAAAGCACCGAGAAGCTGCCATGCTTCACCCTAGGTAGACTCTATGTGACAAAGGCGACTGAAATCCAAACAAGTATAATTTCCATTTTATGCATATTGTCTTTTTATCTAGAAGTCTTTTATGAGATACATGATTTGAAAATATTTTCTCCCACCCCTGTCTGCTCCCGTTTTTCTGTATTAATAGTAGTA
>NW_022196909.1:27965130-27965763 GCF_008632895.1 Mastomys coucha
AAAAAAAAAAAAAAAAAAAAAAGATTGAGCTTATCTTCTTCAAGAGTGCTTCAGCAATGGGATTACAAGTGCCAGCCCAGCAATACTTGATTTGTTGTTGTTATTTTTTGAGACAGGGTTTCTTTGTGTAGCCCTGGCTGTCCTGGAACTCACTCTGTAGACCAGGCTGGCCTCGAACTCAGAAATCCACCTGCCTCTGCCTCCCAAGTGCTGGGATCAAAGGCGTGCGCCACTGCTGCCTGGCTTGATTTACTTTTTCTTCATCTGGCCGTTTCAGAATCATTTACTGCTAAGTATCCGTGATCATACTGACACCCTTTTTTTTAAGACATTGATGGTGTATCTGTCAAGTATTAATTCTGTTCCATTGACTGGGTGTCTAACTCCATGACAGAAACAATTATTTATTTTGCTTTCATGTATTTCTTTACTCTGATAAAGATCATGACTAAAAAACTTTGGGAGAAATCAGTTCATTGGGCTTACAGGTTAGTCCATCATTAAGGGAAGCCAGGGCAGGAAATATAGCCAGAGACAGGACGTGAAGCCGAGAGCAAGGGGGCACACTGCTTACTGACTTGCTCCACCTGCTTTGTTTGTTTTAGTTTTAGTTTGTTTTTTTTTTTTTTTTTT
>NW_022196909.1:27965790-27977298 GCF_008632895.1 Mastomys coucha
TTTTTTGAAACAGACTTTCTCTGCGTAGCCCTGGCTATCCTAACTTGTTTTGTAGACCAGGCTGCCTCTGTCTCCTGAGTGCTGGGATTAAAGGTGCCTGCCACCACTGGCCAGCCATGAAATTATATTTTAATTAAATTTGAAAAAGTAAAACTTAATTTCTGCCACCAGCTACACTAGGACCTGAGTTCTACGCCCCAGCACCCATGTAAAACACCAGGAGAGACATCACACCTGTAATCCCAGTGGAGTGGAGAAAGGAATCTATCTGGAGCTCATTGGCAAGCTCTAGGTCAATGAGATCCCCTGTCTCAAAGAGGTGTTCGGAGTACCCAAGGGAATGCTCCCACCGGCTCCTCTGTGGATGTGCACATCCACATATGTGCTCTGGAGCGCAAACATCATCAGGACTCACTGTAATAAATTGATGCCTTTTTAAAAACATATCAGCATACTAAAAACTGTTAGTATATCTTGGTAAATTAAAAGTGGGGGCTGGCAATATGCTGTATTACTAGGAACTCCTGCCCTCAGGCATTCCTATCGATTGCCCTCTGCCTCAGTTTCGTCACTGATTCCTAAGATGGTATGGTAGTTGAATGACAACGGCTGCCAACAGGCTCACCAGGAAGTGGCATTATTTGAAAGGATGAGAAGATGTGGCCTTGTTGCGGACAAGGTTTGAGGTTTGAAAAGCCCATGGCAAGTCTAGAGTCAGCCTCTCTTTCTCTTCTCTGAGTACAGAACAGGATGTAGAGCTCTTAGCTACTACTCCAGCATCGTGCCACCATGCTGCCACGTCCCACACCACGATGACACTGGACTAAACCTTTGAAACTGTAAGCCAACCAATGAAATGTTTTCTTTTATAAGAGTTACAGCGCTCCTAGTGACCTTCACAGCAATAGAACAGTTGGTGGCTATTGTTATTAGAAAGATATCAAAGGCTCCATGTTTTGTTGCCATGGTAATAATACTCAAGGAGGTACCTTCTCTGGGCATGCACAATGTACAGCCCCAAGACAGACCTGATGTGAGGGAGGCATATGTAGGCATGTGTGTATGAGCCTAAGCACGGTGCTTTACTGACTCTTGATAATCCAGTTAGCTTAAACTCTTACAGCCAAACTCAGTCCATATCCGCCGGCAGTGGTAAAACTATCTCAGGAGAGATGTCTGACTGTGGAAGAAGAAAGAGTTCTTATGGAACATGTATAAAGATTTTAGTATGGGGACTGGAGAGATGGCTCAGTGGTTAAGAGCACTGACTGTTCTTCCAGAGGTCCCGAGTTCAAATCTCAGCAACCACATGGTGGCTCACAACCATCCCTAATGAGATCTTATTCTCTTCTGGTGTGTCTGAAGACAGCCACAGTGTACTTATATATAATAATAAATAAATCTTAAAAAAAAAAAAAAGATTTGTGTTTGGATTATAACAGCCATCTAAGTTTAAGATGAACGTGGCCTCCTTTATCCTGCTAACAAAGCATAACCTCTCCAAATAAAATGCCAGGGAAAATTCGAGCCGCATTCAGCAAGTGTGCTTACAAGTGATTCTGCCACACTGCTGTCCGAGGGGGAAATCAATCAATCAATCAATCAAACAAACCCAGGTAAAACTTTCCATTCAGAGCTTCTACATGTTGAAAGTGATGTCTATTCAGTAGCAGAAGAATTTACAATTAACACCTAAAAGAAACTCTACTGGGGTTAGAGAGATAGCTCAGCGGGTAAGAGCACTGACTGCTCTTCCAGAGGTCCTGAGTTCAAATCCCAGCAACCACATGGTGGTGCACAAACATCCGTAACGAGATCTGACACCCTCTTCTGGAGTGTTCAAAGACAGCTACAGTGTACTTACATATATAATAAATCAAGAAAGATAGAGAGAAAGAAAGAAAGAAAGAGGAAAAGAGAGAAAGAAAGACAAAATATCCTTATTGAAGACGTTCAAGTTGAACACAGAGTATGCTGTAAGAATTATTAACCTCATAGCGGGGGTTTCTGTCCCACCTTGATCATTCAGTCCACTCCTCCCGCCCCGTCCCCCCAACAAAAGACACAAAGCCTTTATGCTAAGCCTTTAAAGCAGTAGAGCTGGGCAGACATCTACCCTCTCAGCCATTAGTGTCTACTTCCCTATCAATAACACTGACTTATAACTTGCCAGGTTCCATCTGGGCAGCTCTAACTACCCAGCCCTCGTGGCCATGTGTTCATGATTCCTTACAACCTACGGTGTCTCCTCCTCTCCTCCTAGTTTTTCTCAGACCCCAACCCAGCTATAGGCTGTCAGTGTCTTTATTCAACCAATAGTTTTACATTAAGGAGCAAGGTTACATAGCATTACTTTGTGTATAGTGAGGATTCTCTCATCCCTCGGGTAGTCAATAGTCAGCCCCAGTATATAGCATTACAATTCATAGCAGCAGATCAAAACCTGAACTACCCTCTATATGACCATAAAAATCTCCCCAGACCTGGCATCTCTCTATTACGGTACCGTCACCTTCTGGCATTATTTTTAATCACTGTGTTAAGCATATAGACATTAAGATGGGAGACCTGGTTCTCTCCCGGTACCGTGTGATCTCCAGGATGGATGAAGGATGAAGATGGTCAGAATTGGTGACTGTTGCCTTACTTTTTGTTATTGTTATTGTTCCTTTCTACTTAACCAAAGACCTTTGTATTTGCTTTTTGTCTAATTAAAGAAAGGCTCTTGTTCCCAAAATAGGTAGGGTCTTATGGAAAGGAGAATAAAACCTCTTGACATATACTTACTCATTAGACAACAAATACACTGGAAAACCTAAAACGCTCAGTGACTATATAATTAAATGCGCCTGAGGAAGTGTGTAATCCTTGCGAGACCATGAGGAGGGCCGCAGTTCTACTTTTACTGACTGGGTTTGAACAGCATTGGTGTTTAAATATCCAACCCAGGAAATCCAAACCCCAGTCAAGATGCATGGCTTCTCTATCATCCCCTGGGGACATGGCAAGTTTTCTGGTCTCCATTTTTTGCCAGAGCAAAAACCTTTTAACGTAATGCACTGGAAAAATCCATTTTCGAAAGTACCAAGAAAAGCAATGTCTACTCGTGGCACTCACCCACTTGGCGACCGGGCAGCCCTGAGAGCTCTTCCCTTCTTTCCCCGTGTAGACTATCTTCTCTATCCGGATTGCCTTTCCCTTCTGTCCATACCTGGTGTAGAACACAGTAGGGGGTGGGACTAATTAGTGACAATCCGAACTTGAAGTCTCCGTGTTTTCACACCTAAATGCGTACACACATTCTATTTACGTAAGGGTCACTCTAAATAAAAAAAACGACCTTACCTCAACACAAGTCTCGGAAGACGGGCAAGTTAGGGTTAAAGCGTGGGTGGGAGTCGTCTGAGCTATTTCTACCACTGTGCAAGTAAGAGGGAAATACATGGTCCTAGCCTTGCTGTGTGAGGGCGTGTCTCCAGAGCCCCAGCTCCGGGGAGGAAGGACTCAGGAGGACGGGTCCTATGGAGCCCTAAGAACCATCCAACTCACACTCCTGACCGTCTTCATTCACCTCACGAGCACTCCAAGACCTTTTCTCTGCCTTGACCCGGGTCCACAGGGAAGGATGGTTTAGCAGGGAAGCACAGCTCCTCACCTAGTCTCCATGAGCTCCCTGATAGCAGCCACACTTGGTCCTGCCCCAAGGTGTGTATAATATGGGCCTTTTTCTTTTTGTGTACCATCTGTGGAAGGAATCAGATTATTAGACCCAGTTTTACAAATAGCACATGGGGCTTTTTTTTTTTTTCCTCTTCTATTGGATTCGTTTCAACTTTTAACGTATGAGACGACAGGGGCGGGCATTGGACTTCTGGCTCTTATTTCTTCTAGCAGTCAGAGGAGAGAGAGCAAAAAAAACTTAAGCGGGGGTCGTATTTATTCTCCCACCTTCTAGCTTTTCTTATTAATATGAATAAACTTAGTTAGATGAGGTCTTAGTAGAACCTCAAGGCACTTCCTAGGTACCCAAGGATGGCCTTGAACTCCTGACACTCCTGTCTCCACTGCCAAGTGCTGGCCTCACACCAGGCTCCCTCTCCCGCCTTTGTATGTTTCTATAATAACCTTGACATAGAGCACTAACCCTGAAAAGCTTAGCTTCCAGAGTGAGCGTGGGAAAACACTCACCCTACTACGTGTACACAATTGTGTATTTATCGTAAGCAAAAGTGTATAAGGAAGTTACTCTTCACAGTTATTGGTAACATCAAAAGACAGACAACTTTACCACCTGGACAAAGGGAATTAATTATAGGGACTTTGATAGTAAATACAATAGTTCTTAGTGAGAACAGAAAGTCAAAGTGTATGTGTTCACACGCTTGGGAGGCAGAGGTGCGTGGAGCCTGGACAAGACAGCCAAAACAAGGGAGTCACGAGCTGGGCTTAGGGGTGCCTGGGAAGGAGAACTGGAAGAGTTTTAGGGGTCAAGGCTAGCCTGCCCCATATGCTAACTAATGTCCTGTTAAAATGCACAACAAAAAGTCCGCTTGGAAAGTGTGTAAAGACCTAGATTCTGTAAATGTAGATAATTTAAATAATAATGCTGCATTCTAAAAAAGAGCTGGAGACACTATAGGAATGGGACAATAGGAAATCAGTCATGCTTCATAGCCCAGGTTATCCTTCAAACACACTGCTGAGGAATAGTCTTAGAATATCTTAGTCCAGGCTATCCTTAAATGTGTACCAGGCACACACCTCCACGTCCAGTTTGTTTTGAATTTTTGTCCAATTTGGGAATATTATGTTTAGTTTGGCCTCTCTGTATTTTACGTATTTTCTGGCCATGGTGTTTTTTGAGTCAACTTTTCTGGTTTAAGGATGTAATATAGCTCTATTGTGGAGTGTTTCCCTAGCACATACAAGGCTGTAGGTAATAGAATTGCTAGTAATGGGGTTGGGGTTTGGGGGACACATGAGAGCAAGCAGGAGAATATTTGCAATTAAAAAAAAAAAAAAAAGCTGGGGGCTGAAGATATGGCTCAGAGGTTAAGAGCACTGGCTGCTCTTCCAGAGTTTCTAAGTTTATTTCCCAGCAAGCACATGTTGGCTCACAACCATCTGTAATGGGATCTAATGCCCTCTTCTGGGGTGTCTGAAGACAGCTACAGCATATATATTATAAAGTAACAATGAAAATAATTCCATGGTTGGAGGCCACCATGATATGAGGAACTGTATTAAATATATATATATATTAAACATATATATATATATTTACAGCATATATATATATATTTACAGCATATATATATTTAAAGACTTTTTTAAAAAAAAGAAAAAGCAAGAGATGAACCTAAGGCAACCCCAGTCCTTGTTTTAATTATCTGTAGGCATGTATGTTTGCATGTGGATATGCGTTCAGGAGTGCAGATGTCTGTGAAGGTGTTGGGTCCACTGGAATGAAACCTGGGTCTTCTGAAAGATTATCAAGTGCTCTGAGTTATCTCTCCAGCCTTTTTCGAGACAGGATTTCTCTGTATAGCCCTGGCTGTCCTGGAGCTTGCTTTGTAGACCCTCCTAAAACTCACTCTGTAGACCAGGCTGGCCTCGAACTCAGAAATCTGCCTGCTTCTGCCCCGCCAAGTGCTGAGATGAAAGGCGTGCGCCACCACTGCCCGGCTCTCCAGCCTATTCTTAATCAGGACACGTGGAAGAGACTTTATTTTCGCTAGTGATTTAGAGTATGGTGATTCTGACCATAGAGACATTTGACAATAGTTTCAGTTATTTTGGGTTCTGTCGAGCATAGGTATGAACATGCACTCTGTCTTCCATGGACATGTCTAAGGCAAAGGGGCTAAGGATACTGTGAAATACAGTCCCTATTCATTAGGGTCTAGGACATCAAAACTGCTAATGCTGACAAGCACTGAAGCAGAAATGGCTTATACTATTTGACTGTTTGACACTATCCGGAAAGCAAGGCCCTCAGCCACAACGATGTTCCTCGTAACTGGAACACAGAACACAGAAAACACACCACCTGGAACTGTGGCTCTCAACCTTCCTCATGCTGCCACCCCTTAATACAGTTCCTCATATCATGGTGGCCTCCAACCATGGAACTATTTTCATTGCTACTTTATAAAAATTAAGTTTGTTACTGTTAGGAATATAATGTCAATATCTCATGTTTCTGACTGTCTTAGGGCATCCTAAGGGAAGTTTGATCCAAAAGGTCAAGACCTACAGGTTGAGAACCACTGACCTACCTAGTCCTAACCAAAAAGCGTGGCGTTCAGTGTACGGTAATGGGCTTCCCATCTGTCTTTGTGTGACTTTGTGTTGTGGAACCTGATAACCCTACCCTCCAAAACCTAGTTTAACCCTGAAACATACATGCTTTTTTTTTTTTTTTTTTAATGAAAATCTATTTTTCACTTCGCAAAGATATACAGAAAAGTAATTTCTTATAATGTTAAGCTTTAAAAGAAATGGCAGGTAGAGGCTATTTGCACAGGGTCTAGTTAAGTAAGACAGTCCTGCTCCACAACTCTGTGTGAATATTCTCTCAATCAAGAAGTGTGTTGATTCTGATTTTGAACTTTCTAAGCAGCCAAAGATGGGTCCTCCATCCTTTCCAGTTAACTACAACTCCATCCTACAGCTCTCATTTAGCAAACCATTCTCTAAAAACCTACGTCTAGTAGGAAAAATGCTCATCCCCTTTGCTTCAAGCAGATCTTGAGTTTGGGCCATCCCTGACATCAGTCGATTTTAATGCCTAAACCTGCTCTGAAGACATTCAGTATACATATTATAAAGTCCACTTTGTAATAAGGAGGTTGAGGAGGCAGACAAACTTCAGGAACAGAATATGTCCTGTTTTCTTTTCCTGTATTTATTTTATTCTTTTTTTTTTCCCCCAGCTTCTACACCTTTACAGCAATATCATGTTACTGTGTGGTCGTGGCAGTGGCTACACATGCCCTAATCCTAGCACCAAGGCTGAGGCAGGTGGGTCTCTGAGTTTGAGGATAGCCTGGTCTACAGAGAGTTACAGGACAACCAGAGCTCTACAGAGAAACCCTGTCAGAGGATTGGGAGGAATCTGTTTAAGTTTGCGTGACGGCAGTGGCCTGTCGGGAAAGGAGGGTCTGTTTCCTAGGGTGGAGGTACAGATGATGGTTGGGAGCCACTGGAGACACTGATGGGAACTGAACTGTTGTCCTGCCCAAGCCTTAAACTGCTCAGACATTTCTCTAGCCCCTTTCCGTGTGTGTTTGTTCTGGTTCTAACTAGAAAACAGAGGCTAGACTCAAAAGCCCTTCCACCTTATTCAGCTTCCCAAAAGTTGCAATCACAGATGCTACCAAAATAATCGAAAAAAAAAAAAAAAGCAGCACTTCCAGAACAAAACAACAAATTATTTCAATTAAAGAGAAATTTCATTATTCCTGTCATATTACTGTATGGGTGGAGATCTGAGAATGTGTATCACACACAGCTTCCGGGCCTAGAGCTCCGGGACCAGGACTGTGCAAATGCTTTGCCTGCTGAGGCACCTCCGTAACCCCCATGAAATCTTAAGTAAGCAAGATTTTTATGTCCCAGATCAACTCCCTCAACAGCCAAGGCCATAGAATCTCCTTATGTGGGGGTACACCTTTCCTATGGCAAGATGCCGAACCCGTGGGCTCACTCAGCATCACTGCGGCTGTGTGTGGTTTACAGTCTCTCTAGGCACCTCCTCTATGCACCTCCTAGGCTGAACTGCATCGGATATGGGTAGAGCAGAAGCAAATGTGACTAAGCAGAGGGACTTTTCCCACCTGAAAGAGTTTATCTCTTTTCCCAATCTGAGTAGAAGAAATAACATTTCAAAGTAAAACAAGAACAGAATAACCTAGTACATCTCAGCTAGGCTAGAAAAGAGCCGACAATGACCCCACCACCACTGATAGATTAGTCGGGAAAACACCCACGTGAGGGAGCACTTACCACAGCCGCAGGTTGCAACTTCCTGCTCCTTCAATCCATCGATCAGGATTTTTGCAGGCTGGCTAAGGAAGTCCGGGGCGCTCCCATTAAATTCTGCCTGTGCACTGTCTGTGGTGGGACCCAATGGTCCATTGCTTGATGTTTGAGCTTCACACTTTGTGGTGACCACTGTAACTCCATTGGGACTTAACGCTTCCTCTTTTCTGAGGACAGATGGCAAGAGTGTGTCAGGAGAGGTACCAGGCAACGTCGGTGGTGGTATCGGATGCACCAGGTTCTCTTGAGCGCCTAGATGAAACTGTGTTTGGGCAGCACCAGCCGTTACATTAGCACACTGGTTAGATGGAGGGGGCTGGGTCAGAGGGTGAGCTTTCTGATTGACGCTCACCATGGGCTGTCCCTGAGAATTATCTGCCGGCTCTGCAAATGCCTGCCCACTGGATTCTGTCTTGAATTGGCATGTTGGCAGAGACTCTGATGGCTCAGCCTTCACTTTCTCCTTTGCCAATTCAGGGTTTCTTGTGAATTGTATCTGATTGATAGGAAGAAATAACTTATTGTGTTGTGAGGGTGTTTTACTCTGAGTCACAGGCTTTAATATTTGGTTAAAGATAGGAATATTCCTCAACAGAACAGGAGAACTACGTGGACCAGACTGGCCAAACCTTTGAAACTTAGATGACATCCAAATGTCATGCATCTTACTATACTCCATAGCTAGCTGCTCTTGCTTCTTCTGATCATTGTCTTGAGAGCTGTGGGCTGGGGGTTTCTTTTCCCGCTTGTTTGTGTGTGGGGTCGGTCTTGCCTTTTTCCGCTTGTTTGTGTGTGGTGTCGGTCTTGCCTTTTTCTGGGTCTTCTTTGGCTTGGCTGATGGTACGCTAGGTTTATTTTGTATACTTGAAGGTGGTTTCTGTTGTACCATGCGTTTCTCCTGACTATGTTTTTGCTGTGTGTTCTTTGCAACAAGGTTTCCCGGTGTACTTTCAACATTCCTGACCTCTGGGTTGATGTGATTAATTGTGGATGCAAGTTGGGTTAATTGTGCTGCAACATCTTCTTCAATTTGACTGTAGGGTGCATCCTGGCTTGATGGATCATGGGAATTCAAATTCTGATCGTAGCTTAGTACCTGACTGCAGTTTTCAAGATTTTGACTTTCTACTGGCAATGGATGTGAATTCTTAACACCATCAAAGGGAGCTTTACCACCAGCAATGCTTTTCTTGTCAGCCGTAAGTGAGCTTGAATATCCTTGGGACTTTCTAAGTGCTTGGCGGGTAGCGGAACTATCAGGCGACTTGAATGCTCTGTTCTGGCCATTCAAGACAAGGGTGTCGTGGCGGAGACTCTTTCCTTGAACATTTGGGTCTTGGAGGTCTTTTCTCACTGAATGAAGGATAGCCTTACAACTGTTAAGGAGGCTAGCCGTTCTCTGGTGTGTTTCTTCATCCTTCTCTGGCTTGGATGGGGAGGAGTTCTCGGATGGTGCTTCTGAGAGCTGAGTCAGGGCTTCTATGGCTACCACTTGTTCCAGTGTTAATCTCCTGTCTTTCATTAGGGACAAAAGGCTTGGCTGAACTGGAGCAGCATCTTTGGGTTCTTTGTTGGGTACCTTCTCAGGGCGTTGAGGTTGGCTCCCAGCACCGTGTGTTGGATTAGGGTGATTATTAAAGATGGTGGATTCTGCACCAAACCCGCAGTTCAAGCCAGGTTTCTGGAAGAGCATGTTGTTCCTCGGCCCCTTGAGATGATCACACTCCCCCTCGGAGGCGGTGACGCTCATGGCATCCTTGCGGTTTGAGGGATCAGTCAGCAATTTAGAGGACTTGTTTCCCAACGCCTTGCTAAATTCCTCGTGATTCAGTTTGTTGAGCGGGAGGTCCGGGCCTGTGGGCAAACAGTGTACATTTTTCATGCCGTTTCTCATGGTCTGTGCAAATGCCAGGGGGTTGGTTTGTGGCTTCTCATCTTCAGAGGGTTGGGAATTTTCAACCCCGGTTACATTTGCATCACGGCTTCCCTTGACTTGACCCTCTGCTAAGTGTGATTTCTTGTTTGGCGTCCACTTCTCCACTTCGATTCCTGTCATGCCTCCCGCATTCTCGCTTACATTTTCGAGGGGATGTGTGATCAAATCCAACCTTTGCTCTTCTTCCCCATGACCATGTCTACTGTAGTCCATGGACTCTGATTTGGGGCCATTTACTGGTTTCTTGTGAAAGTCTGTCTGTAAAGGAAGCACAGACATTATTTCCACTGCCTGCGGGATGTCTACAATGAGATTTTATTGCAAGGCTCATGCTATGGACCCAAGATGGCTTAGAGTTGGCAGCAACGCTCCAGGTTCAGTTTCAGTCCTGGGATTAGATGAAGTCGGCTATGCCTAGCTGGAATCCCATAATTCACTATAGAAGTCTTGGACCTCATCCCCAGACTGCCCTACCCCCCATTTACATTATGAATAGTACTTCAACCTGCAATCCCAGGGAGCCAGAGGCAAGTAAACCTCTACATCTGAGGTCAACTTGGTCTATACAGTGTGTGTGGTACAGGCCAACCAGGGCTACATAGAAAGACCAAGCCAATGAACTAAGTAATAATAAATAACCCTTTGTTTGGTCTTTTTGGTTTTTGTTTTTGTTTTTTCAAGACAGGATTTCTCTGTGTAGCCTTGGCTGTCCTGGAACTCTCTCTGTAGACCAGGCTGGTCTCGAACTCAGAAATCCGCCTGCCTCTGCCTCCCAAGTGCCGGGATTAAAGGTGTGTGCCACCACTGCCCGGCATAAATAATCCTTTTGTTCAGTAGGCAACACTGCAAAGGATGTGTGGTACAAATCCTAAGTGCATGTTGAGCTACCTGTGACCACACCACCAGTCACAGACTCAGCAGCACCACTAGGCCTGCACATCTTCGTTCTTTGAGATTAGCATCATGTTTTTATATGACTTCCTCTCACTGACTATGATGCTTGGTGACTTGTGATCACTTTGTTAAGTGCAAGTGTCGTTCATTCATTTCACTGAATAGTCTGCTCGTCTGCAGTACTAGACGGGGAGATGTTGGTTAGATATCTAGTGTTGAACATTGTAATTCTATGGCTAGGAACCTCTTGGTCTCTTGGTATAATTACATTGAAATTACTATACGCTATGACTAGCAATTAACATATGACATTTTGTGCATATACTGAATTAAGGCTTTTGACAAATAATTTGCCTATTTTGTACTTATGTATATATGTTCCTGGACGCATGTACCAGTTGAGCCCAGAAGAGGGTGTCAGAACCCCTACAAATGGAAGAAGAATATTGCAAGCAATCATGTGTGTGCTCAGAACTGAAGCTGGGATCCATTGAACCAGTCCCACTTGCTCAACTCTTGATCATAGTATATAGATGCCCAGTTTTTGTCAAAATTCTGTTGAGAAAAATAGCATTGTCTTACATAAAAAGCACCCCGCACCCCTTCTGTTTATTTTTGAGTGGTGGCGGGGGGGG
>NW_022196909.1:27977368-27983605 GCF_008632895.1 Mastomys coucha
ACAAGGCCGCAGCAGGGTGAAGTTTTAAAATCTCCAGGCAGCCGAGCCTGAATTCGTGGCTCAGCCTCCCAACTGCTGAGATGACAGGTGTTCACTACCAGGCCTGCGTCATTTAGGCTTGGGGAGTATCTAGGTATGTGGTCAATCACCAAAACAAAACAATAAACTTGGGCCCTAGGCACTGGAGTCTTGTGGGTGGCAATCGTCATTTCCTCCTCTTCTTCCATCCTTCTTTTTTTTTTAAAGATTTATTTAATTATTAAATGTAAGTACACTGTAGCTGTCTTCAGACACACAAGAAGAGGGCATCAGATTCCATTTCGGGTGGTTGTGAGCCACCATGTGGTTGCGGGGATTTGAACTCAGGACCTTCAGAAGAGCAGTCAGTGCTCTTAACCGCTGAGCCATCTCTCCAGCCCCCTTCTCTTCTTTTCCTGCCTCCTTTACTTCTCGTAGATTTGTTGGGACTTAATGGTCTATAAGGATCTGTAACTCTAATTCCAAGGAATCTGATCCCTCTTCTGTTCTCTCTTGGTACCAGGCATGCATGCAGGGCATGTAACATGCATGCAAGCAAAATACTTATACCCATAAGAGATAAAAATTAACAAATCTTGCTGGGCAGTGGTGGTGCACGCCTTTAATCCCAGCACTTGGGAGGCAGAGGCCGGCGGATTTCTGAGTTCGAGGCCAGCCTGGAACTACAAAGTGAGTTCTAGGACAGCCAGGGCTGCACAGAGAAACCCTGTCTCAAAAAAACCAAAAAAACAAAAACAAAAAACAAAACAAAACAAAAAACCACAAAAGAAAAAACAAATCTTTTTAAAAAGAACTAAGGCTTACAAGGAAGTTCTTTCTCTGTTGGGGACTGGGAATACATAGTTCAGTCAGGTCGGGCCCCTGCCCCTGGCTCCATCCACAGCAATGATCAAGATAAATCCTTTCTAAAGCAAAGCTCTAAGGAGCATTGTTTCCCACAAATTCCTTGAGAGGTGAAAAGGCCATGCCCTGAAGAAATATTGTGCTTGGTGTTTATTCTGCCTGGAAGCGTAGTCCAGGGAGAGATGGAAAACTCACAGAAGAGCTGGAAAGATGGCTCAGTGTTCACACGTCATAAACAAACAACAACAACACAAAAAGTCCGCTGCCTAAACAAGCGCTCCCCATGCAAAACCCTAGTTCTTCGGTTTCCTGATGGCTGGCTCATCAAGCCCAGTGACCATCAACTCTGGTGGTTCCAGCACATCTGGACCTGCAAGATCTCTTGACGATCTCAGGGGCCTTGACTACAGACTCTTCTTTTTTAAGCTAATGTTTACTTCTTACCTTCCCAACACAAATGCAGTCAGTTTTTAGCTTGATGATGTTCACTGGGAGACAGAAAGGAGAAGGCTTTGAAAGAAGAATTAAAATCCTTCTAACATACACTGTTTAAGAATTGCCTAAGTATAAAAACAAAGTGACCCTATGAAACCATGAGTGCCCTTTGTGGCTAAGCCATCACAGCTTTGTTAAAGGTCGCTTATACCCTCCACCTCAAAAAACAAATTACTCCTGGGCACTCAGATCTGTACCAACCAACTTCCCTCTTAATGCAAATTTCTTTAAAGCCTGGGCCCCACATGTAGCTTCCAGGCATTCCTCAAGACTATGATCAAGTTTTTAAGAATAAGGATTTAGGGGCTAGTGAGATGGCTCAGTGGGTAAGAGCACTGACTGCTCTTCCAAAGAAAGGTCCTGAGTTCGGATCCCAGCAACCACATGGTGGCTCACAACCACCCGTAATGAGATGAGATGCCCTCTTCTAGTGCGTCTGAAGATAGCTACAGTGAATTGCTGGGCCGGAGCCAGCGGGGCCGGAGCAAGTGGGGCCAGCAGAGGTCCTGAGTTCAATTCCCAGCAGCCACACACATGATAGCTTATGGGCATCTGTACAGCTACAATGTACTCATACACATAATATAAATAAATCTTTAAAAAAAAAAGAATAAGGGGTTCATTTCTCTGCTGATACTAATGGAAATTTTCAGCCACTATAAAATCAGTACCACATAAACCAGTTATAAGATCTATAAATTCAAAGGAACCCAGTGCAGTCAAGATGGCTTGCCAGGTAGAGCTGCTTGTTCAGAGAGCCTGGGTTTGCCAAGACAAATACATAACTAAATGTAATAAAAAAAAAAAAAAAAAAAAAAAAAAAAAAAAAAAAAACTGCTGGGCGGTGGTGCACGACTTTAAATCAAGAGAGATGCCTACACATCTTGTGTTTCTTGTGGCTCAGTCAGCAAGACATAAGGCCATCAACCTGGTGCCGCTGCTTCACTTACAGAGGAACCAACAAAATATGGTATTCACACTTAGTAGGAGTTTTATTCAGCCCTAGATGACTGACTGAATCAGTCTTTGCTGAGTTTCATTGAGTCTATCATGGATGCCCGGAACTTAAACAGGATACTCTAACATGAGTGTCTATTTATCTACAAAGCTGTATAATCTCTGATATTCAAAATATTTCGCCATGTGAGACATGATCCATCTTTAGGCTGAGGTGGCCTCAAAGTCCTGGGAACCTAGCCGCCTCCTCCCTCCAATCGCTGGGCTCACAGGCCTGTGAGGGCATCCTGTACACAACAATCAATAACTGCAAAAACGGGCTGGAGAGATGGCTCAGTGGTTAAGAGCACTGACTGCAGTTCAGAAGGTCTTGAGTTCAAATCCCACCAACCACATGGTGGCTCACAACCATCTGTAATGAGATCTGATAGCCTCTTCTGGGGTGTCTGAAGACAGCTTCAGTGTACTTAAATGTCATAAATCAATATTTACATTAAAAAAAAACTGGAAAAACATAGCCATACTCAGTAAGGCAACTCCAGTCACACCTACCCAGTTGCACACAGCCAACAATGGGAGCAGGATTCAAAGCCCAGCCCGAGCTAGTCTGAGTCAAGAGAGAGCCAGGGGATACCTTACTCAACTGCACGAGCTCCATAAATCACAGTTTATATTTAGATGCTAAAGGCCCAGGACGCTTGCCAGGCTGCCCCACCTCACCCTCCTGCCCCAAGATTGTATTAAGTGGCCCAGTGCTGACACTAGAGTTAAGTCAGGTGACTGGGCTATTTATTTATTTTACTTCCCAGAGCTGGGAGGGAGCCCTGGGTTTCCACTGCTAAGAAACACTCCAAACCTTATTTTTCTTTTAAATGTGGCTTAAGTGGTCCCCAGGCTTTCAGGATTTTTGTCAACAGACGAGTCTTGTCCTAATGCTCTCCCCCACCCCCGTGGTGTTCTCATTCCTTGAAATTCCACCCTGAAAGTCATCGGGTAACTGGTGCAGGAACCTGATAGTTCAAGGAACCCAAAAGGATGGCTCTTTCCATGGATTACTTGGTCCTTTCTCTTCAGTACGGTCTCCAGACAGCTCTACCAATGTTCCCTTAAAGGAGATATTAGGGCCCTTCTCATTCCTGCTTTCTAAGGACAGAAACTCCACAAAATAGAGACCCACAAACAAGCCCTGGGTCAGAGTGTTGATGAATCCTCAACAGAAAAAAAAAAAAAAACAAAAAAACAAAAACAGTGTTTTCTGAAGCTCCAAGTTTCCCTTGCTCCTTCAAACAGCCTATATGTTCAAGTCTTTTCAGAGTTGAGGATTGAGGTGAATCCCCGTCAAGCCAGCATAACACAGACTGAGGCAGGAGCTTACCGGGAGCTTAAGGCTTGCTCAGGATATATAAGAAAATCATGACACAAATTCAAAGCAAAACACAACCATCCCTTAGGACACAAGACGTTGATCCCTTACGGCTGAGACAGAAGAGGTAGTAGCTACAAGCCCAAGGCCAGCCTGGTCTCCATGGGCAATTCCAGACCAGCAGGGGATATTCAACCTAACCAGGCCTCAAGAAACCAAGACAAGAGGCACAGAGTGACAAAGGCCCACAGAAACACCTGTAATTAATTTATATCACATTCTAAATCCGAGTATTCAAATATGATTTCGACATGTAATCAAATTAAAAAAAAAAAATCAGATTTTAGCTGAGAATCGACTCAGCTAACGCCACACACAAATGAGGGCCTTGGAGAACTGTTGAGCTGATAAGTTTCCTTGAGGACAAAATAAGCCAATTCAAGCCAAATTAAAATATAAAGGCAGGTTTGTTGGGGACAGCTCTCAGATGGGTTCAAGGGTCCCAAATGGGAGAGCCCAAGACCTAGGCTGGGAAATTTAGGGTAGAGGTCAGGATATGCCAGCCATGCCCTGTAACAGGTAGGAGCTGAGGAATGCTGGGAGAAACCTAGAAGCCAGATGCACTTTAATATGTTAGATAGGATCCTCAGCTGCTTGTCCCAGGTCTGCAATCCAACATGAACTTCCAGGATCCACCTTCAGATGCTGGGACAGTGACCATGTGTCATTTTATGTTAACACTGGGAGTCAAACAGGGTTTTGTGGATGCTAGACATGCACTCTACAGTCTCTTTCTACAGTGCAGGCCCCATCCTTGGGCATTCCCTGGATGAGCTTTATGATGGCAAGAGATGCCGATTCAGAGACCAGAGAGACTTCCTCTAGACCTGCAGCCCCACCGATGAATACAAAGGATATGGGACAAGGGAAAAGGGATGACTACAGGATCACTGCTTGGATGTCTAATGTTCACCCAGACGCTGTGTTCACGGGCAATACTCAAAACTTCTGGACCGCACATGATGCTGGCAGTGCAGGTGCATACTGCTGCACCTGGCATTATTTGGATGAAAAAGTAACACATATCATCTTAATAAGACCAATAAATAAGGGCTGGAGGGCCATCTCAGCAAGAGAACTGCTCTTCCAGAGAACCCAGGCTTGATTCCTGGCACCTACATGTCGGCTTACAGATGTGATAGGGACATACATGGAGGCAAAAGTGCCCATATACATGTAATAAACCTCACTGATAAATATATAGTATTTTTGTTTGTTTGTTTGTTTGTTTGTTTGTTTTGACACAGGGTTTCTCTGTGTAGCCCTGGCTGTCCTGGAACTCACTGTGTAGACCAGGCTGGCCTTGAACTCAGAAATCCACCTGCCTCTTCCTCCCAAGGGCTGGGATTAAAGGCCTGCACCACCACCGCCAGGTACACAGTATTTTTTTAAAGTTGGGATGGGGATTTAGATGTGTCTTAACACATGGACCAGGATGACCGGGAACTCATGCCTTGATGTGTAAAATTACTACACATAATTACCCTAAAACATCTTAAACACAACATCAGTTTAATTACAGGAACACGAAAGAAATGAATTCTTTTAGCGTTATGCTCTGAATCACTTAAGAACAGCTTGGGCCATGAATGAAGTGGGGGTGGCGGTGTGGAGGAGAGGAGAGGTGGTTGAAAACACCGCCTACTTGGTGGAGGGATCTGGAGTGGTCTGCCTAATGTGTTCGAAGCACTGGGTTCTACACATGGTTCATGGGCGTTCTCGGGCCTAGGCCTGTAATCTCAGCACATGGGAGGTATAGGCAGGATGACCATCAGGGACATTGGGACAGCCTCAGCAGCCAGGGCTCTGTGACAAATCAAAGCAGGATTGCGAATTCCCTTAATTCTTACAGCAAGCGTCTCACTAAACACTGATGTTATATAACTGGGGAAACTGTAGAGACCAGCACATAGTTTCGGAGGCTTTTTAATGACCCCAACACGCTGCTATTCTGCTCCTCTTGGAACACTGCTAAATGCGCTTTTCGGGCCAAATCTAAAAGTCTTTTGGTGTGCTGCCAACCATGGACACGAGGGCAATAGAAATGAATCAAAACTTCGGGACCACAAGTTGCTGGCACTTCGAAGCCTCAGCGTGTGCTCACTAGCAATGAGGCCCTTCCTCCAAACCCCTTGGTAAAACTAGTTCAGGCCCAGGCACATCAGCTTGGGATACAACCATCATATAGACAGTAGAGACTGATTAAACAACCAGGGCAGGGACCTTTGCCAGTCACGGGTGCGCGGCTAGGTGACTTAACTGCAGAGAAGCCTTCTCAAGGTATCCGTATGGCAATACATCCCAGGGGAGCAATTGCTGGGCTTTTTTTTTTTTTTATGAGTACACTTTAGCTGTACAGATGACCATGAGCCATCATGTGGCTGCTGGGAATTGAACTCAGGACGGCCCCACTCGCTCCTAGCTGTCTTCAGACGCACCAGAAGAGGGCATCAGATCTCATTTGGGATGGTTGTGAGCCA
>NW_022196909.1:27983704-27988173 GCF_008632895.1 Mastomys coucha
GGGATCCGAACTCAAGACCTTCGGAAGAGCAGTCAGTGCTCTTACCCGCTGAGCCATCTCACCAGCCCCTGGGCTTTGTTTTTTAAGACTCTAAGGCCTGGGATTCAAAGCCCTGAAGTGAGATTCAAAACTAAACTCAGCCCTTAATGCCAGCACTCCATCGGCAGAGGTGGATTTTAGTGAGGTCCAGGACAACCAGGGATGCAGAGTGAAACTCTGTCTTTTATTTTATTTTATTTTATTTTATTTTTATTTTATTTTATTTTATTTTATTTGGTTTTTCCAGACAGGGTTTCTCTGTGTAGCACTGGCTGTCCTGGAACTCACTCTGTAGACCAGGCTGGCCTCGAACTCAGAAATCCACCTCCCTCTGCCTCCAAGTGCTGGGATCAAAGGTGTGCGCCACCACCACCCGGCGAGAAACTCTGGTTTCTTTTGGTTTTCGTAAGAAAACCAAAAAAACAAACCCTCATATCAAATAGCAAAAACAATTATTGAGTGAATTTGACACTATAAGCCATGAATAAGGAAGTTTGTGTAAGTACAGTACGTACTTACACATACATGTAGTAAGGTACAGAGCTAAAAACTTAACACTAAAAACCAGTTCTACTAGGGGTTGGAGGGAAGGCTCTGTGAGTAAAAGATGACAGGCACCAAGTGTGAAGACCTTGGCTAAACTAATAAAAAGGGTTCTCTGTCCTCTGATCTCCATAGGATGCATCAGCACAGGTCAGCCAGCAATGTGTGCAGGCATGAATGCTCATACAAACAAACACACTCACACATAAATAGAACAGGCGAATAAAATGTAAAATAAATACTAAGCCTGTGGAACCATTACAAGAAAAGCAAGATCTGGCTCAATAAACCAGGTTCCTTGGATTCCTTGCAGTAACGGGGTGGTGCATAGTTGTAGTGGCTGTGGGCAATCAAGGCTGACATTCAGAAAAAAGAACCTTGGGAAAGGCATTTGAAATGACAGCAAGGAGCAAATCACACTGGATGCACTTGGGATAATAAAAACAACACAAGAGATGGCTGGCTAAGAGAGCCTGTTGCTCTGGGTTCGGTTCCCAGCATCCACATCTGGCAGCTTACAACTGCCTGTTAACTCTACTTCCAGGAGATTTGATGTTCTGTGGTCCTTACACACACACACACACACACACACACACACACACACACACACACAGATTGATGCATATTAATAACCCCAGTACCTTAGAGGTAGAACTAGAAGAAGCAGGTCAAGGCTAGCCTATGCTACACAGTTTGACCATCCTCAAAAATGGGGGGAGGGGGAGTGAAATACCCCCATTATACATTATGCAAAGTCACCTTGACCTTGAAGCATGAAAATAGTGGGAAGCCTCAGATCTGATCCCCCTTGACATTGAACTATAGCAGACTGCATCCAGTTCCTTACTAATAGCCAACCTGCAGAAGAATATCTTATGCAGAAACATTTCTCTGCAAGTTAAGTTATCAAGGAGCCAGAATATCACACCTACTCGAACTATGAGTGGTAGGAGGGCTCTCTCTCTCTCTCTCTCTCTCTCTCTCTCTCTCTCTCTCTCTCTCTCCCTCCCTCCCTCCCTCCCTCTCTCCCTCTCTCTCTCTCTCTCTCTCTTTCTCTCTCTCTCTCTCTCAGTAGGAGATAAGGCTATCCTGTTATCCCCCTAACCCACACATCCATTGCAGCTGCATAGAACTGAGGGAGAGCATGGAGACCTGGGGTTTATTTCCTAATCCTATCAAAAATCAACAGCACAGATAGGTATAGTATTCAGAAACTCTAATCAGAGGCAGTTGAATTTTTTTTTCCCTGAGACAGGGTTTCTCTGCATAGCCCTGGCTGTCCTGGAACTCACTCTGTAGACAAGGCTGGCCTAGAACTCAGAAATCCGCCTCCCTCTGCCTTCCAAGTGCTGGGATTAAAGGCGTGTGCCACCACCACCCGGCTGCGGTTGAACTTTTTTGTGAGTTTGTGGCCAGTCCATCCTACATAGAAAGTTCTAGACCATTTCATAATCTCAAATAGAGATGATGAGCAGGAAAACCTCTGATCTCCTTCATACCTCAAGGGCTAGAAATGTGATGGACGAGCCAAGATCAAGTTTATCCCCTTCCTCTGGTTTCTTTACAAAAAGATATACATCCTAAATAAATCCTAGTGCTGTCCCTCCCAACCATAAACCCGCCCCGGGGAAGAGAAGACAGGATACTGAGTTTGTATTTGAGAATGCCTCTATGTCTACACAGTGAGTTTCAGGCCAGCCTGGACCATGTAGAGAGGACACCAGTTTCCTCAAAACAAAATCTAACAACCCAACTGTTGTTCTTAGCCATGTCTGGTGGGTGGCTCTACCAGAGTCTGTAGAAGAAAGAAGTAAACCGTGCAAGGCTACTCCAGGATTCACAGTGACGGTCTATTTTAATAAGAAAAACAAATTAATCGGAAGAATTACTGAGGAAAGGTAAAAAAAGAAATCCCCTTTATCGAAAAGGATTCCAAGGGAGAAAAATTCAAAAAAAAATCATTCATACCCTCATTCATTCATTCATTCACTCATTCATTCATTCATAGAGCTAAGGTCTTATGTAAAGCTAAGATGAAAACAAAAAACTAACAAACAAACAAAAGACTCAAGTTCAAAGCCACCAGGAGCTACATAGGCAGACTTCAAAACAAATTTTAAAATAGCAAAATACACTACAGACAATCAATTTTAAGGTGGTATTCTAGAACCACACTCTGAGGCAGGTCTGACAGTTCCCCACTGTAACCCTAACATTCATGACACCAAGGACGGTGTAATCAGGGCTACCCTGGGCTTTGCCGATGATGTCCTCTCTTGTAACCGAGAAAAACAACAAGAATTAACCAAACCCAGGCATGGCGGCTGCAGACACCTGTGGCTGGAGCAGCTTGGAGACTGCAAAAGGAAGGGCTGCCTCAGGAGGTAAGCAGCTCTCTAGAGAGTTCCAGGGCAGCCAATAAGAACCAACACCACAAGAACTGGGATTCTGAGGTCTGCCTGTGGCATATACGGTCAGTCAGAGGCCATAAGGGTTACATAAATCCCTGACTGAAAAACAGGAGCTCCAAAGCACACAATGGGTTAAGGATCAAAATGATGTAGCTGGGCTTAGAATGACTAAAGGCAAAATGTGCCAGGTCCCACGTTCGAAAGGCTGTCTACCAACTGAAACTCATTACTGCTAGTGGAAAGCCGTAGTAATATCGCTGTGAGTCAGCAATTCCACCCCATCTCTCCAGGACAAGTGAAAGCATATGTTCTGTCCCTCCTCCTTTTATTCAAGACCTTGAATAAAAATGCTCAGAGTAGACTCCTTCCTAGTCGGGGAAGAAACAATTCAGGTGTCAATCAAAAAAGAAGGGTGGATAAACAACATTGTGTGTGTAACAATGGGACACAGCTCAGGAACAAATCCATGCAGTAAAACCAAGAGCGGACTGCAGAAACTGTCAGGGTCCCACTTCAGTGAGGAAGACAAGAGTGACTTTGGATCAGGAAACTGTTTTTTTTTTTTTAAATATGACCATCAAGAGCTGGAGAGATGGCTCAGTGGTTGGAAAGCGCTTGCTCTCACAGAGGAGCCACATGGTGGCTCACAACAGTCTGTGAATTGGGCCCCAGGCAATGCCATCCTCTTTATCCCTCCAAAGGCACCAAGCTCACATGTGACCCACACACTTGGCAAAACATTCACACATACTTTTTAAAAAAGAGCTCCGGCAACAGCTGGGCACGTCTGCACATGCCTTTAACCTCAGCACTCTGAAGGCAGAGGCAGGAAGTCCCAAGTTTGAGACTAACCTTGGAGACTAGCAGGGTCTTTATGTTGAGAAACCATCTCAAAACTAAAGAGGTAAATGGCATAGAATGAAATTTAATGAAATTTAAAACCCTGGTCGAGATGTGAGCTGTGATGGAGAACACCTATAATCCCATCAGAGTCTAGGAGAAGCCACTGGATCCCCAGGAGCTGGAAGGGTTGTGAGTGAGGCAGCTGACATAGATAGGGACCGAGAATTCAGCAGGAAGTGCTCATAACCACTGAGACGGCTCAGCTCTCTAGTTCCCTGTGATTTCTTTTCTTTTAAGAAAGACTGATGGGGGCTGGTGAGACGGCTCATTGGGTAAGAGCACTGATTGATCTTCTGAAGGTCCTGAGTTCAAATCCCAGCAACCACATGGTGGCTACCAACCATCCGGAATGAGATCTGACTCCCTCTTCTGATGCGTCTATATAATAATAAATAAATCTTATTAAAAAAAGAAAAGAAAAGAAAGGAATGACTGTGGCCGCTGGGCAGGGATGGTGCTTGCCTTTAATCCCAGCACTTGGGAGGCAGAGGCAGGCGGATTTCTGAGTTCGAGGCCAGCATGGTCTATGGAGTGAGTTCCAGGTCAGCCAGGGCTACACAGAGAAACCCCTTG
>NW_022196909.1:27988183-28003023 GCF_008632895.1 Mastomys coucha
AAGCTACAGTATTGTGTGTGTGAGAGTTATGAATTATATTCTAATAAAGTTAGCAAATAAAATGGCTTCTAGTCCATTAAGAAAAAGACAGTGCACACCTATAATGAAGGTGAGGGTCCAACCTAGGCTACCTGAGACCCTAATTCAAACCCACCAAAACACTGGTCTATCAGGTACCCTGGCTAGAACCTCTAATCTCAATACTTGGGATTCAAAGGTCATGGTGACTGCCTCAAGTTTGAGGACAGCCTCGCCAATACAGTGTTTCCCAAGTCAGGGTGGGTTACAGCGAGAGCACCTGAAACAACAAAATACCACTAATGGCATTTCTGTCCATCGATTTACCGGTCCACTTAAAGTGTGTGGATTGAAGGAGCCGAAGCACCTGTGCAGATAGAAATCTGCAGGTGTTCCGGGCATGGCGATGCGCACCTTGAATCCCAACACTCCCAAGGCAGAGGCAGGCTGACCTGTGCTTTGAAGAACTACAAAACTGCGATGATAGAGATGATGAGTGTTTTATTATGTGTTCATCAAAACTGATTGGACATTGTATTTACAATCTGAATCTTTCATTGTATGAAGTACATACTCAAAAAAGATCATTCCACCTGTACATCAAAGTGAGTAACATTTTGAGCTTTTTGTCTGTTTGCTTCTTTGTTCGTTTTGTCTTTTTCTTTTTCTTTGAGCCAGGGTTTCTCTGTGTACCCCTGAGTGTTCTGGAACTCACTCTGTAGACCAGGCTGGTCTCAAACTCAGAAATCCACCTGCCTCTGCCTCCCAAGTGCTGGGATTAAAGATATGTGCCACTATTACCCTGTGAGAATATCATTTAATAATAATTTAAGTTTCAAAATTACTGAGATTTAAGATTTTATAGAAAAAAAAACAAAGCCATAAATATATCCAACTATAATTTGGGCAATAAAAATAAAATTCAAATAGCAGTGACTTTAATGAATGCACAAAGACAACATATATTCGCATACTATATATACACTAGTTTTGAAATTCTCCACAATAGCTGGGCGGTGGTGGCACATGCCTTTAATCCCAGAACTTTGGATGCAGAAGCAGGTGGACCTCTGAGAGTTTGAGGTCAGACTGGTCTATAGAGTGTGAATTTCAGGACTATCAGAGAGCTACAGTGAGAACCTGTCTCAATATATGTCACGTCATATATATATATATATATATACATATATATATATATATATATATATTTATATTTGAAAAAATGTTTAAATATAAAAATTGACCACACTCAGTGATATTATCTGATAGAGTTGGATTTCCTGCAGCAGTAGACAGAACCCAAGGCCTGGCTCTAGCTATCACTGAACTAAATCTCCAACCTGTGCAGTAAGCTTTGGTCTTAGCAAACCTTGTCTGAGGGGTCACAAGGTATTTTGTGGACTTTTGTTTCCTGTGTCTTCCTGAGGACCACTCTCTGCACGTATTTTGTTATCTTGACCAGAGGCAAACCATTCCCTCAGAGCTGCCCTGGTCTGGAGTTCCCATTAGACTGAGGAGTTGATCTCCTACTATCCCAGCTGGAATTCCCTCCCTCTCTCTCCTTCTGTGGTACAGGTGAGATAAGGCTGAGGGGACGAGGGGAAGCTGCACAGGCAGCTAAGAGAAATACGAAGTCCATGTCACATTCCACTGTGGTAAGCTGACTGCAGCTTGACTTTACAGTGAAAACTAACTAGAGCCACTAAGTAGGTGACTCATGCCTGGAATTCCAGGTTCAGACAGTGTGGTAGGAATGGTGTTACCAGATAGAGGCCAGCTTGGGCTCTGACCCCGTCTCAAAAATAAATGATGTTGTCAGGCATCCTGGCAAGCAGATCTCTCTCTGGCCCTCGAGTGAAATTTTAGGGCTGTGTAAGAGACCCTGTCCCAAATCAGTCAGTCAATCAGTCACACAAGCCTAGGGCCTTGAGCTTGGAAATGATCATTCTACCCACTGAGTGACAACCATGCCCTATTATCTGTTTACTCTTCAGATGTTTGCCATTCCTATGCTTTAAAAAAGATATCCCGAGCTGGGCGGTGGTGGTGCACCCCTTTAATCCCTGCAGAGGCAGGCGGATTTCTGAGTTCAAGGCCAGCCTGGTCTACAGAGTGAGTTTCAGGACAGCCAAGGCTACACACAGAAATCCTGTCTTGAAAAAACAAACAAACAAAACAAAACAAAAACACCCCACCGATATCCTGTCTGCCTGCCACTGGTACAGTGGCTGTTCACTCCATTTGCGACAGTTGCAAAAGTTGCTTGTAGCTGAGAATGAAGGAAAAAGGGGAGCCAGTGAAATGGTTTAGTGGATGGGGGCTCCTGATGCCAAGAACAGTCAGACGGTAGGGCCCTGAGCCCTACATAGTAGAGAAAGAGAAGTGATAATACCCTGGCTTCCAGGAAAACATACAATATGAATGAATATAAGGTTTCCAAGAAAACTTCATCATTAAATACACAAAGCGAGAATGAAATGATCAAAGTTGCACAGATCTGGCGAATGAGAATCCAGGCTAGGAAATGAGAACTGTATTATTATTTACACAGAAGGTGTATTAGTCAGGGTTCTCTAGAGTCACAGAACTTATGGTAGTCTCTATGTAGTAATTTATTGATGACTTACAGTCTGTTGTTCAGCTTTCATCAACTCCCAACCAATGGTCGACAGCAGCTGTGAATGGAAGTCCAAGGATCCAGCAGTTGCTCAGTCCCACAAGGCAAGCAGGCGAAGCAGAGCGAGCCTTCCTTCTTCCTTATATAAGGTCTCCAGCAAATGGTGTGGCCCAGATTAAAGGTGTGTGCCACCACATCTTTAACCCCAGATGACCTTGCTTGAACTCATAGATCTTCCAATCTTAAACTTCTAGAATTCATAGCCACTATGCCACCACATCTTTAATCCCAGATGATCTTGAACTCGTAGCTCTTCCTATCTTAATCTTGTGGGATTCATAGCCACTATACCTCAAGATCTCCATGCCAAGATCCAGGTCGGAAACTTCTATCTCTCAGCCTCCAGATTAGGGCCACAGGTGAGCCTTCTAAGTCTGGATTGTAGTTCATTTCAGATATAGTCAAGTTGACAACCAGGAAGAGCCACTACAGAAGGTGACAGGATCAAGGACAGAAATGCTGGAGCATCCTGGCCTGTTAAGAACAGACTCTGGCGGGGCAGTGGTGGCGCAGGCCTTTGATCCCGGCACTTGGGAGGCAGAGGCAGGCGAATTTCTGAGTTCGAGGCCAGCCTGGTCTACAAAGTGAGTTTCAGGACAGCCAGGGTTGTACAGAGAAACCCTGTCTTGAAAAACCAAAAACAGAAAGAAAAAAAAAAAACCAAACAAACAAAAAAAAAGGACAGACTCTGGCCCAGACAGGATCGCCCTTGAACACAGCAACCAATAGCAGCACTCAAAAGGCAGAGGCAGATGGGTCTCTGTGAGTTTAAGCCTGGTCTACTGAGTTCCAGAACAGCCAGGGCTATACAGAGAAGTCCAGTCTTGGGAACAATAAAAACTGAAAGCTATTCTTAGCCGTAAGAGTGGCCCAGGCAAAAGGATTGCAGGTGCAAGAGGAGTCTAGGCTACTAGGACTGACTTGGATGTACAATGAATGAAACTGGAGGGTGCTGGGGGGCGGGGGGAGAAGACAGGTAGGAAGGAAGGCAGGAAGGAAGGCAGAGATGGTTCAGAAACTGACTTCCCACAGGCTAGTCTTTGACCTCCACAACTTCAAGGTGGCATATACAGCCACCTATCCTCTTCAAATAGTACAAATGATGTAAGATCTGACCAAAGACATTCTACTACAAACATCTTTATAACCTGAAGATAAAGCCAACAGTGTAAATGATGAACAAATATGATTTGTGTGTCTCACAATGGAATATATTATAATAAATGTGGGGAAAGTATAGACTAGAGGAAGGGGACCTCAGCATCGTGCATCTGGCACTATCAGAGCAAAGACAGGGACCGGGAGAAGGTAAGATCCTAAGGTGTTTATTGTGCACGCATGCCTGGAATACAAGCACTAGGAGACATGTGGCTTGGAGACAGGCTGACTCTTAGAGCTCACTGGCTGGCTAGCCCAGCCAATCTGTGAGCTCCAGGTTCAATGCCTCGAAAAGTGGAGGGGGGGGGAGCAAGATGCTGAACATAGACTTCTGGGCTCCACAGATATAGTTACACACACACCACACATGCAGGCACACCACACACAGACACACACACACACACAAAGGCACACAACACACAGACACACACACACACAGAGGCACACCACAACAGACACACACACATAGACAAACAGATACACAGACAGATAGACAGACACACACACACACAGGCACACACAGGCACATACACACAGACAGACACACACACACACACACACACACACACTACACACAGACAGACAGACACACACACACACAGAGACACACCACACACAGACACAGACAGACACACACAGACAGACAGGCAGGCAGGCAGACAGACAGACACACACACACACACACTACAGACAGACAGACAGACACACAGAGACACACCACACACATACACAGACAGACACACACAGACAGACAGACAGACAGGCAGGCAGGCAGGCAGGCAGACAGACAGACAGACAGACAGACACACAGACACACAGACACACACACACACACACACACATTTTGTTTTTGGAAAGTTTCCTGCAGCCCATTCAACCTTACTTGCCTTGTATGTACTCCAGTTCTCTACAATAATTCCTAGAAATCACAGCATGGGTCCAAGGCTGGTTTACAAGTGTCCTTAGCCTGGCTCTCAGTGGGTTGCCAGGCTGTCCCCAACCTCAAGGCACTCACCCATTCACTCCCAGCCTCCCCCAGGCTGAATTACACTCGCAAGCCACCAACACATGCATTCGGACCTGCATCTTGGCTTATTAGAAATTTTCACATGGTAGAAATAAACAGACGTCTGGCTTAGTGAGAATCCAGTCCTGAAATAGGTCTGATCATTTCTAGGCAAAATGTTACATTCCAGGCCTGGGTATGCATACCAAAGCCCCATGTGCGCCCGTGAATGAACATTGCTGCAAGACAATGCCAAGCTGAGAACACTGAAATCACACACAACCCTGTTCTGTGGTGAAATTGTTCTCTCCTTGGCTTGCACCTCCATGTGTGTGTTTGCATATGTGTGTGTTATGTGTATCTGTGCGTGTGCATGGGCATGCGTTAGTTTTTATAACAGGGTCTCATGTAACCCAGACAATATGTAACAGGATAGGTAACCTTGATGCTGCTGGTTCTGCCTCCACCTTCTGAATGCGAGGATGACAGTTGTGTGTCCCACATATGATCTGTGAGGTATTGGGAATGGAACCAGAGTTTTGTTCAAACTTAAACAAGCGTTCTAGAGACTGAGCTATATCACCAGGTAACTCGGGGTTTTTTTGTAGTTAAGGTCTCAACTCTATACACCAGGCTGGATTCCTCCTGAACGCAACCTCCATAGTAATGGGCTTCATCACCATGCCCGGCTAAACTCTATTGCTTACGGATGCTCCCCATCACCCTCTGAACTTCTCTCCCAGCAGTCTCTTACATGCAGAAGTCTAAGATTTCTTGCCCAGAACTGTGAACTCTACAAAAAAAAATTCTGTCTACAGAGAGCAAGGTCATCTTGTCAAGTGGTAACTTCATAACCTGGGAAGTCTGGTCAGTTAAACACACACATAAAACCACTACAGCCGGGGCTAGTGAAATGGCTCAGCGGGTAAGAGCACTGACTGCTCTTCCAAAGGTCCTGAGTTTGGATCCCAGCAACCACCCATAATGAGATCTGACGCCCTCGGGCTGGCAGAGGTCCGGAGTTCAACAGCAGCCACACACGATGATTCATGGCCATCTGTACAGCTACAGTGTACTCATACACATTAAATGAATAAAATAAATCTCTAAAAAAAAAACCCACTACATTCTTATACCAATCTCTCTCTCTCTCTCTCTCTCTCTCTCTCTCTCTCTCTCTCTCTCTCTCTCTCTCTCTTGTTTTTTTGATGATTTTGAAACAGGGTCTCAACACATAGCCCTGGCTGTCCTAGAACTCACTCTGTAGACCAGGCTGGCCTCCGACTCAAGAGACCTGCCTGGCTCTGCCTCCCAAGGGCTGGGATTAAAGGAATGAGCTGCAGCTACTGCTGCCACCGCCAGCAACAACCCTCATCTCCACCCCTCCTCCAATATTTCTTTTAAAAATGTAAATAAGCTGGAGATAGCTCAGTGGTTAAGAGCACTACCTGCTCTTTCTGAGGATCCCAGATTCAATTTCCAGCACCCACATGGCAGCTCCCAACTGTCTATAACTCCAGTTTTAAGAGATCTGACTGACACCTTCATACTGACCCACATGCAGGCAAAACACAAATGCACAGAAAATGAAAAAAAAAATCATTTAACAATATATATAGGGAATTCCTTGGCTATTCTGTAAGTTATCTTGCATGTGAATAGACTATTGAGCTTCAAAAATGAACAAGGTATCAAGTCTTTATAACAAAGCCCTAGAATACATAGTAACAATTGACAAGGGAAACAAGTAGTCTCAAAGTTACAACTGAAACCCCTGCATCCTGTTTCGGAACACTATGAAAGAAAAATCTAAAAGGCACCGGGTCTTGCTTCTTCCTTCCTTCCCTTCCAAGCAGTGAACACACTCTATAATTTATTCACCTGTTTTCTAGCTTTCTGACTTGCCTTTTCTTGTAAACCTTTAATCTCCTAGAAAGCAGGAAACACGTTGGACTCTGTGTGTGTGTGTGTGTGTGTGTGTGTGTGTGTGTGTGCGTGTGTGCAAGCATACTTGACAAACACCATTGCTGCCCATCATTTTGTATGTACATGAAAAAGCACATACCCATTATTGGTTACTATTATTGCTCATAAAGAAACCTTTTATGGAGTATTCAAATGAGGCAAGAGAATGGCTCCCAATATTCTGAATATTGCTGAATATTCAAGACCACACATTCACATGCACACACCGTGCCTTCTGCTAGTGTGACACAAGCACTAATGCCCTGTTCCCCCACCCCCATGTCTGTTTCCCTCTTTATCAGCATCATCAAGGAAGGAAACACTGAGGAGGGTTGATTCAAGATCACTTCCGCAGAGCTGCCTCTGTAGACAGCTTCCTGGTATACCATTCCCTGACACTTCTCTACTTATTCACCCCGTCGTTTCAAATATCGAAACGAATAATATCTTATAACCAAGTACTAGCAAAGGTCCCTCTGGCAACAAAGGAATAGGGTCCAAGTGATGCCTGTCATGCGTCCCTCCCCAGAGTGCCCACTTGGATTGAGATGCTTTTAGACTTATGGGTGAGCTGTGGGCTTCACCCCACCCCACCGATGTTACTATTGCCACTATCCTGGTTTGGGTCTTTTTATAAAAGACCACCAAGTTATTTCTTTATTCTTTTGTAATTTCCTCCATATGTAATATGCTCTAGTCATATCCCCTATATTAGCCTCTTACTGCCCTCCCTGTATTGATATGCTCCTTCCTAATCCGTTCTCCCATGTGCATTTGGGGGTCAGAGGACAGTTTTTGGAAGTGCATTCTAGGGGATGTAGGGGATCTTTTTTTTTTTTTTTTTTTTTTTTTTTTGTTTTTCGAGACAGGGTTTCTCTGTGTAGCCCTGGCTGTCCTGGAACTCACTCTGTAGACCAGGCTGGCCTCGAACTCAGAAATCCCCCTGCCTCTGCCTCCCAAGTGCTGGAATCAAAGGCGTGTGCCGCCGCCACCACCCGGTTGCATTCTAGGGGATCGAACTTTGCATTGTATGTGCTGGGATTACAGCTATAAACCAGCATTGGCTCAAAGTGTGTCTGTCACAAGTTGGCTGAAGCCTCAAGTGGTGATTACAAACATCAGTCATCCTGGGAGCCAATAAAAGACAGGGGAGGTGGGGCTAGATGTAGGGCACAAGAGCACTTGTTGCAGTGGCAGAGGACCGACCAGGTTCCATTCCCTGCACCCACATGGTGGCCGGCAAACCACTGTAAACAACATTCCAGGAAATCTAACTTCTCTTCTGACATTCAGAGGCACGCGTACAAGCAGGGCATGGTGACACACACGTTTAATTTCAGCACTCATGAGGAAGAGACACCTGGTCTACACAAGCAAGGCAGCCAAGACTATAGAGTGGAACACTGTTTTACTTAGAAGAAGGAGAGGGACACCAAAGAGTGATCAAAATACAGCATCACACACAATAAAGATCATACTGAGGTCCTGTGGACACAGATGGCCCATCAGCAAACTGCTTAAAGGACAAGCATGAAGACCTGAGTTCAGGTCTTGAGGATGCACTTGAAATGTCTCTCCCCAGTGCCAAGAGGTGGAAGATAGAGGGAGCCCTGGGGATCAGATGAGGTTCAGTGAGACCTTGTCTGGAAAGTACACTGGAGAGGAAATGAGAAAGCCCTGTGACTGGGACTTCTGACCTCTGCAGATGCTTGCACACCATAAACACGCACACATACAAGATGGAGAACCATACTGCATCATGTATAATTAATATGCTAATAACCTTTTTAAAAGATCAATTTAGGGCCAGGCGGTGGTGGTGCATGCCTTTAATCCCAGCACTTGGGAGGCAGAGGCAGGTGGATTTCTGAGTTCGAGGCCAGCCTGGTCTACAGAGTGAGTTCCAGGACAGCCAGGGCTATACAGAGAAACCCTGTCTCAAAAAAAAAAAAAAAAAAAGATCAATCTAGATAAATAAGTACTGAAAGCCGATTAGATCACCCAGGGTTTTGTTTGTTTGGTTTTGTTTTTTTATTAAAGAATAAATGAACCCAGGCATGGTTGCTCATGCCTTTAATCCCAACACTCAGCAGGATTCTCTTGGCAGGAGAATCTTTATGAGTTCCAGGCTAGCCTGGGCTACTTAGTAAGATGTAGTCAGGGGCGGGGGAAGGGAAGTAAGAAGAAGTGAGGTAAGGCAAATTGGGCTCCAGTGCTCCTGTAACTGGACTCAGGAGTTACCAGGCTTCAGAGCAGGATGTGATGATCAATTTCCTCCATTATCAGAATCCTCATCTACCTCCTGAATGCATGAGGATGGGAAAAAAAAAAAATCGCAGAAATCAGTCATTTGCCCCTTCACCATGACAGAGGGACCTGGGGTATTTGAAAATCTAAGGAGTCGGGTGAACACAAATAAATTAGGTCTTTGGCACAATGTCACCTTTTTTTTATAAAAAGAGATTTATTTATTATATATTTATATGCATACACTGTAGCTGTTTTCAGACACATCAGAAGAGGGCATCAGATTTCATTACAGATGATTGTGAGCCATCATGTGGTTGCTGGGAATTGAACTCAGGAAGAGCAGTCAGTGCTCTTAACCGCTGAGCCATCTCTCCAGACCCATAATGCCACCTTTTCAAGAGAAATAAGACAGGACAAAATCCATCTGTGGAGTCCCCATCACTGAGCTCAGTCTGCACAGGGGTCTAGTCAGATAAAACCTTCGCATTCTAGCTCCCAATGTCTAGCTGAGAGCTATATACACTACCCCTAGTCCTGCATAACCTGCCAAAGAACTAACTCCTGGGTTATGTTTCCTCTAGTTGAATTTTACATGCCTATGGTTCAAATCTGAAGTAGTAATGCTAGTAGGATACAGAGAAACAAAGCTTTCTTTTTATGATTTTTTTAAATTTTTCATGGATATATACATGACAGGATACTAAAAAAATGAATAGAACCAAACATTGTCAAGATATTTTAAAAATATCAAATATTAAAAAAAAAACTTTAAAAATCCCAACATTAAACACATTCGGTTTGGCTAGAAAGATTGGCTCATGTTGGAAATTCTGCATTTGGAAGATTGAGACAAGAATATCTGGAGCTTGGGGTAAGAGAGCAACTTCCCAGGCCTCCCTGCACAGAAAATACAAAACCAAACAAAAAAAAAACAAACAAACAAAACAAGAAAACAGGTTGTTGTGGCACACTCGTTTCATCCCAGCACTCAGGAGACAGAAGCAGGTGGATGTCTCTGAGCTAGGGCACCTGCTACTCTCCCCTTTACACATGTCAGGTGACTCATAACCACCTGTCACTGCAGAGCTTGAGATCTGCTGCCCTCTCCTGGAGGTCACGTGTACCTGCACTCATTCACACATACACAGAAATATATAAGGCATTCAAAATACCATTTCCAGCCAGGTGGTGGTGGCACAGGCCTTTGGTCTCAGCACTTGAGAGCTATATAGAAGCAGGTGGATCTAAATTTGAGGCCAGCCTGGTTCAAGGACAGCCAGGGCTACACAGAGAAACCTTGATTTTAAACTCACCCCTCTATCAAAAACCATGCCTATTCTTGAAAATAAATAAATAAATAAATAAATAATTGTTTTCGTTGCTTGTCAATTCCCTATTCTTCAACAGACACCAACTATAGAACGCTCATCATAAGCAAGAATTCAGTCCTGCTTACTGGAATGGAAGAAATTAGGCCACCACAGTGTCACAGTCTACTGCATGAGTCCACAAAGAAATATGCTACATTTATTTCTGACAGGCAACAGGTGACAGGAGACACATAGACTCACAAAACATAGAATCCCGCCCCCCTCCCCCAACCCCACTCCAGCCCAACGTGGTCCAACACTGTCCATGATTAGTTCTACACACATAATCTGGCTCTTGAATGGGCATTTAAAATTACAGTGTGCATGTGAGTGTGAGTGTACACACACCTATTTATGAGCCATTTACGACAGCAAGACTAAGTAAAATAGCTTCTTTCCAGTTTTAAAACTGAGTATCAAGTAACCCAGGTTAGCCTCAAACTCACTGTGTAACTGAGGCTAGCCCTGAATGCCTAATCCTTCAGCTTGTACCTCCGAAGTGGTAGGATTACAGGCAATACAGGGATTTAAGTCAGTGATGGTCTACAGTTGGGAGGTATTAAAAGGTTACCGATGGATGGATCACATGAAGAAAAACATAAATTGGTTCATGGACCCTACAATCAACCCCTACTTGATTTGCCCAGGCCTTGTGAAAATGCATGCCAAACCGTCACACTAATTCCACAGAGCCTAACACTTTGCTGACTGTGGTCAATTTCTAGTAAGCACTTCTTTGGTGAATAAATATCCTTGCCCTTGCTGTGTGCACACAGGAAAACAGAAACCTCAAGGTGGTCAGTGAAACCAGCAAGCAAGGCAGTCAGTCAGTCCGTGGCTCTCAGTGCCAGCCTTTAAAAGTCACACAACCATGGCAGCAAATGAAATCGGAATCTACCACAGTTCAGCACGCTGGAGGGCTGCAACTTTATTTGCAAAAACACAAAGCTACAATTACATGTCAATCCTTTTACATTATAAGCACACAGAGCAATTCTGTAGACCCAGTGGTTCCACTGCTGAATATTTCCTCTTCTATGAAAGCAATTGCTAACATTTATATAGCATTGTGGTGTAGAGCTTGAGATCTTAAAGCCATGAGCCATTTGCAAGGCTAAGGCTAGCCTCGAACATCTGTCGAGGCCACAGACTTTTAAATGAACTCTTCCACACCATTAACAAAACTGCAAACAGATCGAGAGCTAACAAGCAAATCCGGTTACTGCTGAACCCTCAGCATGCAATCTGTAGGAAGTACGTAAAACGTGCTGATTCCTTAAATCTATAGCAACCAAAATTAACTATAGCATCGTGAGCACTTCACATTAAGCAATCAGAGTTTAACTTTGAGGTCTCGATGCACTTGAAGTTGAACTAAAACCTCTAAGGTCATTCTCTCCGCCCCGACCTCCCGGGAAAATAATGTATCAGATTTTACAATAGTATTTTCAAGGTGTTTTTAAAAATTTTTTTTTAAATCACAATGAATCATAGCTGTCAACTTCTCTACTGTGGGGCTGATGTCCACAGGATGCAGCCCGCAGATGCAGGTGGCACAAAGGAAGCTGGAGAGGAGAAGGAATTATTCAACACTTGGCATATAAACTTTTCCTTCTGTGCGACATTTATAAGCTTCAAATGAAGGATGCTAATGTGGACTGTAAAGGGGGGAGGTGGGGAGGGCAACTCTGGCTGAGTGAAAATTCGTGTAACCACCTACAACCTGGGAGAATCCAAATCCACTGTACTGTAAATTCACCCTCGGATGGCAGAAAAATACTGTATGAAATGGAAAAATACATATAACATTTAATCAAGAGCTGATTACCTTTAAAACTTTGGGCTTCTTTTCCCTCTGGGGCCTCTTGTTTTCTTTTGTAACCTAAAATTTAAAAAAAAAGTAAAATTGAAATGTGAGCCTCCATTTATATATATATATATATATATTTATATATATATATATATATATATCAGCTTCCACCCTTCTCCCCCCACCGCCAAAAATTTTGCTACTTCTCTGTAAAAACTACTTATATCATTTAATACCATCAACATGTTAGTCAGACCCTGAAGAGCTTATGCAAATGTATACTTTAAAAGTCACTGGAAAGAAAAACAGCCAACAACCTTGCATAAATAAAGATGGAGGGAAATGCCCCCTTTCCCCCTAAAAGTCTGTCTTAATTAGCCTCTGCATTCTTCACGGCGAAGCCCACGAGGTAGCCATCTTGCCTGCTTCTGCAGAGGAAGCCTCCACAGAGAGCAGCTCCGCAAACTGCTTTTGGTATCATTATCATGGTGTTTAAAGGCAGCCCTGGCCTGCCAGCACTGTAGACGTGCTGGGCATGCCTTTTGCAAAAACAGCCCCACAAAGAGTGCAGCCAATGGCAAGGCAGAGCTTAGAGACTCCAAAGTGATCTTCGCAGCCTAGCACTATCCCAGACAAAGGATCGCCTGTGAGGCTGGGCTCTCACCACAGGACACAGGCAGCCACAAGCTGCGACATGGAGTTCTCTGCAGAGGATCTGGTCGCCGCCACCGAAATCACAGGAGGCTTCTGCAAAAGACAATGTTCTCAAATCCCCCAGGTCGCCACCATCGGATCGATGGCGGAGTCTCCCTTAGCAGGAACCTCTGGGTGGCACCAGGGCAGGTCGGCGCCGGGAGGGGCGCGCTACTCCCGGTATCACCGGGCAGGAGATAGCTCTGAGCCAAAGGGGGCATCGGGGCTCACAGCAACCCTGGAAGGTATTGTGCATTTTGACTTTATAAGGCAAGGCTAAATATTGGCGATATTGAAGGCAGGGAGGTGAAGTGAGGACAGCGCAGGCTCAGCTGTTGAGCTGCATGTCTCATTCCTGGGAACCACACCTCTGTGCAGCCGGCGCTTGGCCTAGAAACAGCGATTTGACTTCTGTCAATAAAATGTCCAACGACAAAGTCGGACTGAAAAAATGACAATCAGCCACTTAGAAGCGAAAAAGGACAGGAAGTGGCCAGGAGAGGGGAGAGGGGTGGAGTTTTCAAAATACACTCGCCACTCTCTCTGGTGACTACAGACATGGGAGACTGTATGTATGTAAGCTGATGACCTTCAGTGCTCAAAGAAACTCGCGCCTTACCAGAAGGCAGACTCCAACCTGAACCTTTGGGGGTGGGGGTGGGGATGGAGGGGTATTTCTGTCTTATCTCCTCCCAAGATCAACTGCAAGCAAAAGCCTCTCTTCTCAAGCCTCCAAGTGGGTTTCCAGGTTGAGACTTCTTGCACACCGGCTTAGTGGGCAACCAGCCACTTCCTCAGGAGCTGAACCTGAGCCCGGGATTGAACATCGGTGCGCGCGTTCGCTAGCTCCATCACTTACAAACACACACATACACACACACACACACACACACACACACACACACACACACACACACACCTGGACTGCACCCATGCTCAGTGAGTGACTTAGGGAGCTAGCACCGCACGACACCTGCCAGACTCCAGGAAAGGCAGGACCAAGAGCAGTCTCCCTCCTGTTAGCTCCCTTGCGTTTGCTGCAAACGCAAAAACAGCGGCAAAGGCTCTAGTGGGAGAGGACCAGAGTAGCTGTGGCAAGCCAGGCTGGCCCAAGGTCACTGCCAAAAAAGCTGTACAGGGACGGATCACAGCCCCATCACAGCCACCTTGACAGCTGCACGGATCTCGGGAAGCAAGCCCGAGCTCCTTCCTCCTGGGGCCAAAGTTTCTGCAGTGCATTTGCAGGATTGGCAAGAAGGCTCGCCTGGCTGTGAGGCCAGAAATGGGTTTTCCACTTGCAGTTGGATTCAGAACAGATTCCCACAACCAGAACTCGGAATAGAGTGAGGGCCGGAAAGGCCTGTGTTCCATCACCCTCCCAAGTGAGGTTTGTAGGCTGCCACGAAATCCCGCTCTCCTGGATGGCGTCTGTTTTCCCATTGATTTCGTTATTTACTAGTACTTCCGCTTGAACCCAGGTACTCTTAAACGCTAAGCAAGTCCTGTACTAATGAACCTACGCCCCTGTTCCCAGATTTCCCTCTTTACACTACCCACCAGACTGCCCTGCCATGTACAAATTTTTAACTAATTCACCGATGGGGTTGGGGGAGGGACTGGACGGGACGGGACTACTGAAGCTAGATACAGTGACAAGAGAGTTGACTAATTGCTACTACTCCAGAGGCTATGGTGGGAGAATCAGCTAGAATGGTACCCTGCCTTCAAAAGATCATATAACAAACAAAAACATGTCCATGCCTGGGATTGCAGCACCCAAGGGAGAGTCCAGCAAAGGGCACCGCAATAAGTTCAAGACCAGCCTTGGACACATAGCAAGTGCCAGGCTAACCATAGCTGTATAGCAAGAGTCGATCTCAAAAAAAAGAAAAA
>NW_022196909.1:28003033-28008187 GCF_008632895.1 Mastomys coucha
AAAAAAAAAAAAAGAAAGAAAGCAAAGAAGAAAGGTTCCCTACCTATCCCAATAGCTGTATGGAGTTCATCTTTTTGTTATTTATTCTTTTGTTGTTTAAAACCAAGGGAATTGCTGGGCAGTGGTGGCGCATGCCTTTAATCCCAGCACTTGGGAGGCAGAGGCAGGTGAATTTCTGAGTTCAAGGCCAGCCTGGTCTACAGAGTGAGTCCCAGGACAGCCAGGGCTACACAGAGAAACCCTGTCTCGAAAAACCAAAAAAAAAAAAAAAAAAAAAAAAAATCATGGGAATCTGACCTGACCATAACACCAGTGTAAATACAGCAAACACAGGCAGATCCACGTGAGTTTAAGGCCAGCCTGGTGTACACAGTGAGTTCCAGGACAGGGAGAGAGGCCGGGAAGGGGGTGGCTCTGTGGAAAACCAAAGCAACCAAGAAGTAGCTGAAAAGGCATGGCCACATCTGCTCAGGTAGTGTCTGTTCAAGTCAGAGAACAGGTGCACGGGTGGGACCACACTTAACCCACCATTCAGCTGATGTTGTCAACTTTGAAGGACATCCAAATTCCTTTTTCTATTATATCATCATCATCATCATAATCATCATCATCATCATCATCTTTTTTTCTTTCTTCGAGACAAGGTTTCTCTGTGTAGCCCTGGCTGTCCAGGAACTCACTCTGTAGACCAGGCTGGCCTCGAACTCAGAAATCCGCCTGCCTTTGCCTCCCAAGTGCTGGGATTAAAGGCGTGCACCACCACTGCCCGGCTATCATCATCATTATCATCATCATCATTTTGCCTGCCTGTGTTTGTGTGGGTACACTCTGCAACTCTGCATAGCATGTGGAGTTCAAGGGGGATTAGTTTGAGGACTTAATTGTCTCCCCCCTTTAGAGTCCTAGATATCAAATCTAGGTCAGGATTTAGCCTTTCTTAGCCCTCTGAGCCACCTCAAGGATCCCGTTTCCCCAAGGAACTGCCCTGCCAGCAGCCATGCCAGTGTATACTCAGATCAGCCAGTCACTCAGGGCAACCACCTGACTCCTTATTTGAGTTCCACGCCTTTCTTCCAGAGATTGAACCTCCTCCCTTAGACGTAGGCTCACACTTGCAGAAAGTGGTGTCTTTCCCACTGATGGCTCGATATTTAGTAAAGTTACCATGACACGGAACATATAATTGCATTAGGATTATATATTTTTAAATCAATGGATTACCTGTAACAGCCACAAAAAAATAAATCATGCTCAGAGAGTGGGGATGCTCTGTGAAATACTTGTGAACCCACACACTACACTTGGTGGCTTCGGGGGGGACGTGGAAGCACACACTAGTCTCAAAATTAGTTACAAAAATTAATGCAAAGCTCATCTTGGCAGATGAGTAGTTCATGAAAGAGCTACACTGACACCCTGTATCAAGCCACTGGGATAGAACGAGAGTGCACATAGGCTCAGAGTTAGGGGGTCTATGCCCATTACAATCTGTTCCAGTGCCTACATCTTGAAGATTTGACAGGCTCGGTTCAAAACTTAGATAACACTGGACTTTTAATGGGATAGATCACAAATTAATAGAAGGTACAGAGGCCAAAGGTTTCAGAGGCCAGAAAGAGGGCTCAGTGCTTAGGAGCACACGTTGTTCCTGTACTAGCAGACAGGTGTGCACAGATTTAGTTTTATGGGTCTGAGTGCTTTACTGCATATAAACCTGCATGTCAGAAGAGGGCATTAGATCCCACTGTCATGAGCGCTGGGTGCTGGGGATTGAACTCAGAATCTCTGGAAGTGAGCCGGTGAACCAGTAAACCCCCGAGCCATCTCTCCAGCCCTGCACATGCCCATATTTAAAAAATCACCTGGGAGGCAGAGGCAGGTGGATCGGAGTTCAACGCCAGCCTGGTCTACAAAGCAAGCTCGCGAACAGTCAGGGATACACGGAGAAACTATCTCAGAAAACAAACAAAAAAGAATTGCGGTTTTTGCTAGGTGAATCATGATAGCTCACACCTTTAATTCCATGATTTGAGAAGCAGGCAGATCTCCAAGTTTGAGACCTCAACCTGCTCTATGTTAGCAAGTTCCAGGACAGCCACAGCCACAGTGTGACCTTGTCTCAACACACCCATTCCCCACCCCCCAGAAAAGAATGACAGCTTTTTTTGGGGGGGAAGGGGCGGGGGAATGTTAGAGTGGGAAGAGAGAGGTAATCCCATAATTGGCTCAGGTGTTTACTTTCAACATTCAGGGGGTTAGAGAGTTGCAAATTAGAGTGCATCCTTTGCTACATAATGAATCCAGGGGCTAAGCAAGGTTAAATGAGACCTTGTCTCTAAAGAACCCATATATAATATACAGTATATATTATGTACTGCTTTGTTTTGGAGACATGAGGCTGGCTCTGAACTCAAACAAGATGCTAGCCTCGTCATCTTGAGAGCCAAGGATAATGTTGTCTTACCCAAGATCAGTGTCCTTGGAAGGGCCCACACCCCACTGATGCCATTATTAGATTGAGTGTCCCTGACTTGTAGCTGGTGTAATTATGTCATTGGAGAATTATGGCTGTCCATAATAAAACTAAGTACAAGTGAACAAATGTATACATACTATACACTATATATTATATACTATATGTTATATACTGTATATTATGTATTATATATTATAAATTATTACATATTACATATCATGTTATATATATTATTGAGCCTATATCATGAAACACCTCCTATAGCAGGTCTAGAAATGCTATGCTATATGGTAGGGTTCCAAAAGCTTATTATCCAGCTAATACTCTTTAAAGATATGGCTTCCTGCTCTGGGACATGAGTTTGGGTCCCTGCATCTACTGCACACTGCTGACAACCTTCTGCCTGTTACTCAGTTGTAGGGAATCTGACCCCTCCCCCATCTTTCTGGCTTCCGGGCATCCAAACACACTCACACATACACATACACACTGAAAATAAAAAGAATAGTAATTAATATATGTTAAAATAAAATAAAAAGCACTTGCCCGGCAGTGGTGGCGCACGCCTTTAATCCCAGCACTTGGGAGGCAGAGGCAGGCAGGTTTCTGAGTTCAAGGCCAGCCTGGTCTACAGAGAATCCATGAGGAGCCTACTAATACCCTTTATTAAAAAAAAAAAAAAAAAGCCAGGTGTGGTGGTACACGCCTTTAATCCCAGCACTTGGATTTCTGAGTTTGAGGCCACCCTGGTCTACAGAGTGAGTTCCAGGACAGCCAGGGCTACACAGAGAAACCCTGTCTCAAAAAACAAAACAAAACAAACAAACAAAAAGTCCTTTGACAGCTGCATGGTAGTGGCGCATACTTTTAATCCCAGCACTTGGGAAGCAGAGACAGGCGGATCTCTGGAGTTCTAGGCCAGCCTGGTCTACAGAGTAAGGTCCAGAGCAGTTAGAGATAGATATACAGAGAAACCCTAGCTTCCTGAGGGGTAGAGGTTGGAAAAGCTCTTTGACATTTCTTTTAAAGATTTACTTATTTATTTATTATATGTAAGTACACTATATTCCTGTCTTCAAACACACCAGAAGAGGGCGTCAGATCTCATTACACATGGTCGTGAGCCACCATGTGGTTGCTGGGATTTGAACTCAGGACCTTCGGAAGAACAGTCAGAGCTCTTAACCTCTGAGCCATCTCTCCAGGCTGCTCTTTTGACATTTTTACTCCACAAAACCCAGCTCGCGTGCTTGCTCCATTTCTGGAGCAGGAAGGGTGATTCAAACCTTTAGGATTTTGCAGTGCCAAGCCTTCAGGGATAGCTTGTAGGTGCCAAGGGCAAAGGGCTTGCCTCAACAAGAAAATAAACCTGGGCTACTTGGTCACGGGCCACCTTAAAAGATAGTAGGTAGAGAGAGTTGGAGTCTGGTTTGATGCCTGTGTCAGGGCCTGGGGTGGCGGAGAACATCCGCAAAGCCAGTAAGATCCCAAGCGGCCTGAGGCTCAGCCTCACAATTCTTTAACGGTGCAGGCTTGATGTAAAATTTTAAAAATTCCTATTTTTCTGTCAGAAACATCTTAGTAAAAAAAAACAAAAACAAAAACAATTTGAACAGTGTTTTGTGTATGTGCGTTGCTTGCACGTCGGATCTTTGCACCACATGGTGTGCCTGGTGCCTTGGAGAGATCAGTCATAGAGGTTGGGATTCCTCTGGAGCTAAACTGGGGATGGCGGCAGCCTGCCTTGTGGTGGCTTGGAACCCAAGTGCACTGTCAGAGCAGCAAGGAGTCCTGGCTCCAGTCCCATAAGGCCTTGAACATGGGCAATTTCTCCTCCTCCTTCACCTCCTGCTTTGTTTGAGACATGAGGCTGGCTCTGAACTCCCAACAAGATGCTAGCCTCATCATGTTGAGAGCCGGGGATAATGTTGTCTTACCCAAGATCAATATGTCCTTGGAAGGGCCCACACGCCACTGACGCCATTATTAAATTGAGTGTCCCTGACTTGTAGCTGATGTAATTATGTCATTGGAGAATTATGGCTGTCCATAATTAATAAAGCTAAGTACAAGTGAACAATGTAATGAGCAATTACAACTCCATAGTCTATGTCCATGCTGAGCAGCGGTGGCACACGCCTTTAATCCCAGCACTTGGGAGGCAGAGGCAGGCGGATCTCAAAGTTTGAGTCCAGCCTGGTCTACAGAGTGAGTTCCAGACCGTCAGGGCTACACAGAGAAACCCTGTCTCAAAAAACCAAAAAACAAACAAACAAACAAACAAAAAAAAAGAGAACAGGAATTGAACTCAGGACCTTGGAATCGCTGTCAGTGCTCTTAACTGCTGAGCCCCACAAACTAGCCACTGAAGTGAAGCATTCATGTGACATTTTAATGTCACATGATAATTCTGGATGAAAAAGAGTCAACAAAAACAACCATCTGGGGGAGGGGGAGGGCTAGATAAAATAAAGGTAATTAAAATTGAAAGAGCAGCCATGTGGTAGGAACATAGGCCTTTAGCCACAGGATGTGGGAGGCAGAAGCAGGTGGGATTTAAGGCCAGCCTGATCTACAGACCAAGTTTCTACCAACCAGGTCTACCCAGAAAAACCTCATCTTGAAAAAGACAGGCCGGGCGGTGGTGGCGCACGCCTTTAATCCCAGCACTTGGGAGG
>NW_022196909.1:28008397-28015608 GCF_008632895.1 Mastomys coucha
TCAAGGCCAGCCTAGTCTACAGAGTGAGTTCCAGGACAGCCAGGGCTATACAGAGAAACCCTGTCTCAGGGGAAAAAAAGATAATAATAATAATAATAATAATAATAATAATAATAATAATAATAATAATAATAATAGGGCTGGTGAGATGGCTCAGAGGGGAAGAGCACCGACTGCTCTTCGGAAGGTCATGAGTTCAAGTCCCAGCAACCACATGGTGGCTCACAACCACCCGTAGTGAGATCTGATGCCCTCTTCTGGTGTGTCTGAAGACAGCTACAGTGTACTTACATATAATAAATAAATAAATCTTTAAAAAAATAATAAAGTTAATAATAATAATAATAATAATAATAATGGCTGCGGTGACGCACGCCTTTAATCTCAGCACTTGGGAGGCAGAGGCAGGGGGATTTCTGAGTTTGAGGCCAGACTGGTCTACAGAGTCAGTTCCAGGACAGCCAGGACTACACAGAGAAACCCTGTCTCGAAAAACCAACCAATCAATAATAATAATAATAATAATAATAGGACAAGGTGAAAGTGTATCTAATGAGGCGTATGTTCTCTGTGTCACCCAGGGTGGTTTTGAAGTCATGAGCTTAAATGGTTCTGCCACCAATCCTCTAGGGTACTAAGATTACAATCATGTCACCCTGCGGGCATGAAAACAATTCAAAAGAAGGGCAAAAGATCATCACAGCCCAGGATAAGAAACGACGCCATAACTGTCATGTTACCGAAATGTGAAACAAAATTATAGTGAAAGCAGTGCACGGGGGTGGGGGGGGGAGGGAGGGGGAACCCCGAGACAGCTGTTCAGGAAGTACTGAGGCCTGGGCAAAGCTGGGAGCCTCAAAACTGAGAATCCTATCAGCCAAGGTTTGAGCCACCTCAGCAGGTGCAACAGACTCACCCCAAGGCTGTCCTCTGACCTCCTCTTAGGAACTCCGATGCTAAGAACCTGCTATGGTGTATCTTCTTATCTGTCTCTTTCTTTCTTTCTTTCTTTCTTTCTTTCTTTCTTTCTTTCTTTCTTTCTTTCTTTCTTTCTTTCTTTCTTTCGAGACAGGGTTTCTCTGTGTAGCCTTGGCTGTCCTGGAACTCACTCTGTAGACCAGGCTGACCTCAAACTCAGAAATCTACCTGCCTCTGCCTCCTAAGTGCTGGGATTAAAGGCGTGCACCACCACCGCCCGGCTATCAGTCTCTCTTTCATCCCCTGATCTCTATAAAAGGGCTATGATGCTCGGCATGCTATGACCTCTCTCTTACCCACACACGAGACTTGTTGATAAGACGGTAAGAACCTGCTATGGTCTGTCTGTCTCTCTTTCATCTTCTGACTTCCACAAAAGGACTGTGATGCTCAGAACATGCTATGACCTCTCTCTTACACACACAGACACACACACACACACACACACACACACACACACACACACACACACACACACACGACACTTGTTGATAAGACGGTACCGTGAAGATGGTACTGACTTTATCTAGCCTCTGAACCCTTCAGAGAGCTCTTCAGTATTTGGTTCTTTCAGTCCCGCCCCGCACTGGGAACCCTTCAGACAAATACTCTACCACTACAGAACTGAGCGCAGTTGTAGCAATTGGCAGGCTGCTTGCCTCACAGGCAAGGTTCCAGCCACCGCGAACCCGCCTTGGTATCTGCCTATAATCCCAGTAAAACAGAGGTGGAGGCAGGAAGTGGAAGAGGTCAAGGTCAGCCTCAGCTGCTCTGCAAGTCTGAGGCCAGCCTGGGCTACGACACCCTGCCTGAGAGAGTAACCCTTAGCATCTAGCCCATAGAAACCTCATTGTGCTTGCTTCCCACTCTCCCACGTCTGCGTCCAGTTTTGTGTGGCAAGCCAAGTTATATGAAGTTATTAGAAGTTATATGGTTAGCTAGTAATGAAGACAGTCTTCACGTATGGGTTGGTTTTTTGTTTTGTTTTGTTTTGTTTTTGGCGGGTGGGGGTGGGGGTGAGGGGTGAACGGGAACATATCTATTTTTCTTTCTTCATTTCTTTCTGAGGCAGGCTCTCCTATAGTCCAGGCTAGCTTTCTACATAGCCAGAGATGACTTTGAACTCCTGACTTCACTTCCCAAGAGCTGAGATCACTCCAGCATCCTTGGCTTGATCACTGGGGTTTGTTGTTGTTCACAACAACAACAGGGTTTCTCTGGGTAGCCCTGCCTGTCCTGGAACTCACTCTGTAGCCCAGGCTGGCCTCCAACTCAGAGATCGGCCTGCCTCTGCCTCCCAAGTGCTGGGATAAAAGGTGTGCGCCACCACCACCACCAGGCATTATTTTGTTTTAAATAAAGAGACATGGTTTCTCTGTGTAGCCCTGGTTATCCTAGAACTCTTCCTGTAGATCAGGCTAGTCTTAAACTCAAAGATCCACCTGCCTCTACCTCAGAAGTACTGGGACTAACGGTATGCACCAGCACACCCAGCTAGGATGATTATTAACGAAGCAGAAGCCGGGCAGTGGTGGCGTACACCTTTAATCCCAGCATTGGGAGGAAGAGGCAGGAGGATTTCTGAGTTCAGGGTGAGCCTGGTCTACAGAGTGAGTTCTAGGACAGCCAGGGCTACACAGAGAAACCCTGTCTCAGAAAACAAAACAAGCAAACAAGCATAGCAGAAAAACTGCTCAATAAAATAAAACATAATTTAAAACAAATTCTTGGGGCTGGAGAGTTGACTCAGTGGTTAAGAGCACTGACTGCTCTTCTAGAGGTCCTGAGTTCAATTCCCAGCAACCACACAGTGGCTCATAACCATCTGTCATGGGATCCGATGCCCTCTTCTGAGGTGTCTGAAGAGAGCAATAGTATATTCATATACATAATATAAATAAATCCTTAAAAAAAATCTTAAGTATGGCTCAGTGGTTCAGAGCACCTGCTACATGTGCTAAGGACCTGGGTTTCATATTCAGTACCCACATGGTGGCTCCTGGCTTCCTGCATCTAAAGCCTTTAGATTTCTGTAGGCACCATAAAGTGTACTTATCTACATACAAACCCTCACATAGAGAAAAATTAGCAACTCTTTTGACATCCCTGACACCTGGTACACAAATCTTTCGATCTATAGATGCAAATTAAGAAGGAATGTACACACATCCACAGGAATTCCTGCTGCATGCAACCTATGTCACGCCATCCAACATTCCATGGCTTGGATCAGCTAGAGCCATCCACTGTCCTGTCCCCCATTTCCTCCTGCTCTTGACTCCACTTTTGCTCTTTCACAAAATACTTGAATGAAAATTAAGTTTGCATATGAAGTATGAAATAAAAACAAGCTGTAGAGTGTCACCATGAGGAGAATTCTGCTTCCTGTGGAAATAAACGCTCATTCACAGAGGCTCGGACAGGGGACATTCTACTGCACAGACACACAGGGTGAGCACTGGCTGCTTTCCAAGAGTGGAGTTATGCCGTGTGTTGGATGTGTTCATGTGTGTATGCAGGCGTGCATACATGATGGGCAAAGGTCATGTTAACCAAAGCCGTTCCTCTGGGGACCTTGGGTTTTGTTTGTTTGTTTGTTTTTTGGTTTGGTTTTTCTAGATAGGGTTTCTCTGTATAGCCCTGGCTGTCACTCTGTAGACCAGGCTGGCCTCAAACTCAGAAATCGCCTGCCTCTACCTCTCAAGTGCTGGGAATAAAGGCGTGCACCACGACCGCCCGGCCATTTTTTTTTAAGATTTATATATTATATATAAGTACATTGTAGCTGTCCCATTACAAATGGTTGTGAGCCACTGTGTGGTTGCTAGGAATTGAACTCAGGACCTCTGGAAGAGGAGTCAGTGCTCTTAACCGCTGAGCCATCTCTCCAGCCCCTAAACTTTTTTTTAAATGTGTGTGTGTGTGTGTGTGTGTGTTTGTGTGCACTAGCTTGTAAATTTCACATCATGTACCCAAATCCCATTTATCTCTGCTTCCCCTCATAACCCTTCCAACCCTCTTCTCCCACCCCCACAACCCCCAGTAAATAAAAAATTAGCCTCATAGCTGGACAGTGGTGGTGCATGCCTTTAATCCCAGCACTTGGGAGGCAGAAGCAGGTGGATTTCTGAGTTACCACCAGAAGGTGTGCGCCACCACTGCCCGGTGAGACCTTGTTTTTTGAAACAGGGTCTTTTGATGAACCAGGATCTCACCCATTTGGCTACATGGCTAGCCAGCAAGTCATTGAGGTTCAGCTCTCTACCTCTCGTGAGCTGGGATCAGGGCACAAGAGTGTGTGCTCAGCTCTGCATGAATACTGGGAATCCACTGGGTAGAACAGGTCCCTCTCTGTCTCTTGATTACTACACAGCCAAGGCTGGCCTCAAACATGAGGCAAGCTAAAATTTTCTATCTTAAAAACATCTTGGAGCCGGGCGGTGGTGGCCCATGCCACCACTACAAAGTGAGTTCCAGAACAGCCAGGGCTACATAGAGAAACCCTGTCTTGAAAAACCCAAAAAAAAAAAAAAAAAGAAAGAAAGAAAGAAAGAAAGAAAAACTTCTCTGGGCTGGTGAGATGATTCAGCATCCAAGAACACTGACTGCTCTTCTGAAGGTCCTGAGTTCAAATCCCAGCAACCACACGGTGGTTCAAAACCATCTGTGATAAGATCTGACACCCTCTTCTGGTGTGTCTGAAGACAGCTACAATGCACTTATAAATAAATCTTTGGGCCAGAGTGAGTGGGGCTGACTCCTGGGAGTGAGCAGAGGTCCTGAATTCAAAAGTCCTAGCAATCACATGATGGCTCAGAACCATCAGTACAGCTACAGTGTACTCATATACATAAAATCTTTAAACAAGCAAACAAAAACAAATATAAGACTGACAGAGATGGCTCTGAACCAGAGGGCTATTTACAATGTAAGCCAGAAAGCTATTGCTAAGCCTGAAAAAGCAGAACATTTTAACATTTTTCGAATTATCCTGTTAGCTTTTTCTTACTGTGATTAAAAAAAAAAAAGAAAAGAAAAGAAAAGCGGGGCTGACGAGATAGCTCAGCGGGTAAGAGCACTGACTACTGTTCAGAAGATCCTGAGTTCAAATCCCAGCAACCACATGGTGGCTCACAATCACCCGTAATGAGATCTGACGCCCTCTTCTGGTGCGTCTGAAGACAGCTACAGTGTATTATGCCGGAGCGAGGGGGGCTGGAGTGAGTGGGGCAGTCCAGAGTTCAATTCCCAGCAGCCACATGATGGCTCATGGCCATCTGTACAGCTACAGTGTACTCATACACATAAAGTAAATAATAATAATAATGATAATAATAATAATAATAATCAAACCATTTTAGGGGAAGATAGGGTTTATTTGGCTTGCACGGTCCAATCGCAACCCATTATACAAGGAAGTCAGAGCAGGAGGAACACCACTTACTGGTCTGACTGACCTGTTATCCAGACTCCTGGTTGGCTCCCCATGCCAAACATTGTCTGGTGAAGCAATGCCAAAGGGGCATGGCCTACTCCAGCACTTTAAGAACTGGTGGCAGGAGGATGAGAAATTCAAGGCCCGTCTTAGCTACATAGTAAGTTTGAGGCCAGCCTGGACTACATTAGCCCTTGTCTCAAAACACCAAATAATAAGTCCTTGAAATGTGTCACTGGTAGGCCAGCTTGCACATCTCGGTGCAAATGTGGAGGTCAGATTTCTCTCCCAGAGAGAACACTCACACATGCTGTCAGACCGGGAGGCAGGCACCTTTGCATGCTGAGCTGCCTCCTTGGCCCCCAGGACAACTTTCTAAGACCGTGCTAATAGTTTATCATCGAGAGAGTGGTCCCTGCTACTTGCTACAAATGAACTCCCCTTTATTAAAGATCTGAGCAGTAAAGACAGCATACAGTGTCCACAGAATATCACACCAGAAAACACAATGGCCAGAGGTACTAAAGGACCAGTTTAGAGATAATTTGGGCATCAAAAAGAGGCCTGGGGTATATAAATCATTGAAAAAAAAATGCTTACCATGCAAACAACCATGTCTTCAATCCCTCAAGCTAAATAATGCTAACAAGAGACTATGATCCATCAACGATAATAAAGTCCAGGAGTTCAGCCCAGCATCACAGTACAAGCATTTCACAAGTTAAGGAAGGAAAATCGGGAGATCAAGGTTGGGACTGAAGAGTTGGCTCGGTGGTTAAGAGCACCTCTGCTCTTTCAGAGGACCCAGGTTCAATTCCCAGTGCCTGCGGGGCACTTCACAACTGTGTGTAACTCCAGTTCCAGGGGATCTGACACCCTTAGACAAACATACATGCAGGCAAAACCCCAAAGCACAGAATAGATAGCTAAGAAATCCAAGATCCTCAGTAAGGACACAAGTCATTGTGGGCAGTGCCACCCACACGCTGGTCCTCCTGGGAAGTACAGGAAAGCAGATTGGAACTGGTTATCCCCCTAGCACTGGGAAAACAGAGGCAGGTGGATCCCTGCGAGTTCAAACCCAGCCTGATCTACAGAGTGAGTTTCAGGACAGCCAGAGCTACATACACAGAGAAACCCTGTCTCTGAAAACCAAAAAAATTCAGAAAAGTAGGCTGAGCGGGCTGTGAAGAGCGAGCCAGTGAGGGGCATTCCTCAGTGGCTTCTGCTTCCTTCCCTGCCTCCAGGTTCCCGCCTGGAATTCCTTCCTTGACTTCTGATGATGGACTCTACCCTGTAAGCCAAATAAACCTCCCCTGAAAAGATATCCTTCTTGGCTATACGGTAAGGGGACAGCCTGGGATATGAGACCCTTTCTCAAAGAAGATCAGAGGCAGAAGGGAGCAGTTGGGCATGGGAGGAGGGCAAGCAGATGCCCTCTTGAATACCTTCTATTAGTCGCTAACAAACTGAAGCTTCATGTATCACACTTCTAGGCCTATATACACATTTTTACTATTTCATCATTTCTTTTCATTGCTTTCTCTTGTTTTTTGTTTTTGTTTGAGATAGAGTCTTTCTATGTGTAGCTTTGGCTGTCCTGGAACTCATTATGTAGACCAGGTATGCCTTGAATTTCAGAAATCTGCCTGCCTCTGCCCTCTGCCTTCCCAAGTGCTAGGACTAAAGAAAACTCATGCTACCATACCCACCCAACCTATTCATTTGCAGTGAAAAATGACCATGTGCTAGTGGCTTTTTTGTGACTAAATCTTGATATAATGTTATATATATATAT
>NW_022196909.1:28015618-28020291 GCF_008632895.1 Mastomys coucha
ATATATATATACATACATATATCAAACAAATGACAAATTGATAGCAGATTGAATACTGAAATCCTCAAAGCATCAGATAAAGGCTTCCGATACAGCTGTGATCAAACCGGTGGAGAAGCGGCTCGCAGACCTTGTCAGTGCAATAGAAGATAGAAGGAGGAGACAGCAAAGAGCGCTGGCTTTGTTATTTTGAATAATCATGTACATAGATGGCAAGCTGCTGAACCCAAGAGGGGAAGAGGCTTGAGAAGGACAACCAATCTGTGGTCCGTGCTGTATTAACCAGCCACCAGTTAGACGGTGGATATGGAAGTAGTCCACACAATTATCCCAGTACTCAGGGGAATAAAGATAGATCTGTGTTAGTTGTAAGCCCACCTCGTCCAAACAATGTGATCTTTGTCTCCAAAAACATTTAAAAGTTTAAACAACTTTATCTCCCCAGACCCTTCCCTAATTTTGGTATTTTTAGAAATGGTCATGCTATAACCAGGTTGGCCTCAAATTCACAGCAACCCTGAATCACTCATGAGCCTGACATGCGCGTTGAGAAGTCAATAGAGGTCTCTATTGGTTGGTTCTTTCCTTCCACTATGCAGGTCCCAGGCCTTAAGCTCAGGTTATCAGACTTGGGGACACAGTGCTCTTCGCCCTGAGCCATCTTGGTGGCCCTTATTTCAATGTTTAAAAAAAAAGGATTTATTCTTATGTATGTGCCATCCGCATGGGTTCCTATGCACCGCATGCACGCAGGGGTGCTCAGAACTTCACTGTTCTGGAACAGGAAGTCTCAAAGCAGTCCCGAGCTACCTAATGCAGAACAACTAGAGATTATGGTAAGCCTGAGCTTTCGAACACACAACCTGAGCTACAGATCTCAAGATGGAAAACTCAGGTTTGGGTTAAGTCTGAGGAAGCGGCAGGTAAGGACAGAGAACATGCTTAGCTTGGGGGAACCCCTAGATTCAATCCCCAGCACCAATCTACCACAAGACACCATCTACAAATTCTTAGGGGCGTGGGCTGATGCTGCGCCAAGCGCTGGAGATCCTCCCTGCCCTGGGCTGCGCTCACCTGTACCTGTGAGGTGGCCTCTGGTTTCTTTTTGAGCACCTCGCATTTCCTCTTCTTACAGATCTGGTGGCTGTTCTTTCTGTTCTTGCAGTAGGTGCATTCCCCACAGTTGACCTTCTGCTGGCAAGGCTCGCAGATCCCACATGCCTTGCGCTTCCTCCTCTCCACTGGCGGCTTCGGCGGCTTCGGTGGCGTAGATTTACATGGGAGAGAAGAGGTATTGGCCTGTGTAACCGGCACAGGCATAGTTGTGGCTTTGACATCGGCTGAGCTGGTAGTCAAGCTGATCGGAGAAATCGCTCCTTCCAGTTTACTGGGAGCAGTCTGAGAGCACTGGGTAAGATCTAATGGGGCATGCTGGAGTTCATTCTCGGGGGTGATTGTAAACCCTTGGGTGATTGCTGGGAAAGGATTGGCACTGAACTGCTTCTCAGCTTGTATACCGTTTGTAGCTATTACCAGAGGTATTGAACTTGACTCAGAGTGTGGTGGGGGTTGAGGAGTGTGTCCTGAGTCCAAAGGTAAAATCGGGGTAGCACCTTGGATTTCAAGCCCACGGGAGGCAGAGCCGTGGGGCTCAAGCCCTGAAGGAGGACTAGTGTAGGTAGCAACTGGGTTTGGAGGTTTAGTGAGGAAGATTGGCAGGTCCGGGATAGCATCCGTCTCCGTACCCACAGTGTCTTGTTGGTTTAGCATAGTCATAGCACCAAGATCCTCTGGTGAGTCTGAGCCCTTGCCCAGGGCCTCACCATGAACTAAGTTAGCACCAGGAAATCCCCACTGAAGTGGGAGAGTACTAAAGGCCTGTCCGAGGACAGAGGTGGCATCCAGAACTTGATTTGGGTGGCTTCCCCCTTGTTCTGGGGTCGTTTGAAGGGTTTCTTCTTGGGGCTTGGTATCAAGGACATCTGGCTGTGACCCTGCCAAGATGAATCTTATCAGAGCTGTGGGATACGCAGACTCATCAAGAGACATGCAGGTTTTAAGGTCCAATTCAGGAATGATCCTAAAGCCGGAGTCGGGAAAGCCGTTCTGGTCACTTCCCGTCGGATTCGGAGAAGAATCGGACAGCTTGATAGACTCCACCTGTGAGCTCAAGTCTGCTAACTGACTGCTAGTGTTTTTCTGAGCGATAACTTCGGAAGTTGATCTTTGGGGCGACAGAGCACACTCCTGAGGGGAAGTGCTCACGTTATGGAATGTCTGATGAGAGAGTAGTTCTTCACAGTGTGTCCCTTCCAGTGGCCAAGCAACCCCCGCTTCAAGGTTCCCATATGCGGAAATACAGCTTTGGGAATCTTCTATCCTTTGAGCGCAAGACTGCGTCATCTCTTGGCTTTCGCCTTCAACTAAACACGCGCTCTGTTCACCAGTTAGGTTCTCTGCATCTGAGGACATGACAGCATCTTGGCTGGGGACTGGATCATTTTCCGAGCCATCCTGGATATTATGTATACACTGCTTCTTTGAAGGTGGCACTTTCTTAGGTTTGGGTGTGACTACCGGGCGCTGGGAGAGGCGCCAGCTAAGAGAGGTTCTTCGAAGAGCCATCGTAAACCCATTGCAAGTTAAGGACTCTGGGTTCTGAAAAAGAACTTGATTTCGATCCTGATTCATTCGGGCAGCCCCAGCCCTAGTCATAAGGCTCAGCGCCGGTGTGGGGGTTTTGTCTTCCGTTTCCTTCTTACCATCTCTTCTTTTAATTAATTGCTTCAATTTTGCGGGGTTCATTGCCTTCCCTGATGCCCCATGTTTGGCAGCCTGCTTTGATGTCTTCTTCTTCTTCTTCTGGCTGGTTTTCTTTTTCGGTAGCTTTGTTTTGATTGCTTTGGAAGGCTTTGTTGGGCGGGACCGAGACATGGCTGCAGACTAGGAAAAGATGCAAGGATGCGGGGCACAGTGTCATTGGTCCTTTGCAAAGTCTTCCTTTTGAGGAGAATCTGAAGGTGTTGCCAAGCCTGGTCACGTGAGGTCTGGGTCTAAAATAACAACAGCAATTACTATTATTAGTCCTTTGTACTCTACTAGAAAGATATTTGCTAATAAATTAATAACTGGACAACTGAGAATATTTACTACCCAAGGGGGGGAGGAAATGCAGATAATATTTAGCTTGGTAGAGTGGCTCAAATTTTTATTCCCAGCATTTGGGAGACTGAGTTAGTTGCATGAGTTACAACATCCCCCAGATATTTAGGTAGAGGTAGGATAATCAGGAGTTTGAGGCCATCCACAGCTGCATTGTGAATCTGAGGTCAGTCTGGGCTACACAAGATCTTGCCTCAAATAAAAGGGAACCTAGACCCTTGGCTCAAAACGAAGGCCATTGCCTGCTCTTCCATAGACCTGGGCTCAATTCCCAGCACACACATGGCAGCTCACAACTGTAACTTCAGTCCCAGACCATCTGCTGTCGTCTTCTTACCTCTCTAGGCACCAGGTATGCACACTTGGCGCACAGACAACCACACAGGCAAACACCCATACACAGAAACACCAATTTTAGCACGGTGGTGATGGCACACTCCTTTGATTCCAGCGCTTGGGAGGCAGAGGCAGGTGGATCTCTGAATTCAAGGCCAGCCTTGGTCTACAGAGTTCCAGGACAACCAGGGCTACACAGAGAAACCCTGGCTCAGAGAAAAAATCTTCAATTTAAAAAAGAAAACATAGAGCGTCTAGTGAACTTTTCAATGTTGCAGGCATCTTGCAGGCAACCTGTGCCTCTGTCCACCTAGGGGGCGCTGAAACTCCAGCGCTAGAGGTTTATACACTTCCACAGGCTAAGGACACTGGTATTCACATACTCACATCCCTAGATACAGTTCCAGAACTATCTTCAGAAAGTCAAGAATTATTTTAAATAACTGTTTCCATTAAATAACATCCATTTCAATCTCTAAGTGGTACAATGTCAAGGTATTTTTTTTTTAATCTATCATGATGGTAGAACTAAAAATATTTAGAAACATATAATATAGGTTCTGGAAAGAAAAGTTCATGTATGTGAGCCTGTAATCTGGATAAGCCAGAGAGGGTCCTGGGATCTGCTTTTAAAAGTAGTTTACAAATTGATTTGTCAATTCTGCTTTTTAGCTGAAGTGCTTTAGAAACTTAAAGTGTAATTAAATCACTGCTCATGACTTAGCATCCAATCCATAGATGTGGTAAAGGAAACAGAAACGCCAAAGAAATGAGAAAATGAAGGGGGATTCGAAGAGATTATTTCACAACTGAACAGTTTCTCCCCCCTTCTTAAAAGGAGGTCTTGAAAGAGGTTGGTGACCCCTAAAATCCCATCTATAGGAAAGAAAGTGACTAAAACAGACAGGCAAGCTACAGAGAAAATCAGAAGAAACCTTGGGCCCCCTTGAACAAATATCACTATGCAGGCGCAGATGCAATGTAACCTTTTGTGATAAACTAAGGTGTCTCCCAGGGATAGATTCTTTTTGAAAACTGTGGGGGAGAAAAAAAAAGATACAATGTAGCTCGTATTAAATAGCTCTATGATAATATGGATTATCAAAGGTGCCCTAAAGTTAATTTTTAATTTTATAAACATTGAGCCAGGTGTGGTGGCCCAAGGTTTTTTTTTT
>NW_022196909.1:28020428-28029139 GCF_008632895.1 Mastomys coucha
ACCAGGCTGGCCTCAAACTCAGAAATCCGCCTGCCTCTGCCTCCCAAGTGCTGGGATTAACGGCATGCCCCACCACTGTCCGGCTCCATAAGGTCTTAAAATTTTGCTTTGCAATTATGAAAAATCATCAGGATAGCAAGGACAGCAAAGTAAAGTTTCGGGAAGCCAAGGCTGTAAACCTTCATTTGATTGGTAGAGCACACACAACTCCTATCAGCTGTCCTCTGACCTCCAAACACCAGCAATGCACACACAAACAGGACACACGCAACGCATGCACAGTACACACTCAGTACACTCGTATGTGGTTTGTGCACACTAAGTAACGTAATTAAAAATTTAAAAATGGGGGCTGGAGAGATGGCTCAGTGGGTAAGAGCACTGACTGCTCTTCCAGAGGTCCTGAGTTCAATTCCCAGCAACCACATGGTGGCCCACAACCATCTGTAATGGGATCCAATGGCCTCAACTGGTGTGTCTGAAGACAGCTACAGTGTACTAATAAACATAAGACAAATAAATAAATCTTTAAAAAAAATTTAAAAACCAAAGTATTCAAATAAGGGGGGCAGTGATGGAGCTTGCCTTTAATCCCAGCACTTAGGAGGCAGAGGCAGAGGGATTTTGGAGTTCCATGCCAGCCAGGTCTACAGAGTGAGTTCCACTACAGCCAAGGCTACACAGAGAAACCCTGTCTTGAAAAAAAAAGTATTCAAATAAAAAAAAATAAAAGTATTAATTCACTTTACCTAAAAAATGAAAGGCTAACTTCCTAAAAATGCCAGTAGGCCATAAATTACAGTATTGACAGCACCATCCAGGAATTTCCTCTCCCTCGCCGTTCGTCTCTCCTCTTCCAGTACCTCTGGAAGTCCCCTGAGCAGCACTTACATAAGTAATCATTGAGCCCACGCGTCAATTCGAACTAACGCTGCAATCCCTTCCTGCTCCCGCTCAAAAGTGTCATTTGCATGCCTAAAGGTACTTGCAAACCGATTTCATTCCCAGAACAGAACTTAAAGGCTTTCCCCAGGACCAAAAAACAAACAACAAAACAAGACAAAAAAAAAAAAAGACAAAACTATTAAGACTTAAAAGCATTTTCCGAAAAACGTTGCCAACGTGCTGAATTTCCCCACAACTAAGTTCTACACAGAAAGGAAGGGGGCGGGGGCAGACAGCCACCCTGGCCGTTCCTGGACAGTTCAGCCGCTCAGGAAGTGTGAAAGCCTGGGGCGCTCTAAGAGGCCGCTCAGGGAAATGCAGCAGAAAGCTGCCTCCTTCCATATGTAAAACACCCCTGGCACCCCCGGGGGTGGGGTGTGGGGGGGATGCAAATAGAACCAAAATGGAAGAGGACAGGGAAAAATGGAGGGTAAAAGGCTCTTCCAAAAGCCAGACGGGGTGAGGAAGAACTGTAAAAGGCCCGGGAACAGTATCTTATTATATGTCCTAAGAGGTGAAAAGATAGAAATCCAAATGACTGAGCAAAGCCAAGAATTCACAAGAATAATGTAAGGAGTTAAAGGCAACAGAAGAGAGCCAAGGTCGGGTAGGGGAAAGAGAATCAAATGACCTACAGGTTTTGGTTTTTTGTTTGTTTGGTTGTTTTTTTTGTTTTTTGTTTTTTGGTTTTTTTTTTGGTTTTTTTTTAAATTAAGGACAAGGAGGGGGAAAGAAATGAAGGAGACAGGAAGGATGTGTCCAGAAGGTGGGGGAGGGGAAGAAGCTAGATAAGGAAGAGACAAAGGGTGAGGAGGGTGTCTCCGACTTCAGACCCACCCCTTCTGCGGAAGCAGGACCAGAGTGCAAAAGTTAACTCATTAAAATGTGGAGTTCTACAGGGGTTTAGTCCAGCCTACTGAATACTCTATCCTACTATTCCAAATGTTTATTTTAAAAAAGGTCCCAATTCAAATCGCTTAATTGGGAAAATGAAGACAAGGGCTTTGCCCTATATAATCAACCAAGATCTGCAGTCCCAGCTGGGAACTCAGCCTGAGCGAGGCAGAAGCTTCACCGGGAGGACTAGAGGCAACAGGGAGAAAGCCAGCCACCAGAATACCAGGTGGAGGGTGCATATCTGTAATCCCAAATTCAGGAGGCTAAAGCTGGAGGAGTCATAAGTTCGAGACCAGCTTCTGCCAGTAAAGGTCAAGTCAGCGTGGAATAGACTTGACACCTTACCACACACGGATTCTTTAAAACAGACATCATTAAGCTCCACCGTAGCCATAAGTACCTAATGAACTATATACACTTGTATGTAACTAAGCATACTTCCCAAATTGTTTTTGCCTAAAGAAACCCATACCTGCGTTATGGCGCCCCCCTCCTCCAATCCATCCGGGATGAGCAAGCCGCTCCCCACCAAACCAACCCGGTGTGCTAGTCCTTTCCTCATCCCAAGGTCCGGAAAGTCGTTGCAAAGATTTTTTTTTCACTAACCTGTCTTTAAAGAGGGAAAATGAAGCTGATTTAAAGCCCCATGGGGGTCGAACCCTGGGGACTGAGGCCCACACAGGATGGTTGGTTCACTTGGAAAGAGCTGTAGGGGTTGTGGGGGAGGCTGGGAATCCTCCTCCTTGCTCCAGTATTAAGACTTTCTTAGAGACACATTAATTTTACTGGGTCAGAAACGGACCCAGTTCAGTTCCCCTAAGGGTAACTGGAGCCGGACAGGTCTTTCCCGACTCGGTCCAGTGAATTAATGGGCTAACCCTGGAGGTGAAGGAGAGAAAAGAGAAAGAGAAGTTGTTTTTTCCGTCTCACTCTGCAACCCTTGGCTGTCCTGAAACTCTCGGAGATCTGCCCTGGCCACTCCAGCGCTGGGATTATCTCTAAGGCGAGCACACCCCTCCGTGATAGAGGGAGAGTTGCTTCCTTACCCCGCGGAGTAGGCGGTGGTTACTTCAGCCCTGGCCCTGGCCGGGACCCGGAGCTCACGTGCAGCACGATCGGTCTCAGACACTCACTCTGCCGCTGGGCGCACACAGATGCCCTCAGTCCCCTCTCCAAGATCCCAGCCCCAGTCAGTGGCGCTCCAAAAACTTTCGCAGAACTCGCTGGCAACGCATCCTACTTTTCTTGCTTCTTCAACCTCCCAGTTCCCGGCCAGCCTTCCCCTGATCTCCTGGTCGCCTGCACCCCCAAAGCGGCGTCCCTGTAACCCCTTCCCCTAGGGTTCCTCCTCGGAGGATGGGGGTGATCTCAAACGCGGGAGACACTTGGGCACGCGACAGCTCGCGCTCCCCACTCCCAGCTGGCGAAAGCTCTCGCCTCCCTTCAGGCTGAGACGCGGGGACGTTCTCAAAAGTGGCTGGCTCTGAGAACCCCCGTCCAGGGACCTCCCGGAGGCCACACATGTGTTTCCCCTACAGGATCTCCAGTTGATCCCGAGTCTGGGAGTCCCCATGCGAACCGATCTGAGCCAGGGCTAAGCTTTCTGGGGAGCGCTGTAAGGTCCCCCGCCGGGAGCATTGTTAGCCACCCGCCACAAAATATCCGGAGCGGCCAAGGGGTAGGGGGTCGCGGCGCGGACGTGGCTCTCACGAGTCATCACCCAGCATCCCTGGATGCAGAGTTCCCAGTACGGTCGAGATCCGCCCCCCAACACCATCCCGCCACTAAGTAGCGCCCTCTTCCAACACCCCTGCTCTTTGCCGCCGCCCCAGCTCACCCTAAGCTGCCTCCAGATCCCAGGGCAGCGCGGGTCACTCCGGCTCCAAGCCTGCCACCAACCCTTGGACAAAGTTTCCAGCCGGTCTCCGTCCATGCAACTTTGGAGCCTGGGGCTGCAGCATGCGCCAAGGAGTGCGGGCGGGCCTAGGATGGGCACTTACCATCCGGCACGGTCAGGGCCCAAGCACCCGGGGTGGGGAGCTACTCCGCAAAGGTTCCCGTTGGAGAGGCAGGTAGAGGTGCATGGCCAGGGAGGGAGAGGGCGTCCAGAGGCGAGTTCAGACCCCGGGGTTGTACACACCAGTTGCAGGGTGCACAGTGTTCCACGAGCGGAGTGCGCCGGTACTCCCAGCCAGGTCAGCCCCCACCCCCACCCCCCCCTAGAGCAGCGGTGTCTCCCCAGTACAGACCTCAAGGAGTGTAGCTGGGGCTCAGTCTCTGCTGGACCCTGTACCGCTGAGCGAGAGGCAAAACGCGAGCTGGATTTTCCCTACTCGGAGCCGGAGTCCTCTCGACCCTTCTCCTGTCCACTCCTTCCTAGGTTTTCCCAAAATTCCGTCCGTACTCCCTCCCCTTTTTCTTAGGTCAAGTGAGTGATGGGAGGCTCTAGAGTAGCTCTAAAATGAGTATTTCCAGAAGCGAGACGGGTCATACAGGTGAGGGAGGCAACATCCAGGAGGCGTCAAACAAACTTCCAAACCAAAGAGAAACCAGATTAAGTTGTGACTTATCTCCTACGTCTTTATTTTTATTAGTCGTGGACCGCGGACTCATCAGGGGTCATAATCACTTTATAGGAAATGGAAATGCAGTAAGAGGGAAATTTCAGCAAAGAGACATGGGCTTGCTCCTAACTAGGCGCTAACTAGGCATATCCCAAGGCAAGATCTCTTCTTCCAGAAGTCTGCCCAGAGACAGGGAATCTAAACCTTTAACTATACCAAATTACTACTTCCCTTCCAGTGGAAGGGAGAAAACAGGCTTGTTTGTGGCTATACTTCCTCCCATTCCACACCTGAATGGCAGTATTATGAGCACATTATAAATGCCCCTAGATTGTTCATAGAAATTGTCCCAAACTGTCAACCCTACACACTAAATAAATCTTTTAAATTTATTCTTGACCAGGAACCAGCTATAACGGGTTTGTTTGTTTGTTTGTTTGTCTACCTGTTTGTTTTCCTTTTAAAACACTCTCTCTGTAGCCCAGGCTGCCCTCAAAAGCAGGAATCTTCCAGGCACAGCTTTTCCAGTGCTGGGATTATAAACTAACCCAATCAGAGGTCAGAAATGCAGTTCTAGCTGAGTTCTGCTCAGGGGTGAAGTTTGAGGCCTCAATTTAATCGTCACAATAGAAAAAAGGAAACCTGGCTCACTCATTCTTTCTTTTGTTCCCTCTTTCATTCCATTTCTCTTTTAGATGTCTGACCTTGAACTGATGGTTCTCTTTTTCCTGCCTATAAAGTACTAGAAATATTGACTTAAAGTTTTTAAACAGGCCGGGCAGTGGTAGAGCATGCCTTTAATCCCAGCACTTGGGAGGCAGAGGCAGGCGGATTTCAGAGTTCAAGGCCAGCCTGGTCTACAGAGTGAGTTCCAGGACAGCCAGGGCTACACAGAGAAACCCTGTCTCGAAAAACCAAAAAAAGAAAAAAAAAGTTTTAAACAGATAAAGCAAAATTCTCTGGCAAATCTTTCATTTCCAAGTGCGAAACAAGTCTTTTTCTTTTCTGTAAGGTTTTATTAATTATAAATTATATATATACATACATATGTGTATGTATATTTAATTGGACATGGGATCCCATTACAGATGGTTGTGAGCTACCATGTGGTTGCTGGGAATTGAACTCATTACCTTTGGAAGAACAGTCCATGCTCTAATCACCGAGCCATCTCTTCAGCCCCAACATCCAGTCTTAAAGGAAACTTTTTTAAAAGATTTTTTAAAAAATTTCTTTTTGCCGGGCGGGGTGGCACACGACTTTAATCCCAGCACTTGGGGGGCAGAGGCAGGCGGATTTCTGAGTTTGAGGCCAGCCTGGTCAACAGAGTGAGTTCCAGGACAGCCAGGGCTATACAGAGAAACCCTGTCTCAAAATAAACAAACAAACAAAAGAAAAAGGGGGGGGGATAAAGTTGGACCTTTGAAACTTATCAGATTATAAGTGCCTTTGGCTAAGCATAAAGATTTGGAACCCACATCAGGGTGTCAAGAACTGACTCCCACAATTTTTCATAAGTGGCATAAAAACAAATTTAAGACAACAGGAGACTACAAAAATTCACCGTAAGCCAGGGTTAATACCAGCAATTAATGAGGGCTAACAAGATGGCTCAGCAGGTAAGATCACTGACTGCTCTTCTGAAGGTCCTGAGTTCGGATCCCAGAAACCACATGGTGGCTCACAATCACCTGTAATGAGATCTGACGCCCTCCACTGGTGCATCTGAAGACAGCTACAGTGAATTGCTAGTGGGGGCAGAGGTCCTGAGTTCAACTCCCAGCAGCCACACACACACACACACACACACACACACACACTCACTCACATGATGGCTCACGGCCATCTCTACAGCTACAGTATACTCATACACATAAAATAAATAAAATAAATCTTTAAAAAAAAAATACCAGCACTTAACAAGGACAAAGCAGGACTGGTACTAAAAGCCATGTCTCCTAAAATTGAAATAAAAACAAGCAAGGAAGCCACTGCTCCATTTCCAGTAGGCTATGCTTTCGGAGCTGGGGATCTTCCTGATGTTTCATGGTCAAACAAAGGAAACTACGAACATATTTTTGTTTGTTGGGTTTTTTGTCTTGGTTTCTTTTTTTGTTTGTTTTTTCGAGACAGGGTTTATCTGTGTAGCCCTGGCTGTCCTGGAACTCACTCTGTAGACCAGGCTGGCCTTGAACTCAGAAATCCACCTGCCTCTGCCTCCCAAGTGCTGGGGTTAAAGGCATGCGCCACCACTGCCTGGCACTACCACCATATTTTTATTTCTCTACTCACACCACCTTAGCACTGAATAGTTCTGCATCCAGGTGTGTGATTTCCCCCAACCCACCAAGCAATTCACCACTGACCAACTGGATAATATACTATGTGGTCAGCCTTATCCTCCACTGACTGTCCTATGACCCCTTGAAGATACTCAAGTCTTCTATAAAATGGTATAGTATTCTGCACACTGACAAAGATACTCTCAGCTCATCCTGATGGGTATTTTTTTTTTTAAGTTTTGTTTTATGTATATGAGTACAAACGGGAAGAAGGCATTGGATCCCATTGCAGATGGTCATGAGATAACATGAGGTTTCTGGGAACTGAACTCAGGACGTCTGGAAGAGCAGCCAGTAGTAATGTTAACTGCTGAGCTGTCTCTCTAGTCCCATAGGAATTCTATTTTATTTTTGGTTTTGCCTCTGTGTATTCTGGCTGTTCTGGAAGTCAGTCTGTAGACTAGGCTTGGCCTGGAACTCAGAGATCTGCCTGCGCCTGCCACCTGAGTGCTGAGAACAAGGGCCTGGACCATCACTACCTGGCTTATTTTTACTTTTAAATGATGGAGTTAGCTTGGGTTTTCTAGGATGGCCTGCCTCTATAGGATACTTCTGTCCTAAGGCTTCAGAGAAACTTAGGTTAGAGAACCAGGTGATGTTTTCTATGTCTTCCCTGTCCTTCACTTAAGTTCTGAGATGGAGGTCTCACTATGCAGACTTAGCTGGCCTCTAATGCACTGTATAGATTGACCTGGAGAGTCAACCCTATGCCTAGGATCAAAGTGAGAAACTGAAGGCATGCACCAACATGTCTGCCACGTATATTAATTACTGTTCTTACGAGGCTTTAATACCACCCCTAGCCATTATCACAGGTGTAGTAAAAGTCAAACTCAGGTAGCTCCTAATCACACTTCCAAGGAACATATGCCAAGCTCACTCTCAAAACTTGTTACAGACATTGTCTGCCATGACCAAACTATATCCCTATCCCAGTTCATAAGTTTTTGTTTTGTTGGGGGGTCGGGGGGGAGGGTTGTTTTGGGCTTTTTTTTTTCTTTTTTCTTTTTTTTTGTCTGTCTGAATCCTGTCTGTTCCATCTCAATAGACCTGGTTGGTTGATTTTATTTTTTTGTTTATTTATTTTACTAGTCCAGGGTTGCTGTCTTCCGGCACACCAGAAGAAGGCATCGGCTCCCATTACAGATGGTTGCAAGCCACCACATGGCTACTGAGAATTGACTCAAGACCTCTGGAAGACCAGTCGGTGCTCTTAAGTGCTGAGCCATCTCTCCATCTCTGATTTTCTTTTGTATCCTAGGCTTTTCTGAAACTTACAATGTACTGCAGATCGTTTTTGAACCTGTGGAAACCTTCTAGACACAACCTCGTCTTCCTGAGATCACGGTTAAGAGCTTCCCCGTCTTTAAGACAGAATTTGAGGCCAGTGCAATGGCTCACTGGGCAAAAGCGATTAGAACTTTATTTATTTTTTTTTTGTTTTTGTTTTTTGTTTTTCAAGACAGGGTTTCTCTGTGTAGCCCTGGCTGTCTTGGAACTCACTCTGTAGACCAGGCTGGCCTCGAACTCTGAAATCCGCCTGCCTCTGCCTCCCAAATGCTGGGATTAAAGGCATGCGCCACCACTGCCCGACAGACCTTTACATTACATTAATTTTGTATTAAGTGGAGAATGTTGGGTGCCACAATATGTATACATTTGGAGGTCTAAAGACAAGTGGGACTTGAACCACCTTGATAGCTACACACATTCCCTCTTTTTTTTGTGGGGGAGGGGAGAAGGGGAGGCCTCCGAGACAAAGTTTCTTTGTAAAACCTTGGCTGTCCTGAAACTCAAGAGACCACCCTGCTTCTGAGTCCTGGGATTAAAAGTGTGTGTGTCGCCGGGCGGTGGTGGCACACGCCTTTAATCCCAGCACTTGGATGTCAGAGGCCGGCGGATTTCGGAGTTCGAGGCCAGCCTGGTCTACAGAGTGAGTTCCAGGACAGCCAGGGCTATACAG
>NW_022196909.1:28029249-28036262 GCF_008632895.1 Mastomys coucha
ACACGCACGCACAGGCACGCACTTGAAATACAAAGTACCATTGCCATAAGCTAGTTTGTTACACTTGCTTCTGAAAGGCAAAATGGAGGTTCCCACCCACCCACCACCCATCCCAAGTTTAATAATTTGCTAAGAAGGTCCACAGGCTTTACTTACCATTGGCAGGATGAAGGCACTCAGGCAGAGAACACATGCAAAATGGTGAGGATCCACCAGGCTCCTCCTGGCCTACCTACATCCTTCCTTCAGCCAATGGCCTCAGAAACTCAGAAAGGATCCCTCTGCTCTATGTTTTTGAGGGGTCCCAACCAACCCCCCTCTTTTTCCAGGAAGTTGATAGAAAGGCGTGAAGGCTCAGTAAATCTGCAGGCCCCTTTACAGACTACCCCTCCCCAGAGGCTACAGACGCTCCACCCCAAACTCTTTAACATAAACTCCCCAGTGATTAACAGGATTGTTCAGAATAACTATAGACACTCAGGAAACTCCTGCCGTTACAGGATCCTAAAGGCAGTTTCTAAATCAGGTTCTAAACTGATAAGAGAATGTGGCTGGGTCGTCGGTGACTCCATCCTTTGTATGTTTGTGTGATATGCTTTAAATCCTGAGTTCTGTCCTTGGCTACTTAGCAAGCTTGTAGACAAACATAACAGCCTGGATAATGGAGCCATTATCTGTTTAAGAAACGACAACAACAACAACAACAAACTTGGCTGGTGGGATTTAACAGAAGGATAGTAAGAAAGCTCAGAAGACTTGTCGCATTGTGCCTCAGTTTCCCTGCAGGTGACCATGAGAATGGAAAAGGGCAAAGTATGGAACCCGTAAAGAACTTTGGGGTCATCCTTGCATAGAGCCTATTCTAATTTTCTCTGTATTGTTCCAAAGATAACAAGTTGGTTAGGCTTCCACATACGTAGGCATATGCTGGATGTGGTGGTTCCTGCCTTTATTTATTCCAGGCTCTTGGGAGGCCAAAGCAGGAAGAGTTCTGTATCTTGGTCTGCAAAGAAAATTGCAAGCCAGCCAAGGCTACAAAGTAAGAGCAAGGGGGAAGACAGAGGAAGGGACGACTATAACATGGATAAGTAGCTCGGAGCTTGCCTGGCATTCAGAAGGCCACAGTTTAGACTCGGCTCACCACACATGAAAAGTTAACCGGGCAGCAAGACACAGTGGCTCACACTTGGAATCCTAGTGGTCAGAAAGCTGACAGAGCTCTGTAGGAACTGTGAACTCAGTCCGGGGCAGAAAGCAAGCCCTTGTCTCAAAACTCAATCAATAAGGGCTAGTAAGATGATTCTGTGGGTCAAGTCAATTGCTATTAAGCCTGAGGACCTGAGTTTGATTCCCAGAACCCACCCACGGTGGAAGGAAAGAACCTACTTTTACTCTGAGCCCCACGCCATCCCCCATGCCAGCAATGTGATGACTTTTGTTTTGTTTTGTTTTGTTTGACCCAGGGTCTCACCATGTAGTCCTGGCTGTCCTGGAGTTTGCTCTTGTAGACCAAGCTGGCCTCCAACTCAGAAATCGACCTGCCTCTGCCTCCCAAGGGCTGGGATTTTTAAAATTAATTAATAAATAAAAGAACTGGCCAGGCAATGGTGGTTCACGCCTTTAATCCCAGCACTTGGGAGGCAGAGGCAGGCAGATTTCTGAGTTCAGGGCCACCCTGGTCTACAGAGTGCACAGAGAAACCTTGCCTCAAAAAAAACAAACAAAAAAAAAAAAGAAAGAAAGAAAGAAAAGGAAAAAAGAAAAAAACAAAAACAAACAAACAAACAAACAAAAAGAACTGGTCTTAGGAGTGCATGTCTGTACTTGCTGTATTTGATGAGATGGAAGCAGAAGGAGCAGGAGTTCACGACCATCCCTAACCATAGAAAGAGTTTGAGACCAATCAGGGAGACACACAGAGGTTTCGAAATAACAGCAATATCAACAACACACAAGGACACATTTACTGAAGAATAGGGACACACAGTGTGAACGCCGGAAGAAAGGAGCTGGGGAGATGGTTCAATGGTTAGCGCAGCATTCCTTGCACTGGAGGTGTTCCCAGGACTTAGATGGTGATTCACGAATACCCTTAACTCCAGAAAAGGCAATCAAACAAGAGTGTCACCCTTCTTTTCTCCCCTTCTCATCTTACCTGTGGGTTTCTCCCTTCACACTAGGCAAGCTTTCTTACCAACTTAGCTTCTACCCAGGTCTCCTGCCTGTAGTCCGCGACTGCTTATTAACCTATACATTTCAAACCACAGTTTCCAGGGCACTGTTTTTGTGTGTGTGTGTGTGTTTTGTTTTTTGAGACAGGGTTTCTCTGTGCAGCCCTGGCTGTCTTGGAACTCATTCTGTAGACCAGGCTGGCCTTGAACTCAGAAATCCACCTGCCTCTGCCTCACAAGTGCTGGGATTAAAGGCATGTGCCACCACTGCCCGGCTCCAGGGCACTTTATTTAAACTGTTCTTTTGTTGTTATTGTCATCATCATCATTCTTTTCGAAACAAGGTTTCTCTGTGTAGCCCTAACTGTCTGGAACTCACTATGTAGACTGGCCTGGAACCCAGAGATCCACCTGCATCTGTCTCCGAGTGCTGGGATTATGGGCATGCGCACCGCATCCCAGCTTGTTTTCTTTCCTCGAGGTCTCACTGTGTAGTCCCGGCTGGTTTGGAACTCTCTATGTACAACCAAGATGACCTCAGACTGAGAGATCTTCCTGCCTCAGCCTCCTGAGGGTACTGGGCAGGATTAAGAGCAAGTACCTCTGTGGCCAAGCAGGAATGACAAAGAATTTCCTCCCTCTGGTCTCTCTAACCTCCTTCCTCATTTTTTTCTTCTCTATTTATAGAGACTCAGTTTTGTTGGTTACCTATACGTTTACTCGTATGTGCTGGTGATCGAACCTAGGACCCTGTACGCCCTAGACAAACACTCTTAAGACTCAGAGGTGGTTACTGGGAATTGAACTCAGGACCTTTGGAAGAGGAGTCAGAGCTCTTAACTGCTGAGCTATCTCTCCAGCCCCTTCTTTTTAATGTGTATGTACTTATTTATACGTGTGGCTGTGTCACCTGCATGTATGAATATGTACTGCATGTGTGTCTGTTGCCCACAGAGGCCAAGGGGGCTTTCAGTCCAGTTACCTGTCTCTGCCCTTCCAGGTGCTTGTGAGCCACCACCATCTCTCCAGACCATTGTTTTAACTTTGGTGAGATGGCTCAGCAGTTAAGCGCACTGGCTGCTCTTCCAGAAGACCAGGGGTTCAATTTCCAGCAGCCACAAGGCAGCTCACAGCTGTCTATAACTCTAATTCCAGGGGATCTGACATCCTCATGCAGACAACACTAATGAAGAAGATTAAAAATAAATTATATAAAAAAGATTAACCTGGCCGGGCAGTAGTGGCGCATGCCTTTAATCCCAGCACTTGGGAGGCAGAGGCAGGCAGGTTTCTGAGTTCGAGGCCAGCCTGGTCTATAGAGTGAGTTCCAGGACAGCCAGGGCTGTACAGAGAAACCCTGTCTTGAAAAAACAAAAAACAAAAAACAAAAAAAAGAAAGAAAGGACAATTGGGGGAAGTGAATTTAATACAAACACGTTATAAGCATGTATGAATATCACATTCAATACAATAAAACATGGGGTCAGTGAGATGGCTCAGTGAGTAAGGGGCCTGCTGCCAAGTCTGAAGACCTGGTTAGATCCACAGGTTCCACAGGGAGTGGAAGGAAGGCAGGAACTGAGTACCTGCAAGTGTCCTCTGACCTCTGATCTATACATGCACAGGTGTACACACTCACACACACCCTGGAACACATGCACAAACTAAATAAAATACAAAAAACATTTTAATTAGATACCATAGTGATGCTTTCTTTCATCTTAGACATCATCACTAAGTAAACATGATTAAATATATTCCATTTGAAGACAGACAGTAATGGTGCGTACCTTTAATTCCAGCACTCTGGTGGACAAGGCTGTATAGATCGAGTTCCAGGACAGTCAGAGAAACAAACATATTAACCAAACAGCGACAAACACACACACACACATACACACACACACACATATGTGCACACAGGCATACACTTTTATAACTGCTATGCTGTGTGTGGTAAAAGCTTTTTTTGTTTGGTTTTTTTGTTTTGTTTGTTTGTTTTTTCGAGACAGGGTTTCTCTGTGTAGCCCTGGCTGTCCTGGAACTCACTCTGTAGACCAGGTTGGCCTCGAACTCAGAAATCGGCCTGCCTCTGCCTCCCAAGTGCTGGGGTTAAAGGTGTGTCCCCTGCACATCAGGATGGCGGTTTTCTACATCCCTACCCTCTAAGTCGTCTTTATGTATAACACTAAGGATGTGGCTCAATTGGTTAAGTGCACATTTCCCTGGTTCCATCCCCTGTACCACACAAGATCAAATAAGATGTTGTTCCAGGTGTGTAATCCCAAACACTCAGGAAGCAAATAGGATGATCGGGAGTTTAAGGCCATCCATCCCCAGATCCATAGCAAATTAAAGGTCAGCCTGGTCTATATGAGACTCTATACCAAGTTAATTAATTAAGTAGGTAACCTTGTAGGCATTGCCAAGCTGCTGCAGACAGACATACAATGAGGACAGAAAGTTCAAGGTCCATATAGACCCTTGGCTCCATAGGGAGCTTGTAGGCCAGCCAAAGCCACAACAGATCTTCTCAAGGAGAAAGGCCCTGTGCTACCAACACTTGGAATCACAGCCATTTAAATGTATATACTTTTTATTTTTAAATCCCTGGTGGCCAGGGGTGGTGCACTTGCCTTTAATCCCAACACTTGAGAGGCAGAGACCCTTGGATCTCTGAGTTCAAGGCCAGCCTGGACTACTGTGTCGTGTTCTAGTTGGTGGTTTGAACCTGGGATAGTGGAGCCTAAAACTGAGGTGTAAAGTCTCATGCAATAGCCATATTGATGCACGGCATTAGACAATTTATATTCCGAGGGTTAGGCAACGTCATATGAGTTTAGGCTATGTAAAGTCACAAGGACAACCGGGCAGGAAAACGTCATCCTGAAAAAGGAGGGGTTAGATGGTAAATAATTACAGTAAGGTTAAGCCCACACCTGTTTACCACACCTGGGAGGAGCAGAAAAATCACATTCCAGGAACAGCCCTTGTTATAAAGGAACAGAGGATAGATACAAGACTATTAATCTTGCTCCCAGAAATTTCACTCTTGCTCTGGCCGCCCTGGAATTCACTCTGTAGACCAGGCGGGCATCGAACTTGGAGATCTACCTGCCTCCGCCTCCTGAGAGGAAAGGCTGAGGCCATTACTGCCTTACAAGAATACAGATTTTCTGAGCCCTATGCAAATAGAAAATGATTCAGATTCCAAGAAAAAAAATAAACAAATGCAGTCCCTTATTCAAATGGATGAATGAGTCTATTACAATCCCAAGGTACACCCAGCACTTGGGAGGCAGAGGCAGGCAGATTTCTGAGTTCGAGGCCAGCCTGGTCTACAGAGTGAGCTCCAGGACAGCCAGGACTATACAGATAAACCCTACCTCGGGAAAAAAAAAAAAAATTCCCAAGGTCCAGGCGTAAACAGAGTCATTAGTAAAGACTAAAAGTGCTTAGAGACACTCAATACACATGCTCAAGTAAAGAGGCTTCCAAGCTGTGGGGGAGGGACTTCTTTTTTGAGGCATAGTGCATGAATTTGTCTCCCAGTGAGCTGCCTGGACCTCCAAACGTAATTTAGTCAATATCTCTTTTTACCCTGCAGGTGCTGGGTTCTTGCCTCTCTGTTGAGCTCCACAGTCACCACACCCTGGGCTGGCTATTGTCCTTGAAGTGAGGAGCAGGAAGAGGAGCCCCCGGGAGGAATCCACGATGTCTCTGTCTCGTGGATTCCTCAGCCAAGGACAGACAAGCATCCCCCGCCAATCCCCCTTAGGCAATCAGGCTTCCAAGTTTCGAATTGCTTAAACCACACAGGCCTGTTTTCTAAAAGCAATTAAAAATGGCCCATAGAAAAACATTTCTATGGAACATGGAGAAGTGACTCACCAGTTGAGAGCATTGGCTCTTCTTCAAGAGGACCAAGGTTCAATTCCCAGCGCCCACATGGCTCCAGGTCCAGGGCTTCTGACACCTTTTTAATACAGACAGCCAAGGCAACAATAAGCACAAAGGAAAAATAAATTAGAGTACTTTTTAAAAACTGAAAGAGAGAGACATGTGAGCTCTTGAACACATTTTTAAAAATTAAGAGGAAATGAGGAAAGTGCAAGAATACCCTTGGTACACCTCTACCACACTGTTTTGTTTATGTTTGTTTTTGTTTTTTGTTTTGTTTTTTGTTTGTTTGTTTGTTTGCTTTTTCGAGACAGGGTTTCTCTGTGTAGCCCTGGCTGTCCTGGAACTCACTCTGTAGACCAGGCTGGCCTCGAACTCAGAAATCCACCTGCCTCTGTCTCCCAAGTGCTGGGATGAAAGGCACGTGCCACCACCGTGCCACCACCGCCTGTCTGTTTTTGTTTTTTGACACAAGGTTTCTCTGTGTAACCGTTGATGTTCCCTTTTTGTATCCTGAGTGCTGGGATTCAAGGCATGCTCCACCATTGCCCTGCAGGGCTCCCTCCCCATTTTACTTTTTAATAATCATTGTTTCATCCAGGCAATGGTCTGTAGACCAGGCTGGCCTCGAACTCAGAAATCTGCCTGTCTCTGCCTCCCAAGTGCTGAGATTAAAGACACGCATCACCACTGCCTGGCTTGTTTTTTGAGATTTATTTATTTCTTATGTGTATAATGCTCTGCCTGCATGCACACCTGCATGCCAGAAGAGGGCATCGGATCCCATTACCTATGGTTGTGAGCGACCATGTGGTTGCTGGGAATTGAACTCAGAACCTCAGGAAGAGCAATCAGTGCTCTTCTCCACCCCCAGGCTATACAATTTTTATGATCACAAATTCAATTCATGAGAAAAATCTCATACTTTGCATGCCCACCATT
>NW_022196909.1:28036272-28041793 GCF_008632895.1 Mastomys coucha
ATAATCTGTAAATGAAATCTGAAAACCCATAGAGTTCTGTAGCACTTAAAAGCCTAGTATCGCCGAGCAGTGATGGCGCATGCCTTTAATCCCAGCACTTGGGAGACAGAGGCAGGCAGATTTCTGAGTTCAAGAGCAGCCTGGTCTACAGAGTGAGTTCCAGGACAGCCAGAACTACACAGAGAAACCCTGTCTCGAAAAAAACAAAACAAAACAAAACAAAACAAAAAACCTAAACAAACAAAAATTTACGTGATTATTTTGGATAATGATTATCTATAGATCCCAAGTAACATGCCTAATATTATCATTGCCGAAAACAATCAACTTGTGTTTTATTTAATCGCTCAATAGTTTCTAAGGGTTCTTTAAGCCATGTCCTTCACATCATTAACTCTGTAAGGTTTGCAAATAAGTCTATTTCATCCCCCCTTTCAAGATGTATCAGGCCTAGTAGTGGTGGCAGATGCCTTTAATCCCAGCACTTGGGAGACAGAGGCAGGCGGATTTCTGTGTTCAAGGCCAGCCTGGTCTACTGAGTGAGTTCCAGGACAGCCAGGGCTACATAGAGAAACCCTATCTCGAAAAACCAAAACCAAAAAAGATTATTTGACAAAACTCTGTGTGTGTGTGTGTGTGTGTGTGTGTGTGTGTGTGTGTGTGTGTGTGTCTGGCCAGGTCAATTGAACCCTCTGCCAAAATCCATTTTTGAACAGCATAGTTTTTTTGTTTTTTTTTTTTTTAATCCCAAGTGCTGGGATTAAAGGCGTGGGCCACCACCACCCAGCCAATATAGGTTTCTAAAGTAGCTTATTTTGCTCTGTGTTTGTAGGTCTCCACATTTCTGTATAACTTTAGAAAGTTCTTAACATTTCCTGTGTCTGAAGCTTAATTCATTCTTGGCCATTTTCATTGGCATTACCAAAAAAAAAAAAAAAACCAAAAACCAAAAACCAAAAACCAACAACTGTTTTGCTGGCCTGTGATGGTTCACACCATTGATCCCAACACTAGGGAACCAGAGTCCTGCAGATCTCTTTATGAGTTTGAAGCCAGCCTGGAATACAGAGCTAGTTTCAGGACAACCAGGAAGACAAAGAGAAATCCTGCCTGGGAAAGAAGGACAAACAAAACAACAACAACAACAAAATCTTCCTGTCCAGGACGTGCTGGCACACACCTTTAATCCCAGGCCTGGGAGACAGAGACTAGATGATCTTAGTTTGAGGCCAACCTGGTTTAAGGAGCAAGTGCCAAGAACTCTGTGCTGGGATCAAAGGCACTCATCGATACCACTGCCCCATGCTTCTTTTTTCTTTAAAAAATGGACAAGCTGCCAGGCAATGGTGGCACACGCCTTTAATCTCAGCACTTGGGAGGCAGACAGGAGGATTTCTGAGTTTGAGGCCAGCCTCGTCTACAGAATGAGTTCCAGGACAGTCAGGGCTACACAGAAAAACCCTGTCTCAAAAAAACAAAAAACAAAAAAACAAAAACAAAAACAAACAAACAAATGCACAAGCTAGACATAAAGCAAACCCTCCCCTGGCTTCTGCCCATTAGGCTCACTTACGTCCATTCTGTGGGATTCTCACTCCTCCTTGTCTTGGAGCTGGCTTCAGGTCCCTACTTTGTGTCAACCCTTGAACCACTCCTGTTGGCTACACCAGAGGCAGGAGCGCACATTCTAAGAACAACCCACATTATGCAGGAACAGAGGTTGTAGGCGTCTAGTCTTTTTACCTTGGAGTTTGCTCACAAGCTCTCAGAAATCTCCTCATAGAGCTTCAATCATGGACCATGTTCTGGCAGAGTATACATGGAGTTCCAGGACATCCAGGGAGATAATATACCTGTCTCGAAAGAAGGGGAGAAGGGGAAAGGATGGTAATGATTGTGCCCCAGTTGAGAGCACTGGTTGCCAAGCTGGAGAGATGGCTCAGTGGTTAAGAGCTCTTCACTACTCTTCCAAAGAGCCTGAGTTCAATTCTTTTTTTTTTTTTAAAGATTTATTATTTATTTTATGTATATGAGTACACACTGTAGCTGTACAGATAGTTGTGAGCCTTCATCTGTTTGTGGGGAATTGACTTTTAGGACCTCTGCTAGCACTGGTCCACCCTGCTCGCTCAGGCCCAAAATTTATTTATTATTATAAGTAAGTACACTGTAGCTGTCTTCATGCGCACCAGAAGAGGGCATTAGATCTCATTACAGGTGGTTGTGAGCCATCATGTGGTTGCTGGGATTTGAACTCAGGAATTTACAAGAGCAGTCTGTGCTCTTACTCACTGAGCTAACTCACCAGCCCTTCAGAGTTCAATCTTAGCAACCATGTGGTGGCTGACAGCCATGATGTGGGAGCACTCATATACATAAAATACATGAATGAATTAAAATAAAAAAGCACTCGCTGCAAAGTTTCCTTCCCAAAACCGGCACAGAAGTAACTCCAGCGCAGGCATCCTACAGGCCAAGCCCACACAATCTTTTTACATATCTAAAACCAATCAGCTGAGCGGCAGTGGAAGGGGTGTAGGCCATTCATTTTCAGCACTTGGGAGACAGAGGCAGGCTGATTTCTGAGTTTGAGGCCAGCCTGGTCTACAGAGTGAGTTCCAGGACTGCCAGGGCTACGCAGAGAAACCCTGTTTCGAAAAACCAAAAAACCAAAACCAAAAAATCAAATGCCCAAACTAAGTGTCCACTGTTACCGTCAGGAAGGGACTGGTCTGTCATGCCTCTTGTTTTAGACCTGGCTATAGTGCAAAATAGGCCACGCTTTTCTCTTTCTTTCTTCCTTTCTTTCTTTCTTCCTTTTTCTTTTTTTGGTTTTTATTTATTTATTTATTTATTTATTTATTTATTTATTTATTATAATTACACTGTAGCTGTCTTCAGACGCACCAGAAAAGAACGTCAGATCTCATTAAGTGTGGTTGTGAGCCACCATGTGGTTGCTGGGATTTGAACTCATGACCTTTGGAGGAACAATCAGTGCTCTTACCCACTGAGCCATCTCGCCAGCCCCTCTTTTTTTGGTTTTTCAAGACAGTCTTTGTGTAGCCCTGGCTGTCCTGGAACTCATTCTGTAGACCAGGCTGGCCTGGAACTCAGAAATCCACCTGCCTCTGCCTCCCCAGTGCTGGGATTAAAGGCGTGCACCACCACCACCTCACATCTTAAAGCTTTTTTAAAAACACTTTCATTTATGTACATCCATATGAAAACATGGGCTGGCGAGATGGCTCAGCGGGTAAGAACACTGACTGCTCTTCCGAAGATCCTGAGTTCAAATCCCAGCAATCACATGATTGCTCACAACCACCAGTAATGAGATCTGATGCCCTCTTCTGGTGTGTCTGAAGACAGCTACAGTGGACTCATTTATAATAATAAATAGACCTTAAAAAAAAAAGAAAGAAAATATAGTCATGCATGATTGCGTGCTGTGTAAGGAGTCTGGAAGAGCGTTTGTCATTGGATCCTCTGGAGCTGGGATTCCGCTTGGCTCTGCAAGAACAGCACGTGCTCCCTTTCTTTGTTGTTTTAAATTAATTCTTTTTTTTTGTTGCTGTTGTTGTTTGTTTTTTTGTTTTTTTGAGACACGGTTTCTCTGTGTCCCCCTTGCTGTCCTGGAACTCACTCTGTAGACCAGGCTGGCCTCGAACTCAGAAATCCACCTGCCTCTGCCTCCCAAGTGCCGGGATTAAAGGCGTGTGGCACCACCGCCCGGCTAAATTAGTTCTTTCTGTTTATTTTATGTGCATTGGTGTTTGACCTGCATCTGGGTCTGTTTGAGAGTGTTAGATTCTCTAGAACTGGAGTTACATCTAGTTGGGAGTGTTGGGAGCCATAGGCAGTGCTCTTAACTGCTGAGCCAATGTGGTCCTCCCTCCCCCCTTCCCTCCCCCACAGGGGGCTGATGGCCAACTGGTCACTAGGACAAACAGTGCAGAGTTGAAGGTCGGGATTCAGATGGCCGGTGAGGAAGTTAGCAATGACAGACTTCTGGGGTCAGCTTCGGAAAAGGGGGTCAACTTTATTCAGGGTGAATCAAGGGCTGTATAGCTTTGGGGACAGGGGTAGGTATGTGCCCTTGGCTGGAGAGTAGTGTGGGAGGGACTCCTCATTTGCATGAAGAGGCATTTCAGGAATTCCAGTTGCTGGCTGAACAGGTTCTTATTGGAGAAAGAAGTGATATAATCTCACCAGGCTATATGTCATCCTGCAGGTAGAGGATGTGGGGGTCGGGGCTCCCCAGATCAGGGAGAGAAGGGGAAGTGCCCCTAAGGAACGGGGCAAGTCCTCCATCTTGCCCTGAAATCATGAGAGCCTGTCTAGATGTGGAGTACTGCAACCTTCCACAGCAGGGCCCAAGGCGCCAACTCTTCAGCCCCTCATTTCATTAATTTATTTACTCATTTATTTATTTTGCTGGAAATCAGACCCAGGGCCTTGCACGTGCTGGGTATGTGGTCTATCAGTCAGTGACACTGCAGAGCCCATTAGGTCTACTGTCCAGGCAGTAAGCGCACGGGGTATCAAGATCAGTAAGAACGTGGTCTCTGCTCCCCTATACTCTAGTGAGAGACGCAGACTTTGAAATAACCACAGAAATATCGGCCAACATGAAGGTAGTGTTCAGAGAGGTCTTCGTGCATAGTGATGATCTCAGATCGTTAGTCTAATAGGTGATGAGAGCAAGCTGGGGGTGGGGGGGAGCTTTAGTTCTCAAGAAATAGCTACTAGTTTTGATTGGCTTTGGCCGTGAATTGGCAAAGCCTTGTGAACAGAAAGAACTGACTGACTCAGAGATTTGAAGCTCTAAATCTTGAAAAAGCGAGAGATTGATGGCTCCAGACCTTAAAAGCCAAAGATTTACATAGCTCCAGTGTTCAGGTTAGAGTTTGCTATCCTTGCGTCCAGTTGCAGGGAACCCTGTGGGTGACATCCTCAGCTTGAGCAAAAGTCGGTTCTTCACCTGCTAGGGTTACAGCCGAGTCCTGGGCATCCGAATCCTTGGGGCTTGCTTGCTAGTATTGCAGCTTTCTCCACCTTGAGGCCAGGGACTCGCCTTGCCCCATGAGTCCTTTCTGCAAGGAGAGCCTGAATTGTCTGTTCTGTCTTTGGAATCTGGGCTCTGTACTTTCTCTGTACTCCTCTAGAATATTTAACTGTCCTCGGTCCTCTCACTCCCACAGCTCCCCAAACTGTGGGACCGTAAAGGCTCAGAGTCACCGAAGAAAGGTCAAAGAAGCTTCAACCCCAGATACCTCCAATAGTGATTCCGGCAGGAATTGGCTCCCTCTCCCGCTTGCAACCTGGCTCCGTAAAGCGGCTCCCCCACTGTCAACGCGGGCAGGAATTTATTACCCTGCCGGTTATTGGGCTCCTTGTTTGACTTTATGAAGTCTGCCATCCCACACCCCAAACCACATGGCCACTGAGTATGCAGACAAGCATCTTCACACCTCTGCCCCGACCAAGGGTGCACAGCCACACAAAACTCGCTCCAAAA